>NC_142602.1:30095380-30401583 GCF_041222555.1 Hakea prostrata | reverse complement strand
AATTGTATTAGAGGTCATGACTGCAAATATCAGAGGTGGGGTGGTTTCTTGGGCCCCTAGAGCTTAGATATTCATAAAAACACTACCAAAAAAAGGGGGACTTTCAGGGACACCCCAAAATAGATCACAGGCACCCGCAAAAAATATATCAAATTGGCAGAGACACCCCAAAATATATCTTAAAATGGCAATTGTTGTTAGAATGGTAAATTGAATTAAAGGAAAGACAAATATATCCATAGCAGTATTTAAAATGGATTTGATGAACTCAATAATTCAAGGTGTTTTAGATAAATTTGTGATAATCTTCAGATCTCTTGATATATTAGAAAGATGATAAAGAGCATGCCGAGCATCAAGTTTGCATTACAAAGATTGAGAGAGAAGACGTTGTATGCAAAATAACCATTGATTCACACAATTGGTCATCACACTTGGTTGAAAAGACAATAGCACGAAGCTACCATGTGCCGAATTATAATCGAACGCCTCTAAGTCAGAATCCAAGCTAAATAAGTGATGCATGCACTTGTCGCCAGTTTGTCAACCCGCAATAGGGGCCCTTCGGCCCCCAAAGGCACTTGTCACTGGCCAAGCCCCCATGACTGACTGGTTATGGGGGCCGCGTTGAAGCATAATTCTTGTTTAGCGATGGGTAGAATACTTTGCAAACTACTTAAATATGAGATGGGGTTTTGTAAGTGGTAGAGTGGCCTTGCTGCCATGATCCACTAAGATTCAGCCCTGTGTCACATCAATTCGTCCCCCCCCTTCTGCCCCTTCGCAATGATAGGGATAGCCAACATTGTAGGATAAAAAAGCAATGTCGCTATAAATGTTTGATTGCCGCCAATTATCCCTACGGTAAGTTTTCTGACACCTCTAGCTTCAAATTTTGAAGGTCTAAAATATCGATAAGCCAGACTTTCACGGTTTGTATTCATAGTGGAAAGTAGAATCAAATGAGCTTTCCTGATGGCATCTGGCCTTCTGATTCGCTTTAATTTCATCCTTCCTTTATATACCAGACAAGCTTGGCTCTTGCTAAGCCCGTCGACTCATTATGCCTTATGCAACATGCTTATTCACAATGATTCCCAAGTTGATGATCCATAAAGCCATAAGGGTCCACCACATTTGACGTCATTTTCCCTTTACCCTTTCTGATACAATTGAGTTCATGTTGAACCACACGATCCACACACTTTAAGTATTATTTCATGTCATCATCCCTGAAACTAGCTCCATTAAAGTCACATGCTAATAGGTCACTAAGGATCTCAAGTGGGTGAGGCTGTCACATCCTCCTAGCCGGTACCCAATTACCCGAATACCCTGAGGTGTGATCCATACCCCCGAAGATCAAATCTCAAACAATCATCCAACCATTCCACACAATAGTCCAATCATGAGCAAGAATAAATCAATGTATTAATATATTTAAAGAATTAAATCAAAAGTAAGGATCTCAGAAGGATCTCAAAACCAATATCAGAGTGCGGAAGTGATGTCAAATAATCAGAGAATCAGAGTGCGGAAGTAATAATAAACCTAACGTATATAGATGAAAATATAAGGAAAGATCAAAACTATTCTAAGTGTCACATTAGGTATGTATCCTTAAGCACAATATAGTTTCTAAATTCAAAAATCTCCATATCGAGGATGGGGTAGATCAACTCATGAGTCGAGCTAATCCTTGTACGTGCAATCAAGACACAAACATTCTTCACCGTGAATGTCAAAGTTGCCAAAACCTTATACACTGTATGGATCGATCATTGGTGTCTCATATTCCTAGATCTCAATAACATCTGTATCTGCAGCAAAGTCTAAAATAATATTGTCCCCAAAAGGTGAGCTCAAAAGAAATCAACGAGTAGTTCACATACAAATAACAAATTGCAATCCAAATCAAGACATTATATGATGCAATATGATTTGAGACAAAGTGCAAGAATGCAACTATACTCTAATGGATGCTAGCCTCTAATGGCGGACACGCATTAAGATGGAACACCAGTCTCCTCTAGGAAGGTATCGTCACTCTGATCTCTCACGGGTTGGTTATTGGTCTTGAGATCCCGGGTAAGGGGTCAAGGCATCCCTCTCAGACTATCACCATGGTTGGGGTTTAGGTCGTTGCTCTCTCACCACCATTGGTATGAGAACTGGCGCGTGTCAAGGTCATACCAAGCCCAGTGCAAGTCAACTACTAAGTCACATCATCATAGGTTCAGATACTTCCCCTTATGCAACTTATAATCTTGGTTTGGTATCCTTCCCTACTAGAGTCATCATATCCTATGGCAGCAACCAAATGGGATTACACTAACTCTTAACTTTATTGGTCATCCACATATAATGGATTGGAAGCTCTCATGTTCTCTCACAAGTTGGCTACCGGTCTTGAGTGTCCATGAGCCCAAGTCTATTATAATGCGACCCTACCAATGAATGGCCCCCACAATGTGGTTGTTTCCTTTCACGAGTTGGCTACCGATCTTGAGCGTCCACACCCCACACTGCTACCACGGGTCACTCGGCACTGGGTTTCTAACCAAATACAACTAAACTTCCTAGTTATGACATCCAATGATCATGAAAAGTACCAAAGGGCATCATAGGATTGTGTCCCATACCACCTCCACTAATGTCCCAAGACAAACACCCAAATGGTGTTCCCCAATTTACAATCACAACCTACATTCGCATCACAATATGGTTCCAGTCACAAATCATTCCAAGTCCAAACAGTCACATATTTAACATATATGCATAACAGCAATGATCAACTATATTCTAAAATTATAGTCATAGTAATCATTCCTAAACCCTAAACAACAATATGTAGTCATACATTCATGTTCCATAACAAACAAGAATGTAACTATGGTTATGTGTAAGTGAACGACCTCACCTTGCTATCGATTCACAACCTTTGTAAAATAGGTCAAAGAATTAGTTCAAGCTTGTCAAAAAGTCCTAATAACAATATGGTTCAAAGTTAGCAACAACCCTAGAGGTGAAAAGGTAACAAACAACCAACTTGGCAGTGGGTGAGTTGCCTAGGGCAACCAGAGCAATCAACCCAACCACCAATTTGACAAAACTTGGCTAGGTCGCCTAAGTGGGTTGCTTGGGGCGACTAGAGCTTCTGTGTACGGACAAAATGTGCACAAATCAACAGAAAGCATCTCATTTGGGTTCCAAACTACTCTAACATTAAGTAAAGAATTTTGAAATCATGGTAGGACATTATCTAGTATAGTTTAGAGATCAATCATAGCAGAAAGAATGAAATCCTAATGGATCCTACATTAGGTTTTCTTTGAAATCTTACTGCAAGATTCACGGAAGAGCTAGAGTGAATGGGGTTTCACTCTATAATAAAGAGGATAGAAGATATAGGTCTGAAATCATAATAGATCATGGTCTGTCACAGTTTGGAGATCAAACAAGGCAAAAAGAATGAAAACCTAATGGATCATATACTAGGTCTTCTCTGAAATCTTATTGTGAAGTTCATAGAAGAGCTAGAGTGAATGGAGATTCACTCTAGAGCAAAGAGGATAGAAGAGATAGGGCATAACAACAAGTATATGCCTTCTTCCAGGTCTATACAATACGTAGAAACAAGTAAAAGAGAAGAACTAGAATGAAGAAGATGAATACTAACCTTTTAGAAAGAGAAACGCCAATCGGAAACCTTGACGGATACTTCCACGCCTTCATTCACCTTGGAGAGGGTTCTCTTGAGAAACTTTGGCATTCTCTGACGGCTTTAGAACATATGACACGTTTTAGAACCAAAAAAACATTAAATAGAGCTTCAAAAACATCAATTTCCCAAAATAACCTTTTTCCGCGAAACTGGTTGGTTGCCTGGGGCACTAGGGCAGGCAACCCACCCTTGGTACTTTTTTTCCAAGAGTGGTATTGATGCTCCAAAAGCCCCAGTTCCTTCTTGGGTCCTTTACTAAGTTATAGGAGGGTCTTACCTGATTTTTAAGGACCTTTTACTTGTGTCATTATTGTACTTTTAATCCATCTACCAAGTCTGTCAATGTCTGAGACAAATCTTCTTCCATATTATGATAGAGCTCCCAACTTAGCATCATCTCCATCTACTTCCATTGGTTTAGAGTCTAATCCAATGGTTTCAATTTGGATGGCCCATAGTTGCCTTATTCCTGCACTCTGGGTTTTTGGACCTACAATATGGATTTTCGGAGTAGGGTTGTGAGGGATTTCATAGAAGCGAGTTCAAGAACTCGATTTTTGTAGCCCAGGGTTGTTTCTTTGCATCAGATGAATCTCATTGGGGGCCTTTTAGAAGGTATAGACCATTACCAGTGCATAGAAGGTGGTGATGTCACAACCCACCCAACCAGTATCGAACTCACCCAAATACTAGTGGATGTAATCCACAATAACAAGGATGAGCTCTACATTCAATTCAAAACCAATCCACACAACAACATAATCCTAGAGCAAGAATAGAAGTATAACTGTCAAATACTATAATTAAATATGTTGGTAGAAGTCTATGAAGTATATTGTATCAAGAGTGAAGGAAATAGAAAGTAAGGTTAGTACAAGTTCTCAATTTCTTGAATGAAGTGATAAATATCTTAATCAAAAGTTTCTACATACCTAAAAATAACTAGACAGTGGTCAATAGGGCTGAGTGCCATATGTGTCACACCCCACCTATGAAATCCCCTACAATCCTAATCCAAAAACCCATATTGTAGGTCCAAGAACTTGCAACACGAGTAGAAGATAGGAATTGACATCCAAATAGAGACCATTGGATTAGAACGTGAACCAATGGAAGTGGATGGTAAAGATGATAAATCTAGAGTTTTGCTGAATTTTGGAAGAAGAATTGACTCAAACACTGACAGATTAGCAAAACGGATTAAGAGTTCATTGCCGACACTTTTGGAAGGTCCCAAATATCAGGTAAGCCCCTATAGATGTGTAAGCTAAGTGTTGAAGTAGAGCCATGGGGCAACTACCTATGAAATTGCTTCTGGAGTAATTTCTAGGGGGAGGGTTGTTTGGGTAGGGGTCTCTCAAGCAACGCTACTGGGTGCCCACGAGTAAGATAGGGGCATTTTTGGGATATAGTGTAGGAGAACATAGTGGAGATCATCTAGAGAGTTATCCATGTAATAACCCCCATATTTCCTAACCAAAAATTGAATTCAGGTATGATTACCCGAAGCTCTAGTTAGAAGAAGTTGTGGGCTATCGGGATTGAGGCCCATGTTTCGGCCCCATAGCCCATGGATTTGGATATTGTTGGTGAAGAACTTGCCTTACTGGGAACCGGCAGATGGATATCCAGTGTGAGAAAGGTCGAGTTGGAAGATGTCTGCGAACAAGTTAAGACCCCTCCACATGTTGGTTAAGGTTGCAGTAGAGCTAGGGATCAACTGGTAGTGTAAATGACCACGTGTTGAAAAGTGCCAGGGGGTGGTTGCTTAAGGCAATCAATTGACCAAGCGACCGGCCATCATGGTGGTCGATTGCAAAACCCTATCTAAAACCTTAATTTGCGCCTAACACCCTATTTAAAGCCCTCCATGACCTAATTTCACATTATTTTATTTGTGGAGGCTGTTGTGGACTAAGTAAAGGCAGAGCACACATGGCGCGTGGAGAACAGCTTCTATTGGGGGAGAAATCTCGGAACTCACTTTGACTTTTAGATCCGGTTGAGGTTAGTTGATCGCTCTCTTATTCTACTTAAATTTTATATTATTAGAGAGTAGTCTTTTCCTCTAAATTCTATAGTGATGATATGGATTAGCTTAATCCTTTCCCATCGATGATCTCGATTGGATCATGCTAGGAGATGGATTCTTATATTTGAATTAAGGGCTGACCTTGTCCAAGAAGATGATGTGGATTTAGATTTTTCTTCTTCTGCGATATGTTGCCTAGTGACCTCTTTGGAGTTCTAAGAATGAAGTTCGGAGTTGAATCAATCCAAAATTAGATCGAGGTTGGGTGATCAAATGTCTGAATTTAGGACTTGGAATTATGCTCGAGTGGAGGGCGGTCAATTGACCCAACCAACCGCCTAATCGATCAGCTAGGTCACAGTGGCTATGTTGATGCTGATTTTGTTCAGTCTGACTCTCATACCCTAATTTAACCTTATAATCTTAATCTAGGGGTTTTTTGGGATCTAATAGTGTAATTTCTTGGATGATCTAGCACATTTTTCAATACTTTTTTTGCTGAAACAAGTAAGGGTACAATTGCATGTATGGCTAAATTGATGTTATGATGAACTGTTTACTTTTCTGTATATGTCAATAGTCTTATAAACTGTTGTAATTATTGTTATGCATGTTTACTTATTAATGAAGTGTCATGATAGATGATTAATGCATTTTACTACTTTTCTTAGTGTGGAATGATGTGTTTGGTGAGACTATGATTGGAGAATACCCAGCTTGGTGCTCCTAGCTTGGGATATCAGGGGTTGTGGTATAGGAGACTATCCTCTGATGTCCCTAGCACTCTCATGGTTATTGTCCCATATGACTGGGGGTCTAGATTGCATGGTTAAGTACCCCTATATGCTACTACCCTTTCTGCAAGGATATTGAAGCCGAGTGACTAGTGATGGCAGTGAAGTGACTCTATGTCATCCAAAAGAGGTAACTAGTGCGTTAGGAGACTCAGTGGTCTACTATTTATGTCACATCCACCCAGCCAGTACCCTATCTGGCATACCCGAGTGTTTGATCCACAGTCCACAAGATCCAGTATCTAGTAAATCAACCTCCCACATTCACAAATATAATCAAGAACAAGACTAAATCAAGGTTAACAATATTATTCAAATGAATCAAAGTAAAGTAACAAGATAATCATCAGAGTGCGGAAATGATACCAATAGATATATAAAATCAAATGTAGAGTGAGGCGGAATCTCACTCCACGAGTACAGCGGAATGTAGTTCGAAAGTCAAAGGAGATTACAACTGATTCTAAAGACAAGAAAGAAAGATATAATCTAACTAAGCTAAAGTCTATTCTAATTTATAAAGAATGTCTTCATAAACATAGACTTCATCAATCACGCTCAGACGCTCCCACTCCATAGTAGGGCTAATCTTGGTTAACAAGTGAGACCACTCGAGGAATCCTCAATGTAATCTTCATAGTTGCCAACACCTTGCATATTGTACGCTTCTTCATCTTGCGCTTCATAGTCATCAAGGCCTGTAGAATAGTCTAACAAAAGATGTTGTACAAAAGGAATGAGTTTCAAAAGAAACCCAATAAGGCAAGTAATTCCATAATAGCATAAATAACATGATCGCATAAACAAAGCATAATGTGATATGATATGAGACAGACAATGCATGTATGAGTCTAACTCTATGTATGCTGGTCTCTATAGGTAGACATGCTTTTAGTCATAGCACCATACTTCTTTAGGAAGGTCAATCACTCCCCCTCAGCCATCTTGGCATCTTGGGTCTGCCGGTGGTAGTTGGGTCTTGCATCCCTCATGGACATTCCTTGGTTAGGGGTTTAGGTCACCTCTCTCTCACATCACCATTGGTCTAAGTATTGGCGCATGTCAGGTTAAAGCCTAGCCCAATGCAAGTCTTCTACTTAGTCATATCAACTCAGATCCAGATACGTCCATTCCTCGCCCCTGGAGATCCTTTCCGGTATCCTTCACACTAGAGTCAGCATAGTCCCAGACTACGGACTCATCAACCCTATAGGTTATCCACATATAGTAAACGGGAAGCTCTCATGTCCTCTCACGGGTTGGTTACCGGTCTTGAACGCCCATGAGCCCAAGTCTATCCATATGCAACTCTACCCATAAATGGCCCCCACAATGTGATTCATGTCCCTTCACAGGTTGGTTACCGGTCTTGAGCACCCATAAATCCCCATTGCTACCACGGGTCGTTCGGTCTCAATACCCTTCCGAATCAGGTCTGATATAACAGGGAATATCCTAGCCAAACACTACTAGACAAGTCCTAGGTATGAAAACCAATAATCCGGGAAAGTGTCAAAGGGCAACATTGGAAATATCCCATACGACTCCCAATGAAGTCCAAGGACAGAAATGTCAAAAGGACATTCCCCAATCCCAAATCATACCTAAACAATCACAATCATAATTCAGTCATATCATCCACGACATATATCTCATCATATGAAAGAGTATAATAAGACAAGATCAAATGAATAAGTATTCATACATGATCCAAGTACATAAAGTAAATAAGGAAATAAGTTCCTATTGTACTTACAACATTTATATCATAATAGAAACTAACATAACAGTAGCAAATCTAAGTAGTTCCCAAATTAGAAACTAAATCTATGCAATCTATGTTAATATGGTAACAACTTTCCTTACCTTAAATAGATTCGAATATATTCCGGACGAACAAGAGGATGAATCCAAAGTTAGCAAATAAACCCTAGAATAGCATCATAGAATCATTAGGAAGTAGTCCTAAAAGAATAAGCATCAATCGAATAGAAACGGATGAAGAAATCCAATTCTTTTCTTGCGGGTTGATTGGCTGGGTTGACTGAGTCAGTCGACCCAGGTAGTCTACCCAAGAGCAAATCCAAATTCGAAAAGAGAATCTTGATCCGAAACCTATGCTACACAATCCGGAATGCGACGAAACTTGGAGAGAATGTCTAACAC
The DNA here is from genome assembly GCF_041222555.1 of Hakea prostrata. Lineage (NCBI taxonomy): Eukaryota > Viridiplantae > Streptophyta > Magnoliopsida > Proteales > Proteaceae > Hakea > Hakea prostrata. The sequence goes on along the minus strand of NC_142602.1, from coordinate 30,392,867 downwards.
AGTAGTCTAAGACTAAAAATCATATTTTAGACATCAAACAACCATTAAAACCATTACTTACTAATTTGAAATCATAGTTTCTATTTTGGTAAAAATCATGGTTTTCATTGGAAACATGCTATGAACGAAAGAGATGAACTAGAGATGATATGGTCTCATTCTAGTACAAGAACACAGAAAATCAGAGGTATGAATAATCATGGAGAGGCATCTACAATGCTAGAATAAATCAAAATAAGAATATGATCATAGTTTAAGAAGAAATCATAAAAATCATATAAAGAATGAATAAGATGATCATGGCATAAGAGAATGAAAAGAGATTGTAAAGATATGACTACAAGGTTGCAGCATCTTCATCATAATCTCAGTTCAGAGATGAGAGTGATCATGGAAAGAATGAATCAAGAACACAAAAGATTGAATACTAACCTTTGATTGAAGAACAAGAGAGAGAACTAGCAAGATTGCAAGATTAGGTCTTCTTCTACACTTTTGGAGGCTTGGAGATGATTTCCCTTCGTTCTCTAAGTGTTTTGGAGGCTAGGGATACTAAAATCACAATGTCATGGGGTATATATGGCAACATAACCTAAACAGAAGATTCGCTCGAGTTCAAGCATCTCTGGATTGATTGGCTGGGTAGCCTGGCCCAGTCGACCCAGGTAGATAGCAAAATCCAAAGTCAGGGATTTGAGGGCCTTTCACTACTCGGAATCAAACGAAACTTTAAACACATATTCTATAACTTACCTAGCATGGAAAAATGGCTTTAAATCATATCCCACCAAGCTCTAAGGTCATCAACCAATCTTCTCTTCATCAAGGCTTAGTCTCTTTTCTATATCCAACACTGTCTTCAAATATGGGGCATCATCTTCAATCTCCATAGGTTCGGAGTTGAACACTATATCTTTTACTGATATGGCCCATAGTTGACTTTCACTTCTACTTCGGGTCTTTGAACCTACAGACAAAAGAGTATCCGGGTCAAGGTTAGGGTCGGGTTTCACAATTTATCATGCAATGGATGGGTTGGGCTCATGGGCATCCAAAAGATGGCTTGGGTGTCATGAGGGGATATGAGAGCATCCACCCCAACAATATGTGAATGACCATAGGGTTAAGGAATGGATCCAACAAAGGTAATCAGTCCATGAGGATTCACATTCCTAGGTGGAGAAGGTTACTAGATCAACAATGCATTGGCTATGAGGAAAGGTATCTGGACCACATATAGTGTGTTACCATGGGATCTTGCATTGGGTTTAGAATCCCCGACATGCACTAGTACTTAGACCAACGGTTGTGTTGAGAGAGTGAGGACCTATACCCCAACCATGGTTGATGATGAGGATCGTACCCATTATCTGGGATCCCAACATAGGTGGCTAGTCCATGAGGGATTAGAGTGATGAGCCCGACCTAGAGGAGGGTTGGTGTTACATGTTAAAGCCTATAAGCCTGAATACAAACTCACATAGTTAGATTACTAGATGCATTTCATAACTCTGCATTTCTTAAATGACACCTTTTATTGAGAGACTAGAAGAACAATGTGCCAGTCTTAAGAAAGACAAGAACAATAATTAAATCATGAGATTTTCTTTGCTTCCGCTGAAAACATTCTTTTGGATACATTTCCTTCGATTCATCCCTTGGATTACATTTATTACTTTTCATTGGATTTTAGACTCTTTGTTCCTTTACATTAATTATTGAATTGTTCTTGCTCTTGATTTGGTCTTGTGTGTATTTATTATTATTTATGGCTAAACCGTGGATCTTGTGGTTGTGGTTCACACCCACGTGTTGTCAGGTGGGGTAGATACCAGCTGGTGGGGTGTGACACCTATCATGTCATTGCCCTATCGGTGGGGGTATTGATGTTGAGTGACCCACGACAACAATGTGGGGTGGCGGGCGCCCAAGACAAGTAACCAACCCTTGAGGGGACACAACCACATTGTGTGGGCCACTATTTGGTAAGGTTGGGCTCATGGGCACTCAAGACCGGTAACCAAACCTTTGAGAGGACATGAGAGCTCCCCCCCCCCCCCCCCAATCATATGTGGATGACCAATAGGGTTAAGAGGAGGCATAGTCCAAGTTGGTTGGAGCCATATGATAAATTGACTCTAGATAGGGAAGGATACTGAACTAAGTGCTTGGTGCTAGGGGGAGGTATCTAAACCTAGAATGATGTGATTGAGTAGATAATTCACATTGGGCTAGGTAATACCTTGACATGAGCCAGTGCTCATGCCAATGGTTGTGGTGAGAGAGTGTGGCTCTAATCCCTAGCCATGGTTGACAAGAGGATTATTATCCTTGCACCTTGGTGATGACACTAAGTTAGGTTGGAGCTATTGGGGTGTGTGTGAGACTACCTAGGGGAGGCTGGTGTTGTATTTTAATGTGTGTCTACCTAGATTAGAGACTTGCATTGGTTATAGTATAGGAGCATTATGTCATTGTAATGCATATGATACCATATTATCATATATTTTCTTCTGTTTTGAATGATGGATTTATATATTTGAATTACTTGTTAAGTTCTTTTGAACTCATCCCTCATGGAATGTTGTTATAGACTTTGTTTCAGATCAAGATGTCTAGATATTTCAAGATCAGGAAACATCGATGACTGATGCGTACAAAGTACCAGATTACTGGAGTGACGACGTGCACGGTGACACGTGTGCATGTCTTAACCATGCATACAGGGATTAATCCTATGCTTAGGAAGATGGAGACTATCCAAGAAACTAAGACTTTTGGGTTTCATATTTATCATTTAATTAAAGACACTTATTTGATGTAAACTTCAGGAGATTTGACATCTTTCCTTTCCAGATTCACTTTCCATTTTTGGGGTTGATGTTATACCAGTTTTGACTTCGCTTCCGCATTGTTTGAGATCCTTCGATTATTCTTGATACTTAATATAATTAAACATTTGATTATTTTATTGATTTTTTCTCATGATTATTTTATGATGTGGAGTGGTATGTGATTTAACATGAAACCAATCTTGAGCCTATGGATCACTCCCTTAGGTATTCGGGTGGATTGAATACCAGATGGGTGGATGTGACACCATGTAGCCGGTTTGGACTTACTCGAATATCCATGTTGTGATCCATTACCACAAAATCTTGGTTGACAACCAATCTATAACCCCACACACCCCCCATAGCATAATCAAAAGAACAAGCGTAAAAAGGTATCAAGTATAATGTTATTACAGTTAGTCAATATATAAATTCAAACTCAGAGTTAAAGTCAAAGTTAAAGTTAAATTAGCAAAAGCCGAAAAGGGTTATCATAGAAATGTTTAAAGTGTATTTAGCGGCATAGCCTAACAGGCAGATAGAAAATGTAAATAATTCCAATTAAGGTAACCAAATTCCTTGGGCTCTCAAAATGTTTGGACTCCATAGGAGCAATCTATGTAGGGGCATGACTCTCCATGAGACTCAACGTCCTCTCCTGCTGGTCCCTTATAGGACACCGCTTGTGGCAAACTCTTCAAGAATATGGCATCCTTATAACCTATCAAAGAATCTAAAGAAAAATGTTTCCTCGATGAAATGAGTTCCACTGAACTCATTGAGATCAATAATATTACATATTATGCATTTAACACATGTGCCAAACATAAGATGTAAATGTAAATGAAATGAAGTAGTGCATATATGCAAGTATGCCCCTATAACTCTAATCAGTGCTAGTCTCTATAGCAAACATGCATTAAGTAGTAACATTAGCCTCTTTTAGGAAGTGTCATCACTCTAATCCCTCATGGACTGGTTACCTCTGTTGGGATCCAGTAGTATAGGGGCACAATCACATCACACCATGGCTAGGGGTTAGGTCACCACTCTCTCACCACACCAATGGTATAAGCACTAGCATGTGCCAAGGATAAGCCTAGCCCAATGCAAGGTCATACATGTCTAACACCACATGTGGTCCGGATGCCTTCCCTCATGTCTAGTGCCTTGTTGGCTTGTGTATCCTTCTCCACCTAAGAATGTTATTCCTAATGGACTGGCTACCTCTATTGGATTAACATTCCATAACCCTATGGTCGTACATATATACTTTGGCAAACCCTTTTGTGTCTCCTCACGGACTGGCTACCTTTGTTAGATGACCACAAGCCCAGACCCTCCCACATATGCAACCTTACAATTGCATGATACAACAATGGGCCTATGTCTCCTCACATACTGGTTACCTCTGTTGGATGCCCACACGATCCAACCACTGCTATTACGAGTCACTAGGCTTCAATACCCTTGTCGAATGGGGAGTAGCATGTAAAAATGGGTGACCCAGCCATGCATCTAGATACACATACAAATAATGCACATAAATGTCTAAATGAATGCAAGGGCACTAGGGGCAAAGGGCAAACCCATAACCCCGGGTAGATGTACATGTAATGCATAATCACCTGATTCCCAACATATCATATTCACAATCATAAATTTAGATGAGATAAATAAATGAATAGCATAAATAAATATACTCATATCACCACCCATGCATGCATGTCATGTAATATCATTCATAAGAACACACACAAGCAAACATAATAGCATGAGATGGAATATAATTAATATGCAAATACATAATGTTGTATCTCTCACCTGTCACAACATTAGCACTCCCCAAATTTATCAAATCATGCACCAAAATAAGGCCAATTAATGACCTAAAACCTAGAAATTATAAGGGGAATACACAAATTAACATTTGGAATTAAACTAAATAGAGACTGGGAAACAATACCTGATCAGACCCGAGAAGGGCCTGTCGGTTAGGGCCCTCCAAGACTTGTCAACCCCCCCTTGGGTGCCAACAAGTTGGTCTCTTCTGGCTTCATTTCAAAACCCCAACTTTTGGGGGCATTTGAAGTTGTAATAGAACAATAGTAATACTCCAAAAACACTCCCTTAACCATTTAACAAAGTCTCTTAACATAAATCCCAAATCGATTAACAAGGAGCTTCCCGCAGGCGTCTCTAAGATGGTGTATATAACTCAAATGTGGGCAGACAAGACAACACAAATCACCACTCAATGGGGTTCGAAGACATCATGAGAATCATAATCGATTTCTTCCAATTGCCACAAGCACCCCCATCAATTCTATCTACCATCACAAACACCTTAATAGAATAGTTGAAAAGAGGGATTTGAGGGTTTCTGTATCTCAAACGCATTTATCCTTGCAATTCGTGCTTTGGCACTACCAAACTTGCAAAGACTCCACAAACCCCCAAGCTCTTCTCCTCTCCCAAGCGCTCATCTTCCAAGAAGATAAAATATTCGTGTAAGAGGCAAAATAACATTAAAATACGGTTTCAAACACCAAAAATCCAAAAATGCCCTTTTCTAGGCGGGGGAAGTCAATCAAACTGGACCAACCGTCTCAGAGAGAGCACCGCTATATCTTCTTCATTCGAAAGTAGTTTCAATCAGGCTTCTAACGCGAGACTTTCCTAAACATGCCTAACTTAATGGTAACATTTACCTGGGCATTGGGGTCTTCCAACCTTGATTTCCATACGTTTCAAATCCACCTTCGTAAGCCATCTAGGTTGCTTTATCTCTCCTTCCAAAATCATTTAAGGTGGCTGGATCATCTCCTATCTCATTCATGTCCATAGGTTCAACTCCCGAATTCACAGTCACAATTCAGATGGTCCAAAGTTGTCCACTTTTGACACTCCATGTTCTTGGAATTGCAACAATGATTTATCAGGTTAGGATTTTAGGGGATTTCATAGTAAGAACACTCCAAGCATGGTCACATCAATGTGAGCCTCAATATCTTCCACAATAGGTAGGTTGTGCAACTTCGATGGTAGTGACTGCTCCTAAATCATGGGGTCCTCATAACCTGCAATACAATCTAACAAACGGTTTCCATGAGGGATGAGTCCCAACGAATTCAGTGAGATCAACAATATCATATATCCATACATTCAACACATGTATGAAGTATAAAATGTAATGTAATTGTAAACGCAATGCAATGATCATTTGATGAATCTAACCATGCTAGTCTCTATCTATCTAAACACACATTAAGATACAACTCCAATTTCCTTTGGGAAGTCTCAGATAGACCCCAATGGCTCCAACCGAATTGGGCGCCACGACCGCAATATAGGGATAACAATCCAATCAATAAGCATGGTTGGTGATTAGGGCACACTCTCTCGCCACGACCATTGATATGAGAATTGGTGTGTGTCAGGGAGCTACCTAGCCCAATGCAAGAAATTCATCTACTTAATCATGTCATACTAGATTTGGACACCTTTCCTATGACACTAACTGACTTGGTCAGGTATCTTCGCCTATCTAGGGAATGTCAATATTCATGGAAAGTCTACCATCCAATGGAAAGAACTCGTAACCTTATAGTCAACCACATATGATAGGGTAGATGCTCACATGCCCCCTCACAGGATATCTACTGACTGCTGGGAGCCCATGGGCCCAACTTTTATCATATGCAACCGAGCATTAATGACACGTGGTTTGTTTATGTCTCCCCACGAGATGGTTACCGACTATTGGATGCCTACAACCCAACACCATTGTCACTAGTCACTCGGCCTCAATACCCATGCCAATAGGGTAACAACATGATAATGGGAATCCTAGCCTTGCATGTAGGCACCTAAAGCAATACGTATAGGATCTATATGATATGAAAAGGTACCAAGGGCAACTCTAGGTAGATAATAGTCATGAATGCAATCTACCACCCATTCCCATCATAACATATTTAAGTATTGAAAATAAAATGAAATAATAAATATTACATATTAATGTAGATTCAACATGTTACCCATGCATGCATGCTCTACAACATCAATCCACACATTGAAACACATGCAAGATATAATACCATATAGTAGAGCATGAATTAAACACATGTATATACAAGATTGTATCCCTCACCTAATCAGAGTTTAAGACCTTTCAAAGAATCCAAGAAGTCCACAATTAATAGGCTAACAAGTTATCGAACCCTAGAAAATACATAGATTCCATTAGAGATTGGGGTTAAGATCGAAACAAGACAGACATAAAAAATGGCCAATTGACCAGACTAGAATAGGGGCAGTCGACCGTATCCAAGTGGCCTCTCCTAAGTGCATACAGCCCTCAAGCAATTTTTGCTGAGAGGCTATTTCGTTTCCTTGGCCTAAGGCTACAACTGTGGTCCTTTGACCATTGCACCAAGGCTCGCCCTCTTCCAAACGTTGCAAAGAGGTGAAAATGTTCTCAAATCAAATATAAAAGAGGCAACAAGGGACGTTAGCTCTCAAATTCCAATGGGGAGAATGATCACAACCCAATGACCGCAGCAAACCAGCAATGATCACAACCCTAATAACCTCAGCAAACCAGCAATGATCACAACCCTAATAACCTCAACAAACCAGCAAGCAAGCTAAGAGCTGAAAAAAAGAGGACCAGCAAACAAAGCCCTTCAAAACAAGGGAGGAACAACCAAATTCACTCCTTAAATCACATCTTCGTCATGATACTACTGAGTAGGTTTGAATAACGTTAGTTGTCAACCACCAAAAGAGAACCCAACATCACATCTTTGAGAACGTAAGTTTCAGGAGAGTATGGCAGTAGACTAAAGTGTGAAAAAAAGAAAAAGAAAAAAGAAAGAGCTATGAAGCTCAATATTCAAGGAACAAGGAGCAGCACTATGGAAACTTGAATACACCCTAGGGTGACCCAAAAGCACCTAACGAACCAACCCAAATCTTACCAGATGAGAGCAGATAAGAAAAGAACTACCAGGATGGTGGAAAAAAGTGGCAACAATGGGGGGGGTCAGTTGGCTTCAAAGGCGACCAATAAAGGTCTAATCGCTCAACCAAAATGGTTGCTTAGTGTACCTATGATCTACATCCATGCTCCTTGTGATAGTTCTTCAAATATTTTCATAAGAATCCCTTCCTTGGAACCCTTTTGTAACCTATGATTCTAAAAAGAGAGAGAGATAGGAGAATGATAAGAACCTTCAAATCCTCTATGAAATTCAATGACAAAATAGAAGAATTGACAAGGATAAAGCTGGTTTTAATGGTGCCAGTCACCCCCACACCCAACAGTGCCCCTCAGCCTACGGCTGCCCTAACATAACTCATATGACCTTCGATGCCTTTCCTCTCCCTTTCCCCTCTATTTAAAATCCCCTCCCATGCCCTTAACCCTCTCTCCATCCTCCACGTGGCTACTCTCTAGGGTCCTATCATTCCCACACCCTTAAATGTCACCTTGTCCTCAAGGTGAAAGAAAAATTGAAGCTTGGTCTTCACATGCTTGCCACACAGCCAGTTGAATTCAACAATATTCTCAGAGACCCAACACTACCTAAAATCCATCGTAGAGGTAAGCAATTTCTGTCAATGAATTTGGTATAGGCAGTGATGGAGTGCATGTCCTCTAAGTCAAGCATCATACCACCAAGAGGAAAAGGTGAATGGAATCCACCGTAGGACAGACCCCCAAGCAAATCGAGATAAATTGAGGGAACGATGCAAAACAGTGGTTTTTTTGGTAGAATTTTCAATCCAAGTGTTGTTGGTGCAGGTTGCACCCCTGCAAATATTGCCGGTGTTGGGAGAGCTGATCAATTGGAAGCCTGAGTTGCACTAGATTTCAAATGAAGGAGGTGGGTTCCACTCACCGGTGTCAAATGTTGTGTCTCCGCCTTACGAGTTTGCTCAACCAGATGCGAAGGCTTTCTCAAGAAGGAGGTAGAAGGAAGTGGTTTCCCTTGTTGGTTAGCATGTACCTCAATCGCTGCAGCCCCAACATTGCTGCCTCCCTTTCCGTCTTGATTTTGAGAGGTTGAAGACAATGACTCCCCAGTTATCTGAATAAGTTGGACCGCTTCTTTGGTAAGTGCTTGATTCGAACTAGTCTTAGGTTTGGGTCTTGGTCTGTTTGAGTAACTTTGGCTCAAAGTAATAATGAGAAAAAATGGGTTGTGGGGTAACGAAATGGGCCAGGCCCATGATAGATGTTTTAAATGGGTGGGGTCCAAATATTCAAAACCATGGGTTAGGAGAAATGGGTTGGGCGTTGGTTTAATAGAATAGATTGGGCTTTGAGTCAAGAAAATGGAGTGGGCCCAAGATAATTCTTTTGAATGGGTTAGGCATAAGCACTTAGAATCATGGGTTAAGAAATATGGATTGGATATTGGGTTAATGAAATAAGATGGGCTTGGGGTTAATGGAATGGGCTAGGCCCAAGAAGGTTTCTTGGGGAAACTGATGGCCCAATCTTTGAACTTGGTTCCTTTGGGCCCTAAGTTTGATACTATGCAGACTTAAGTTGGGCCCAAATTATAAGATCCTTGGCCCTTAATGTGTGAACCAAACCCATAAACCGGTTTGAGGTGAGCCAAACTACCCCCAAAAACCCTCAAACTCCAGCGTCGTCTTCTCCATTTTCTGCAAACAGAAACCTTAGCCGCCTGCTGGCCTCCGCAAATCGCACTTGGCCTCTGCCAATTGCACCTGGCATCCTTCTATGCCTCTGCTCTTCGCAGCCTTTCCATTTAATGGCGTGATTTCTTGCTGCTGCAACTTCACTCCACTATGCTTCATCATCCAAGCCTCTCATTCTCTTCTTCTCTCTTCTGCATGCTCGGAGAGACTCATTCCCACCGACTGCAACTCTCACTGCCTCTTCTTTTGACTCTACATGGTGGTTTTGTGAGTCCTTTTCACCGAAAAATGATGTAGATTCGATATGGGGAATCTTTGCATTCTTCCCATCACCAAAATCAGTAACTAGTGCCTCCTTCAAGTTCGCCTAAGTAAACTCCGGCCAAGATCTTTCGTATACCTAATCCAACATGAATCCTTCCAAATGTTCAACAGCCACTGCAAACCAATGTTCTTGCTAAATCTGATGTTGTTGATAGAAGAGCTCGACTTCAATCAACCATTCCTGAGCTTGTTCTTGGCTAGAAAATAGTGACAATGCCATCACACCTCCCTGAGATTGACACTGCTCTGATACTAGTTGATAAGAACCTTCACATCCACTATGAAATTTAATGACAAAATTGAAGAATTGACATGGATAAAGCTGGTTTTAATGGTGCCGGTCACCCCCACACCCAATGGTGCCCCTCCTCATACTACGGCTTCCCTAACATAACTCATATGACCTTCGATGCCTTTCCTCTCCCTTTCCCCTCTATTTATAATCCCCTCCCATGCCCATAACCCTCTCTCCCTCGTCCACATGGCTACCCTCCAGGGTCCTCTTAGAAAACATGTAGTGATATCAACTCTCAAGCCAACAAGATTTACTCTGAAACTAAGCTGGAATTTAACGAGTATGAACAACACTAAGAAAATGGAGAGGGACAGTTGAGGAAGGAGATAGAGGAGAGAAAGAAAAGACATAGTAGAACATGTAGAATGTTGTGTGTGGGGATGATTTTCTAGTACACCTATATTACTTCATGAATGCGAAGGACAAATTACATACAAACTTCCTAGGGAGGTAGAAAGGTGAAAGACAATTTTACATAATAAGCCAAGTTGTTGATAGACTAGTTCCTAAACTACCCCTGCATTACATGAATTCTTAAGATTGAGTTCTATATGGGATTAGTTAATTTCTATTCTTTGTTTCTTAATAATATAAGAATGTGAGGTTCTTATTTCCTGTGTGCTTTATTTAGTTGCTATTTTGTAAGACCTCTCCATTGGCCAAGGAGAGTTTATATGAGTTTGTATTTTTTGTACAACAGCAACAACTCAGCCTTATCCCTGCTAAATGGGGTTGGATACATCGATCATTGCTTACCATTAGATGATGTAGCGTTGGATTAAGGGGCTCAACCAATTCAAGGGCCAACTTAGTAAAACCAGAGCCAGGAAAAGGAAATGATATGGTTGTCAAATAGAAGGGTCTGTTTAGGGTCTGCAAGGGTCAGATGGGGAATGATCTGCTGTCCTGTAGGAAAGACTGATGTCAGCCAATTCTGAATTCTCCTAGTATAGGGTTAGTTGAGAGTTGAGACTGGTATACCAAAGTCAAATAGCCTAGAGGGGGAATTAGGATATAACTTAGATTGAATGCTAGGTTTAGGGTGCTGAAAATTTCCTCATAATATCGACAGATCCTAATGGTGGGAAGGGTGGTTTCTAATTGGACAGCACTTTGGGGAAGATGAAGTGCAGGTTTAATGGAGATTTCCTTTTGAAACTGAAAAAGCAGAAAAATATATAAATAAATAAATGGAAGGGAAGAAGAAGAAGGTTGTCCTGCTGAGCAGAACCTCTAAGGTTGTCATGCTAGGTAAAATTTTCCAGCACTACCCAGCTATTTCTGATGTTCCGGACCTAAAATAATGGTGTTCCACTCCAAGGTATTGATCTCTCTGAGTCCCCAAAGAGGAATGGAAACCTTATCACAAGCTCAAAAGCACAAACCAATATTCAGTGCCTTCCATTACCCTTTCTTCATCCACAATGAGGTTTGAATAAAACATTAGATCTTGAAATAAAAAAGGAAAATTACTTAAAAGAAACCCTGATAGAAACTAGAATTTGACTAACATAACAAAACTCTACCAGTATCCCACTTATGTGTGAGGGAATGAAAAACCTAGAAAACTCTAAAACAGTTTTTAAAATAGCTAACTACTTGGACTATTACCCCTATTCGTGGATGACTTAGGAAGCCTCTTAACTAATTAAGAGAAATAGCAGGAGATGCTTATGTCCTTTGTCTAAGTGCTGAAAACAAAGGTAAGTGTAGTCTATTCTTGCTGGCAGCTTTTTGACCTTTAGCGGGGGCCCATTACCATTTGACCTATGCGATTGAAGGTCCATAAGCTATATATGTCTACCCTAAGTTGGTGCTTGATCTGTGTCATCATCACTATTCAAGGTCATACTTGATACAATGCCCAAAATATGCATGTTTTTCCTTGCTTCTCCTAGAGACATTTTAGGTCTGCCTTGGCTCTTTAGTTCTTCTAGTCTGAATCAAGTCACTCCTCCATATTGGAGCACCCAAAGGCCGCTGTTGATCAGGGCAATGCCACATTAAAAAACTTTCTGTGAGCTCTTATCATACATTGAGCTACTCCCATATCAGCCCTAATGTGATCAGTTCATACTTAATCCTTCCTAGTTTTGCTACACATCCATCTCAACATCCTCATCTTTGCTAATTGTAGGGGAGCAATCTGAATGAACGTGTTAGGAGAGATCATATGCAATATGGGAGCATTCATGAGGGCTATGGATTTGGAGAAATAATGAGGTAAGATCAGTTTTAGACTTCAAGGTAACCTATGACATGCATTGTGTACAGTGTTTGAAAAGAGGAAGGATCTAATTACCTATAGTAGATGGTATTGTATCAGCCAAATAAATTTCGTAGTCACAAGAAGAGTTGATGAATTGTCTTGTAAAGACACTACATATATGTTACACATGAAGAGAGCTTAGCTACTAAATATAGATTGGTGCTCCTGGATATTTTCATCGCTATGTGTAACCCACAAGATATATATGGAACCTTTTTCCCTAAGATAATGTGGTGGAGCTTAAAAGGGGATTCCTTGAATTCATATATTTGTAAAGAGGTCAAACAAGGAGAGTAAGACTTCGATTTGCAAGACTAATATGATGTGGAGTGAGATGATAACTTGCATTAAGAATATTGCTATAGAGTTTCTAAGGGAATCCAAAGGTATACATTATGCCCTAGGAAGACTTGAGCAAGGAGTGAATAAATATGAAGGTCTATTTGATAATGTGAACTCAAAGAAATGGAAAAAAGCTGTTTGTAAAATAGCTAACGCGAGGCAAGAAAATGAGTGTTTGTACTGCCTGCTTTACTGAGGGTTCCAGTTACAGGTCCTTGGAAGGCTACACTAGTTGTCTTGACATCATATGGTGTAGATATTAGGGTTTTTGAAGTAGAAGAAGCTTCAAGAAAGATGAAAAGTAGCATAGTTCTAGGCCTGAACAAGGTCCCGAAAGAAGTGTGCAAGAGCTTAGGGATCTGTGGTTTAATCTTGGGCTAACCAAGCTGTTTAATAAGATAAGCACCATGAAAATGCTCGACAAATATAGGAGAAGCATTGTCATCCTGATGCGTCCAAAATCTGCTCAGCCCTTAGATCACTCGAGAATGACTTGCAAAACAATCGTCAGATGTGGCCCGACCGTGGGGGTCAGGAGTCCACCTCTAATGGCTAAGTCAATTAATGAAGTGATCACAAAGGCTCTCACTGAATGCAAAGCGAAGTATGAATACGAATGTTGGGAATACAATTCAGTTACCTTCTTCATACGTAAGTTAAGACTTATATAGAATTTACCTTCTAATCCTGTCCGTCGAACTTGTTTGAGCCTTCTTCTGACGATCGTCAGATCTTGATGGTTAGAACCGTTAGTGGGGTAATGGACAACTACCCTTGATCACACGATCTTTTCCTATGGGTGTGGCTGTTATCCAAGTTGGCACGATCGCCCCCTCTCGTGAGTGTTGATAACCGTCTCCTGATGAGTTATCCATCTCAAGAAACTCGGACTCGTGCTTGCCTGCCGACCATGTAAGGTATCTTCCTTATCACGCTATCTTCGAGACCCGGTTCGTTCGAACCTAAATCGGTCGAGTCGTCCTCGACTAGGGTCAATGGTTGAATCGAGGGTAGACCCGGTTCAAGGATATTTTTTCCCGTATCATGAGCCCCCCAGGCCAAGCGTTCGGGAACACCGAGGGCTTGGTTTGATTTATGCCGAACATGAATACCGAACAAGGAATCCGAACGACTGTTTGTTCTCTTGAATGTCAAGTCGCCTTTAATGTTGCGGCGTCATCACTTTCCTCGAGTTACTCAAACGCCTTTGGCTTTCACGCAGGAGTCACCACGTGTTTGCCACAGCCGAAAACCATCATTGCCTTTAACTCAAAATGAAGGTTTCTCAAAACATCAACTCTGATTCGATTTCTTCACACTTTTTGAAACGTCTCCCGATCACGATTGTTGATTCGGACTAATCCTGATCTTACACGTACTTGCTATATGGCTTATTTAAAAACCATTCGTTGCTTTTTCAAATTTCATTCTTGTCTGCAACTTGAAACTTGTCATCGTCTTCTCTGCGCCCTAACTGCCTTTCCCGCTTTCAAGCTCTTTACTCCGGTGAACAAGTAAGTTCAGTAACTTTCTTGCCTTCTTTACTTACTTTAGTTACTCCTTTCACTTTCGCATTCATTTTCTTTCTGATTTAAAAGCCATGACCAGACTTTTCTTGCAATGGGAAGCGATAAAACCTCTAACGAGGGTTCCCCTCAATGTTACGCCAGTCAGGGCAATTCTAGTGATGAGGCCACTATCTCCGTCTCTGTCGAACAATCGGGTAATGAGGAGCAGAAATTAATTGAGGTTTGGCGTGAGTTTGAAGAAGTGAGCCAAAAGAGAGAGATTGAGGTTCCAAACTTGCCTCCCTATTCCAGATCATCTAAAACTTCGAAAGTGGCCGCCAAGGCCCCTCGGCAATCCAATAGACCTAAAGAAAGCCCAAGTTTTGTTGTCTCTGAATATTCCGACGCCGAATTGGCTTCGGCAACCGAACACTTCGATTTCCCTCTTGACTATTTTCTTCGAATTCCCAATCTTGACGAGAGGGCCAATTCGAATCATCCCGATGAATTTTCGCTGTATCTGGATACTTTGGAAAGTGGGGTTCGCTTTCCCTTTTTCAATCCCTTATTTTCTGCAGTTTTGAATCACTAGGATATTTGTCCCGGAATGCTCCTCCCCAATAGCTGGCATCACATCGTTGGCTTTCTTGGTTTATGCTTCGAACTTAGCATTAAACCCTCTCTTGCCCTTTTTGTACATTTTTATGCTCTCTCTCAATCCAACCCTCCAGGTTGGGTTTTCTTATCCAAATGTAACAAGACTGAGCTTGGATGGTCGGGCAGTATCCTAGCCAAGGGTACCTGTCCTTCTAACCACAAAGGGTGGCGTAAAAGGTACTTTTTTCTACCGAGCGCCCCAAAAAGATTTAAACTTCCTGATCAGCTGAAACTAGCTTGTATCTTATACCGAGGCTAACCGCATTCTTCCGTTGAACGACGCTGAACAAGATGCTGCCAAAAAGATCAAGTCAATTCCGTGGTTCCAAGAGATTCACGGTTTGAAGATGGAATATACGGCTATCTTTTAATACTGGGGGCTGGCTAAGTGTGAGCATTCTAATCTTTGTGCTTCTTCTAATCATTATGTTACTCCATCGAGTTATCTAACTCCAGCTTTTTGCAGTGCCTCCAAGAGTTAATCCAAAAGCCATCCGAGCCAATGCCATCAAGGGTGTTGAGGCTGTGGAGAAAAGGTTGCCTCGCACGGTAACACAGGCTGAGAGAGAGCCGCCTCTCCCACCCTGAAGCCCTCCACCAGGAGCATAAGAATACTGAGACCCACGGGTGAAGGTTCGGGGAAAGGGAAAAAGCCGATCGAGGAGGAAGAAGTCGTCCCTCCTCTTGTCCGAACTAAGAGGAAACATGACTCAACTGATGCCACTGTCCCGAATAAGCAAAGGAAGGTCCCAGGACCGGAGGAGATCTTCGTTCCCTGATGGACTCTGAGCATATCCGATCAGGCCACGCAAGATCCTGAAAAGCCTCCGAATGGAGTTCGCTTTGTCTGATGCCGGCCGATCGTCAGGCCTTCAAGTCCCTCAGTGATGATGTACTTGTCCGCATTTCTACCAGGTAATTGATTTTTCTGGTGCAACGATCTCTCGATCATGGCATTCTTCAGAATTCTTTTGACAATATTCCACTTTCTCAGGACCGCCGTGGAGAATTTTCATCAGCAGATTGAGGCCCTGAACCGAGTGGGTCGTAGAGGCTCCTGACTTCAATATTATGATGAACAAATGAGGTTGGCAGGCTTAGAGATTGCTTGATTGAAGAAAGAGGCTGTTGCGCTTGAAGAGGAAAACGCCACAGTCGATCGTCTCAAGAAGGATCTTGACTTGGCAAGTAACCACATTGGGGCCTTAAACCGTGAGCTGAAGAAGCAAGAAGGGATCTCTGCAGAATTTGGCAGGAGGGTCTAGGTCTTGGCCAAAGAAAAGGAAGATCTTCAAAACATGGTCATCCCCTCCAAGCCCAAACATCTTTCCTAGGATCTTCGGAAAGGCTGTGTTTGAAAATATTTGAACAGTGTTCCCTTCAGCCAACTGATGCTCCCCTACAACACTCAAGCCTATCGGGAGGGGTAGAATGATGTGTGGAAGGCCATTCTCTCGGCTAATCCTTCATTTGACACTACTTCCTTTAAGGAGGTTTGTCACTCTAAAGTTTTTGAGAAGCTTGAGATGCCTCTTCCCGAGTGGGCCCAGGAAGATGATGATCCCTATCCTGCCGATCCGGATCTAGAATTATATCTTAGTGACTCTCCGCCCCTTCCTGATACTAAAGTGGTCACCGAGAATCAAAACCTTCGGGAGCAGGCTTCAGGTGCGAATCCTTCAACCACTCCAGTTCACCGATTAGCACCAGAATGAGAGTTTCTTTTTTTTTTGGTAAGGGTTGGCCCCCTATGGCTACTTCACGAATTTATAAATAGACCTTGATTCCTTGCCTTAAGAATTTTGTACTCATAGCCATAGTTGATTTGTGGGATTTCCTTTTCAGGAATATCCAGAATATGATGGCTTGACTCCATTGGATATAGCCTAAGCTTCCTTCGGAGCCTTGCCGAATCTTGACAAAAACCAGCATTCGGGACAAGCCTAGGCTTAGTCCTTCGGAAGCCTCACTCGGTGCGAACCAACGCTTCGTCATTGCGAAGTCTCACTCTGTGCAAAACCGATGCTCCATCCTTCCAAAGTCTCATTCGGTAAAACCGATGCTTCATCTTTCGGAAGTCTCATATGGTGAAGACCGATGCTTCCTCATTCGGAAGTCTCATTCGGTGAAGAAGGATGCTTTGCCATTTGGAAGTCTCATTCGGTGAAGACCGATGCTTCATTTGAGGGTCTCATTCGATTTCCCGAAACCATGTTTCAGGAATCTTAAGGTTTCCCAACTCTCATGACCGATTCATATCTTTTGATTTTTGCTAATGCTGCATTCGACACAATCCTTCCGGAGAAAACCAAATGTTTTTTTCTCGTAATTATTTATGGGTTAACCTTCCCAAGAAATTTCAACGTCCATCGCATTTATTGCAATTGAGCGACGGTTTGTTTCTTGAGCTGCACTCCTTCGTAACTGGTGTTTAACATTCCATGTGGAAGCTTGCCACGGCCCTAACTCATTTATGTCAAATCTGAAAGGTCGTTAATATGTAGCCGTTGATCTTGGATCTGACGATCGGTACTCAAACCCTCACTCTTCCTTGGCCCTTGATTTTCCTGAGTCATACCTCTTCGCATCACCTCCTGAGGTTATTTAAACCCCTTCAACATACTTTGAACCTCATTTTCGTCCTTTAAGAACATAGCAGCGCCTGAAGTCTGAAAATTCCTTCTTCGTCACTCTCTTTACTTTCGTACTTCTTGTGTGTAACTTGTAGCAAAGCTCTAAACAAGTGAATTTCTCCTTTTTTTCATTTTTTTTCTTTTTGACTTTCTGGTTTCTTCTCCCTGAGAAACTCCGAAGCAGAATGTTGGGGGTAGTTGCTCTAGAATCATTGTTTTGGCAGCTGAATCCCTTTTTCTGACGTCAAAAAGTATTTCTGAGCATTCTTAGGAGAAGACCAACACTTTGTTTTGGGTTCCCTTCTTGACCGCCTTGTAGACTCTTAGGGTTTTTTATCCTACATTTTGAAAAGGGTGCTTATTCTTTCTTTTCAGTGCCTCTAAGGTTTAACCCGAATGTCGTTCAGGCAAAGGCTGCCAAGACGACTACTTCAGCAGAGAAAAAGGTTGTTCGGTCTGAAGAGGTAGACGTTGTTCCCTCTTCTAACGTCCAGACCCCAAAAGCATCAGCTGCCGCCTCGTTGGCATCTTCCTCGAGAAAAAAGATTGTTCGGTCTGAAGAGGAAAGCATGGTTCCTAGATGCTTGCCGAAAGCAGAGCCTTCAATGCTATCCCCGATGAAGCCTTCATGAACTCACTAGTAATGTGAGTATTGTCTCTCCGTCTTCTTTCTTTCTGGAACATCCTTAAGTTTTGAATAACTTTCATAATCCTACAGAGTACCTGTTGATAACTTCCACAAACAAGTGGAGTCAGCTTTTCGGATTGGGAGATTGCATGCCAATCTTTCCAACCTTCGGAAGGAAGCCAAAGCCAATGACGCTGAGAACGAACGTCTTTGGGACGGGCTCTGGGACGTGGCCAGAGTGAAGAATACCGAGATTGGGGGCAGCTTTCCTCGGCTCTGGATGCTGCTAATGAGAGCATTCGTAGCCTAGAGCGAGAAGTTGAGAGGCTCTCGGGAGCCCTGAAGGAATCTGAAGCGAAAATAACCGAACTCCAAAGGCAGGCAGCTCCTTCTAAACTCGAAAATATTCCTGTCGAAGTTCGGAGGGCTTGCATCTTCAAATACTTGCATAGTAAGCCTTTTGATGATTTGTTGGATATCTATCATTTGCAGGCTTATCGAGAAGGGCAGAATGAGGTTTGGAAGTCGATCCTGAAGAGGGATCCAAACTTTGATACGGCTCCTCATCAGATGCATTGTCATCCCGAAGTATTTGAAGAACTACAACTCCCTCCTCCTGACTGGGCTGATAACTTGGTGGACCTGCCTACTCCAGATCCGGATATAATGCTATATCTTGATGATTCTCCTCCTTTGTCCCCCTTTAGAGAAATGGTCCATGGAGAGCTTGTCCTAAACGTCAACCAGGCTATGGATCAAGCTTCCGCATTGGTCGAAAAGGGCAAAGAGGACGAAGCCTAGAGTTCGTCGTTCCTCCCGTTCTTCGTTCTTCTTGCCTTTCCTTGGGAGAAGCTTACAAAACTCTTCGCAATCTTCCCTGGAAAAGCTAGACGAAGGGTATGGAATTGCGAAGTTTTTTTTTTTTTTGACCTTTCGTAGGTGGGATCTTACGGAACTCTTTGCAATCGCCGAGGACGAGGGATCTTGCTTTGGTTTTTCTTCCCAACTTTATTTCGACAAATGGAAGCTGCTTTGGTTTTTCTTCCCGAGTCTCCTTTGATAAATGGAAGCTGCTTTGGTTTTTCTTCCCGACTCTCCTTTGACAAGTGGAAGCTTACGGAACTCTTCGCAATCACCGATGATGATACTTAGAATTTACCGTTTTTTGAACTAATGAAGAAACTGACCTTGACAATTGTTGTCTCATATGTATCCTTTCTAAGGAAAGCCTTTTGACGTTGTAAAGGTTGGCCCCTTATGGTCATTAAAGAAATAAAGAATTAACTTTATCCTCACACTTTGTCGATCATTGGAGACCATGTTCGGGTTTCTCACCAAAGTCTTCTTCTATAAAATTCCTTAGAATTCTTCCTTTGAGTCAGTCGAAACAGTTGTTGTAGAAAATTTTATTCGGTCGTAACCGAAGCCTCTACTTAGGGATTCTTAAGAATTCCTCTAAGCTTTCAAAGGTCCCACTTGGGTTTTAAACCGATGCCTTTACTTATAGATTTCTGAGAATTCCTAGCTTTTGACGGTCCCACTCGGGTTTTAAGCCGATGCCTTTACTTAGAGATTCCTGAGAATTCTACTAAGCTTTCGAAGGTCCCACTCGGGTTTTAAGCCGATGCCTTTTCTTAGAGATTCCTAGGAATTCTTCTAAGCTTTCAAAGGTCTTATTTGGGCAATGCCCTGTGATTAGCATACTTAAGAATTTCCTTAAAAATCCTTTAAGCTTTCAAAGATCTCACTCAGGTCTTAAACCAAAGCCTTTTACCTTTATAAATTCCGTAGAATTTTATAGGTGTTTTACGGTCTCACTTGGGTTTTAAACCGAAGCCTTTTACCTTTATAAATTCCGTGGAATTTTATAGGTGTTCGAAGGTCTCACTCGAGTTTTAAACCGAAGCCTTTTTGCGTTCAAAGGTCTCACTCGGGTTTTAAACCGAAGCCTTTTTGCGTTCGAAGGTCTCATTCGGGTTTTAAACCGAAGCCTTTTGATTTAACATCAACTCATCAACATCGTTCAGTACTTGATATGTAGCCCCCAATCAAAAGATTTGTTGTTTGAAACTAGAAATTGCATTGAATAAGCAAAAGACTACATCAAAAACGAAAATGTTAAATCCCTACGGATAGTACTTCTTCAAGTGTCTCGCATTCCACGATCGATCTAGCTCACGCTCGGTAACCATATTCTTCAGCTTGTATGCTCCCGAACCGACCGACTTGACTGTCATGTACGGTCCTTCCCAGGAAGGATCTAATTTCTTTTGGTGGCATGGATCCGAAACTAACGTGTTCCTTAGAACCAAATCTCCCGATTGGAACTGGCGATGCCTAACTCGAGAGTTATAGTGCGATGCTATCCTTCGTTGATATTGCTGAGTTCGGGCATTTGCTCTTGTTCGAACTTCATCTAATAAGTCGAGGCTATCCAACAGTCCATGTTCATTCGCTTTTTCCTCGTACTCTCTTTCTCGAAGTGTCCCCGCCATTATTTCCATGGGTGCTAATGCTTTAGATCCATACGCCAATTTGAAGGGAGTTTCGCCAGTTGGAGTTTGAACCGTGGTTTGGTATGCCCAAAGAACGTTTTGTAAATCTTCGACCCACAAAGCTTTGTCAGACTCGAGTCTTTTCTTTATTCTGTCCAGCAGCGTCGGTTCGTGACTTCCACCTGGCCATTGCTCTGTGGATATGCCACTGATGACATTCGATGTTCGATCTGATAAGTGCTGCAGAACTGCTCGAACTGTGGATTGTCGAATTGTGTACCGTGATCGGTAACAATGATTTTTGGGATCCCGAACCTGTAAATTATAGATTCTAGGACGAACTTTTCCACCTTCTTCTTCATGATTGTCGCTAGAGGTTTGCCTCTACCCACTTTGTGAAATAGTCGATTGCTACAATAAGGTATTTCTGTCCACCAGTTGCCTTGGTAAATTTACCCATAATGTCAATTTCCCACATCGCAAATGGGATAGGATTGAGAATAGACGTTAGGGTCTCTTCAGGCCTTTTTGATATTGTTGCATGAATTTGGCAATTGCTGCAGCGGCGAACATACTCCATTGCAGCCTCTTGAATTTTTGGCCAGTATAGCCCAAGCCTGAGGATTTTGTGAGTGAGGGCCCAACCGCCCATGTGCACCCCACAAATCCCTTCATGAACTTCCGCTAAAGTGATTTCCGATCCTTCAGGGCCCAAGCATCTGAGGAGTGGTCCAGCATAAGATCTGCGGTACAACCTCCGGTTCTGCATAGTGAATCTTGACGCTCGTACCGAATCATCCGGGCCTCCTTCACGTCCTCTGGCAATTTTTCATCCTAAAGGTACTCCACAATTGGGTCTCGGCTTCGATATAGGATATCTCCTCTTCCTAATTGCTCAGGAGGGCTAATTCCTCTACATAAACCAAAGGCTCGAGTGTCTTTTCCTTGGTGTTAGCCAATCTTGAGAGTTCGTCTGCCATTGTATTCTCCTTCCTCGGGATCTGACATACCTTCAGAATCCTTGAATTCTTTTGTAATGCCCGCACAATTTCTTGATATTTCTGCAATCGGGGTTCTTTGACGCCATACTCCCCTTGCACCTGATTAACAATCAGCTGCGAGTCATTGAAGATAGTTATGTCAGCTATCGCTAGGGCCTTAGCCAATCAGAGTCTGGCTATCAAAGCTTCATATTCAACATCGTTGTTGCTTGCTTCAAAGGCGAATCTCAAGGCATACCGAATAATAAAACCTATCGGACTCTTGAGTAAAACTCCTGCTCTAGCCCTATGCTTATTGCTCGAACTATCAACGTATACCTCCCACATGGTTGGGATACTTGGCTCGGTTTCTTCTTCTATTGGAGTCGTGGTTTCCCCGAAAAAAATCTGCTAGCGCCTGAGCCTTGATTACCTTACGGGATTTGAAATTTACTTGGAATTCACCAAGCTCAACCGACCATGCCACCATTCTTCCAGACAAATAAGGTTTATGAAGAACTTTTTTCAAGGGAAAAGTAGTTAGTACCTCTATTGGATGTGCCTGGAAGTATGGTCTTAGTTTTCTGGCCGCCTTCATGAGGGCCAAAGCCTGCTTTTTGATCTGGGAGTATTGTGTTTATGCATCAAGGAGCACATGGTTAACATAATAGATTGGCCATTGCTTTCTTTCCTTCTCCCAAATGAGAATTGCGCTCACGGCCGAGGGAGATGTGGCCAAGTAGACTTGTAAAGTTTCTTTTTTCTCCGGTCGAGATAAGAGGGGTGGCTTGCCAAGAATTTCTTTCAAGTTCTCGAACGCCTTTTGGCATTCGTCGGTTCATCGGGCCTCTTTGCTCCCCCTTAGATCCTTCATGCTTTGAAGAAAGGGAGACACTTCTCTCCTGATTGTGAGATAAAGCGGTTCAACGCAGCTACTCTCCCTGTTAAGCATTGCACATCCCGAGCGGTCTTTGGTGGTTCCATGTTAATCAAAGCTTGTATTTTGGCTGGGTTAGCCTCTATACCTCTTTGAGATACCATGAAACCCAAGAACTTTCCCAAGGATACACCGAACGCGCACTTCTCCGGGTTCAGCTTCATTTGGTATTTTCGTAGCACTGAAAATACCTCTGCAAGATCAGCAATGTGCCCCGAACGCGCCACACTTTTGACTAGCATATCATCTACGTAAGCCTCCATATTCTTCCCAATCAGATCACTGAAAATTTTGTTCATTGCCCTCTGATAAGTTGCTCCTACATTCTTCAAGCCGAACGACATGACTTTGTAATAAAAACTTTCTCGATCGGTCATGAAAGCAGTGAACTTTTCATCTTCTTGATTCATGAGAATCTGGTTGTATCCCGAATAAGCATCCATGAAACTTAAAGTTTCATATCCTGTTGTGGCATCTATCAAAAGATCTATCAGAGGCAATGGATAACAGTCTTTGGACAAGATTTGTTGAGGTCCGTGTAATCAGTACACATCCTCCACTTTCCATTGGCCTTCTTGACCATTACCACATTGGCCAACCAGGTCAGACATTCAATAGGCTGAATGAACCCTGAATTCTTCAACTTCTCAACTTCGCTTTTGATAGCCTCGTGCTTCTCTATTGAAAAGTTTCTTCTTCTCTGGATCATTGGTTTGGCCTTTGGATCTATTCAAAGCTTGTGCTCTACTACTTGTCGATCTATTCTAGGCATGTCTTCAGCAGACCATGCAAATACATCTCTGTTTTCCCAAAGGAAAATCTTCAATTTTGACTTGAACTCCTCCAGTTGCTCGGATCCACTATGAGTTGTTCTTTTTTCATCATTAGGATCTAGTTGGATTCGTTCCAATTTCTCTACTGGTTCGGGTCTTTGCATCTCTTCCTCATCCCGATCGTCACGTATCTCAATCGGTAATGTCGTGGGCCTCGTGGCCTTCTTCGGGCCTTCTTTGTCCTTCAAATAAGCTACATAACACTGTTGGAGATTCTTTGATCAGAAGACACTTGACCAATTCCCTTATCAGTTGGGAACTTGATCTTCATGTGCTTTGTTGAGACCACCGCACCTAGCTTTGTTAGGGATGGCCTGCCAAGGATAACATTATACGCCGGAAGCTCCTGAACCACTAGAAAATTCACCCGAATGGTAGTTTCCTTAGGGAAATTTCCAACTGAAAGGTCAAGCTGAACTGATCCTTCGACAATAGCCGATGATCCAGCAAATCCATACAAGTGTGTGGATGATGGTTCCATAAAATCCTTCTCAATCTTTAGTTTCTGATAAGCTTCGTATGACAAAAGATCTACGAAAGAGCCTGTATCGACCAACACTCTATGCACCTCCCGTCGTCCAATCTCCACCTCGATGACTATGGCATCATCATGAGGTGTGTAAATACCTCTCTCGTCCTCATCATCAAAGGTGATTGAACTTTCACCATTCGGTCTTTTCCGCTTCTGCGCCTCTCCAGTTCCAACGAACTTAGATTTGGCCTTTAGCTTTCGGAGGGACTCCGGTTTGGATCCCCCACATATAGTTAGGATAGGAGACCGGCTAGCATCAACCACCTCCTTTCCCTTCTTTGATTTGGGAACCTCGACCCATCGTTCTTGACTTTCTGAACGGTCCCTCTTCTCGACAGCAACTCTTGGCTCCGCCTGTCACCCATTAATGAAACTGGAGAGGTGACCTTAAGAGATCAATCTTTCAATGTCGGCCTTCAGGTGCCTGCAATCATTGGTGTAATGCCCGTAATCCTTATGAAAACGGCAATACTTTTCCATGTTACGCTCTCTAGGTTTGGATATGACCTTTGGGGGCCATTTCAAAATGTCTTGTCTTTTGATGATATTTAGAATCTCCGACCGAGGGGTATTCATTGGTGTGTACTCACTTTGATCGGGAGAACGCTGCCTCCACGCCGAACGGGGCTTTCTTGCTCGATCATGATTGGGCTGCCTAGGCTTCTACCTTTTTTCAAGAGCCTTCTGTTCTTTGGTGGAGGCTTTCGCTTCCCCTTAATGTGTGTCTAGAATCTTCGTCACTTCTTCCTACTTTTGACACCTTTCCACCAGTTCGGCATAGGTGGTTGGCATGTCTTGAAGTAATAACTCCAAGAGTCTCCGATTTGTGAGTCTAGTCACCAGTGAACAGTGCAGTTTTAGCTACCTGTTTGTCCAGATTCTCAATCTCCATAGTAACTTTGTTGAATATTTTCAGGTACTCCCGAATTGACTCACTTTTCCCTTGCTTTATGGTGAATAGAGTCTCCTCTGTTTTTTTGATCTGGATTCCACTCTAGAAACGACTGATAAACTTCCGCGCCAATTCCTCGAAATCGACAATTCTTCCCGAAGGAAGATTTGAAAACCAATTCTGTGCCGCTCCGGTTAAAGATGAACTAAACACCCTGCAAAGGATTTCATCAGAACTACTAGCCACTGCCATAGTTTGCTGATAATAACTAATATGGGCAATGGGATCTCCTGAACCATCGAACGAAGAGAAAGTCGAGAGCCAGAAACTGTGAGGAAACACAAATCTAGCTACTGCCTCAACAAAAGGGGTCTTTCTGATGACCGAATAGATGTCATCGACCATCTTCCCTCGGGAGAGCAATCCCAACCTTTGATTGATATATGCAAGCTCCTGACCAATGTGGACCGAATGTCCCCCACCAGTCTGATAGCTTTCTCAACCCGAACGTTTTGAGGTTGGCGAGTGAGTGTACTCCTCTGCCCAATCTCGTTACTAACCGAGTTCGGCTTGATTGCGGCTGTTCCTTCTGGGTAGTTCCCCAGTTCTCCGCTCTCGGCCTCGCTCTCTGGAATCCCCCCGGAGGTTCGAGCCATAATTTTGGCCTCCTTCCGGTTGCCTATCTCCCTGTGAGGAATGCCCTCGAAGCGGTGGTATGAGCATCTCTGCTTCTCCTGCATGCCTTCTGGCCTCCTGATGATCAGGAGCCTGGGGAGCCACCACTTGTCTGACCAGCGTACGAAGCGTCTTGTTCATCTCCAAAAACTAGAGTTGCATTTGATCCAACTATTGTTGGAGAGGATTAGGAGGGTTTAAGTGTTCGTTACCACCCAATCCCTCATCTTCATGTACTTCACGAGCACAACTTCCTTCAAAGATATCTTCTGGAACGTTCCCTTCTGAAAGTCGAATGCCAGGCTCTCGCTGTGCCACCGCAGCTGCTATTGCTGACCTGGTAACCATGACTTTTTGAAGCGTTTCCCACAGACGACGCCAAAATGCGTCCAAAAGCTGCTTAGCCCTTAGATCACTCGAGAGTGACCTGCAAAACAATCGTCAGATGTGGCCCGACCGTGGGGGTCGGGAGTCCACCTCCGATGGCTAAGTCAGTTAATGAATTGATCACAAAGGCTCTGACTGAATGCAGAGCGAAGTATGAATATGAATGTTGGGAATACGATTCAATTACCTTCTTCATACGTAAATTAAGACTTATATAGAATTTACCTTCTAATCTTGTCCGTCGAACTCGTTCGAGCTTAGCCACAAATAAACCCGCAGCAGGAATTAGAAAGTAAGGTTCTTGATGAAACCAGCCTGTAGAATGACTCCCAAGTTCTGGTCAAGTGCAGCTTTTATGGTGGAGTATATGTGTCGTAAATTTCACCTTTGGATGGCTCAATCAAAAGATATGGCTGCAACTCCCAATTCCCAAATTAGTGGACCTAAGGTGCTTCAGCTGGCCACTGGATTGCAACCAAAGTCTGGTTGAGTGAAACATTGATGGTGGTGAGGCTTGTTCTGAAAGTTCGATGAAGTTCAGTTATGTTGGTTCGGATTGAAGCTATGAAGATGCAGTTAAAATAGAAGGTTTAGAGGGAATGGAAGGGAGAATGGTATGTTTTAAAACCCAGAGGGGTTTGGAGATGGAAGATGGAGAAGAATGTATTTGGTGGTGCAGCAGACACTCAAGTCTCAAGCAACAAGGGTTTGTTCGATTTTCAAATTGGAGAATCAGCAGGACTGTAGTTTCGATGAAAGAAGGTGATCAATGGCAGCCTTCAAACCTATTGTTAGAAAAATCACCAGTCTTCAACAATCTCAAAATCTGAACTAGAGTGTGTTTTTGTTGTGAAAATAAGAAGAAATATTAGGGAAAGAAAATAGAAAGTAGAAGGAGGAGGATAGGCCCTCTCAGCCCAGGCTCCTTCAGCCATTCTTTTCATTCACAATGGGCAACAATGGTCAAAGCATTCTTCATTCATCAGCTGGCAAAATCTTGGCGAGGGTCTTGCAGCCTATTAAAAACATAGAGAGTTTTGGTGGTTACTCTTTAATTTCATGAAAAGTAGAAACTACTAATCCTAAGAATGTAATCTGACTTTGTTGGGAAGTAGAAACTAATCCTTCCAACAATAAAGCAGAGACTGACTTCTTTTGAGTGAAAGGGCCCTGTTTTTATGAGTTCCTTTGACATCATAATGTGTCACATGGTGAATTTATGGGAGAGAGTTGTTGAAATCTGCCTATGGAAGGAAACAATTATTTGGTGAATCAATTTGGTTTTATGCTGGGAAGGTCTATTATAGAAGCTATTTTCTTATTCTGGAGTGGATGAACGTTCTTATATATATAGGACCTTATGGAAAGAGATATGGAGGGCAAGAAGGCTGTCTGTATGGCCTTTATTGATATGGAAAAAACATCTATGAAAGCGTCCCTAGAGAGTTTATTTGGCTTACTAGAGAATAGAAGGGTGTCATGCAATGATGTAAACATAATTAGAGTTATGGATGATGGCGCAGCGACTAACTGCAAGAACTCTCCCTGAGGGAGTGGTTCTAGGTAGTGGTTTGCCAATTACAGTTGGGTTACATCAATGATCAGTCTTTGCAATGATCCTTTTGATCCTTATTTCTATTTATATTATTTTGGAGGAAGAGAAAAAAAAGGAAGGGCAAGTTTAAAATATGGAGATCAACCTTGGAAAAGCTCTTAAAATAATTATAACAAAGATGGAATATATGGTGTGTAACTTTGACCATACGAGGATAGTTTATTAGATGGTGAATATTGATGAGAGAGATATTGCACAAAGTGATTATATTTGGTATGTGCTTGGTAGTTGATAGTAAATAAAAGAAGGTGAAATAGAAGATGTGGCTGATTTCATCGTCAAGAAAAATGGTTAATTTCATTTCTTGATATTTATGGAATTACTTCTGTTACGTAAATGACATTAATTTATAATAATAAAAGGGAAATGGTTCTGTTACGTAAATGACATTAATTTATAATAAAAAGGAAACGGCATTTCCTTTCTCTTTCAGATGACTTATTTATTGGCAGCCTCTCTCCTTTTCAATTTGAAAATGACTGAATTCCTTCTGATGTAGCCAACTCATTCAATGAAAGAAATGACTCTTTAAGTTATATGATATAGCTATTATCTTTCATTTAAATCCCAAAATGCTCTTGTTCTAATTTCATAGATGTAGGTGAAGAACTACTCTCCTCACTCACGTTTTATCTCCCTCCTAACTCCTAAGAAAAAAAAAAAAAAAAAAAGTCAAAACTAACAGGTTGCAATTTTCAATTATTGTAAAAAATATTGCAACCATAGGTTATTATTTAACAGAGGATCCTGACTGGGTTACACCAAGTTGGCAAACCAGTAGGAGATTGGATAAGTAGAACAATGAAACACACTCAGAGTACAGATCTGAAAACATATACAAAAATGGATGATATGCATCTACAGTGGGTGGTTTTTTTTTTTTTTTTTTTTGGGGGGGGGGGGGGGGGGGGTTGGCAGATCTAGAGTGACTCTATGCAGTTTGAGGAATGATATAAAGAAATGAATTATCTTGCCTTTGGAAGGTCTATCTCCGAATCCCAGCCGAAAGTTGAACCCGAAGATGAGTGCTCAAAATTGTTGACTGCAGATGTGATCTGATTATGAAGCAGTGATGATGCATGGAGAACATATTTGTACAATCCAGCCTTGAGCACTGCACGTGCATAGCATTCATTGTTTACACTAGCAGACCTCAGGTCAGTTAGCAGTCCTGGGAATATATTGGGATATTCCTCATAAAAGTATTTGGTGATGAGGTAATCTAACACTGAATCCCCAAGGAATTCTAGACGCTGAAATGAAGAAATATTCGTAAGATGGCAATGAAGATTACATGATACAAGCATATCTAAACTTGTCATTGATTAGGGAATGCAAAGGTATGCAGCAGATTGTGAAATGTCCTTCCATCACCATTTGCCAGTTATTGTCAACACTCAATAGTGAAAAAGTTACTATATGTCAGTTGAGTAAATAAAACTGCAGTCAAAGAATTTATTTAGTCCTGCCCCAGGCTCTATTAGTCCTTCAATATAAATCAAATCACTCGTTTGAGCATAAGCATCCCAAGACCTCTATTGAACATAGCCATGCCACCTCACATGTATCTCTTGTAGCTTATCATGTGGCAGGGCTACGCCTAACTCAGCTGTAATATGGTCATTCTTTCAGATTATCTTTCCCAATTTTTCCACACATTAATGTCAACATCCTCGTCTCTTCTACATTTAGTGGGAGTCCAATGATATTGTCTGCAGGAATACTTGTTGAAAGGGCTCTTTCAAGGAATTTCTTGTATTATGGTCTCATGGGTTTATACTATACATACTACATCTATGCAATTTGCAATTAAAATAAGTTAAACAGAAAAGAAGTAGATGAGGCACATTATCCTCTCCAACAGTCCCTCTTCAACCCTAGTCTCTTCCCTATCTTCGCTTCTTCCTACCTTTTGATAGGACCCTCTCAATCTTGGTATCTAAGTCATATCGATAGCTTACAACAATGGATGACTACAGATTCAATACAAACAGCAACAACATATAACTCTGTTCTTTCATTATCTCTGATAAACTTCAATAACAGAAACCTATGAATTCAGAACAGCATAACAGCATCTCTGATATGGATATGGCTGATGAATTAAGATTGATTATACTACTGATAAACACTTCTGAAAATAAGATAAAACTAAATATAACTCATATCAGCTAGAACAGCCGATGGCTAGCTAATTCCCCCAGAGGTCTTCCCTCTCCCCGCAAGCATCTGCTTGCTACTCCTATTTTCTCCCCCCTCTCCTTTTCATAGTCCCTTCATCCCCTAACAAACTCTAACCAATTCTTACTCTTCTATCCAATCTTCTTCTGCCAGCTGGAATGTCTACTCTGCAGCTCTGGTTACAACAGACTCATGGGTGCTGTCTAATAGAGAATTGCCACCTGTCCCCTCCCCTGCTGCAGATGCTAAGGGTTGCTATGTTCTCTTTAGTCCCTGCTGTAAATAATGCTGCTTTCCCTTGTTTACCCTTGGGTTTGTATACTTGAATAACTAGGGGCTTATCAACACTTCCCGCCTTCAGTTTCACCTTGTCCTTAAGGTGAGGGAAAATTTGAGGTTGAGTCTTCACATGTGTGCCAGCCATCTTCCGGGAAGCGTGCAAGTACCGAAACAAAATTTAGCTTCTTTTTTTTTTTTTGATAGCTGGAATGCAGCTTGCCTAATGCTTACCAGAGCAGCATCATCTGGAAGCAGGTATCCCTTTTCCTAATAGAATTGATCCAGCATAAATAGGCACAACACCTGTGGAATCCCGAATGTAGTGCTTCTTCAGTCGATCCACGCCATGATGAATTCCCAAGGCACATTGGAAACAGCCACTTGTATGAAATATCCCCAGAAAAGCAAAATAAATGACCACCGAAGAGCAATATGCCATCCTTACGGCCAGGCCCTTGATTGGAGGATGATCTTGACTCGGCAGCTATCTCTTGGGTGGCAGCATTCAAGGCTTCATAGCTAGCAGTGACGAGGATGAGTCTATAACTTGTGATCCTTATAATTGCTTCAAGTACTCGCAGAAATGCTTGAGGTTGCATAAGAAAATCCATGCTCCCAATAGAACTCAGCCCCTGGAGACAACATAGCTGAAATTTCTTTGTAGTTGTGAAACAGTCGAAGACTGCACTGTTGAGTAGACATCCGACAGATAAAATCCACGAAACAGGTGCTTTCGCACGACCATCAGATTCAGGGGAAATGGACCCAATTTGTCCGTAAGTCTCCAGCAAACCCTCGTGCACTACCAAGTTGGACCCATAAGTGTCGTCCACTGCAATGGTCTGAAGAGCAAAAGCTGAAGAAGACGATGAAAGAATACCCTCGATCCCAAATTCCAGAGTTTTTGGTTTAAAAACTCCTGTGATGACTCTCAGAGAAGTTGCCCGAAAACAGTAGGGGATTGTTCGGTTGTGCATCGCGGTCCTGGTATACATCGGGTCTTTGAGCTTCCAACGCAGGAGCATCCTCTTCAGTACTACCGCCCCAAACGTGCGATCAGTCTTCCGTGCCAGGGCCTTAAAACGCAGCAACTATATCATTCGAGGTTACAAGTGGAGCAACTGAAGATGATGAGAATTGTTGATCCACCTACTCAAGTGGTGCTAATGGTGATGGGGAAGATGGGGGTATAGATTCAAGCTCAAGCTGCACAGGAACTGGATGAGACCCAAGCTCCTAATCAATGTCAAGGTTACATTTGTGGTGGTTTTGATGTTAAAGAGGATGCTACTAGTAGAGTTTATAACTTGATACTAGTAGTGGTGACAGGGATGGTGGTGGTGGTGAATAATGGACTTTGAGTGCATTACGTGGTTCTAGTGCCAAAGACATCGAGCCCCGTCAACTTCACTACAGAACCACAATACAAACATGCCAAATAGAATGAACACCATGGTGGAATACATCGTCATTTCACAGACCAGGCCCTCCTCATCCACTGGGACTAGGGGGGTTGCTGAGAAGGGCCTCATGGCCAATTAGAGCCTAGTAGATGACATATATGATGCACATTAATAACTTAGCTCTACATGTGGATTGAGTATTGGCGATAGGCACACCTAAGATAGTGGGTATTGATGTGCCCCATCTTTTATCAATGATGCTAGTTCATCTAGGAGGGCCTCAAAGCAGAGTGTGTCATATTTCAACCACAAAAGGAAGAAATTTCGGTCGAAATTGTCGAAATTTCGATCAAAATACCTACATTTTTGAAAAATGAAATGAAAAACCAATTATTTCAGAGAAGTTATATGTTTCAACCAAAACGATACAACATTTCGGTCGAAACGATACAAAATTTCGTATGGGCCGAAACAATCCTTTTCATATGCAGTTGAGCCAATTCCTTATCCGGAGATTCATAACTTCCCACCATCAGGACATCTTAGGCATGTGGATGAGGCCACATACAGAGCTGTAGTTGCCGACTACGTCGACAACTATATGGGGCAAACATCATGGGACTTGTATTGTCATTTGTATGGGGTGCAGAGGGAGGAGGGAGACATGGAATAGAGTAGACTAGTAATTGATAATATTCTCGCTACTTCTCATATATACTATATACTTGAATGTTACTTTTTCAATGATTTTTTTGGTAAACTAGTAGTTCCATGGTATTTTTTATGCTTGAAATAGGTAGTACGCAAAAATCTAGATCATTTTGAGTCCATATGAGGCTCGAAACTGAAGTTTGAAACTTCAGCAAAAAATCACAAATTTTGACCGAAATTTTGGTCAAAACTTGGATCGGCCTTTTCCTAGGTCGAAATCCCTGTTTCAACTGAAATTTCTTCTATGATTTCAACCCATATGGTCAGATGGTTAGGATGGGGAAGCATATGTCAACCCTATTGTATTCTAGTGTTAGCTATGGCTTCCACTCACACTAAGAGTATGGTGACCTAAATCTTTCTTCATCAATAAGAAGTTCTCGTACTTGACACATAGGCCACCATAACCATACCTAGTGGCAGCATATGATCCACATTATGGTGTAGATTAATGGGTAGTACATCATAGTTTGGTGACCCATATTCTAGAATGGGATATGGGTCCTATATGGAGGTCATGTCTTATCATGTTCAATTCTTCTCAGAGTTTATATCCTTGGATGCATATGTGTCACAATCAAAGCGCAGCGCATATCGGACTTAAAGAAGGATTGAGCATGGCCGACATAGCATCTTCTGTTAATCTAGGTCTAGAGGAACTTCTTTGTTCCTGTATTTCCTATGAGTTGAGGTTCTGTGATTGATATTTGACTACTTCTAGGTATGTTCTAGTTGTCTTATGTGTTATGCACATTTTAATGTAGCTTTAATGTTACTTGATTATTAATGGAAATTGCTTATCATATATGTCAATTTATACCTTAAGCATGTTTTGATTTGTGAAAATACAACTGTTACCAACAACCAAGCACGTGTGAATCCAAAAGACTAATTTGTGTTGTTTTTTATTCCAATTAACCATGAATATGTATTTATAGGCTTAAAATAGGCTATACCAGAAAAAAAGCATGCATAAAACGCACCGAAAACAACCACCAAGACCTAGCAGAAATCTGAAACACGTCTCAGGCTTTCAGTAAGTTTTCTGCCAAAATCTCAAGATATTTTCATCCCGAGGCCAGAACCCCGAGATGAAACGAAACTATGAAACTTGTTTCAGAGTTGACAAATGGTCCTGCTCTGCGGCTTTGCCTCAAGCTCTAGAACCAGGAACAGTAACGGATTTCAAACCATCTAGGGATTTGGAATGAGTCTTAAGGACTTCAACTAAAAGTTCTGATCAAGTGATCAATGGAGTTATGGAGCAGAAAGCTAAATCCTACTATTAGTAACCAAGTAACACCAAATTGTTTGAAACACGAGTACACAACCACTTATTCCTTGTTCAAACAAGAAATTGCTGAAAACATGACAACTATGGAAATGGGGAGCATCCAGCTTATAAAAGGAGAAAATATCTTTGAAGTATGCCAAATTACATGTTTACAACAAATGGATCATTCATTATGCTTAATTATACTTCCCAAGGCAAATAATTATACTTCCCAATAGCGGTTGCATTATGAATTTATAATAGACACAAGCACAATATATATGAATTGAGAAGAACTTAATTTTGATTAAAATGAGAAGATGGACAAACCTGGTAGCATTTTGTTATCTCAGGAACCATGAATGAACCATGACTAAATGCTTCAACCAACAATGAAGGCTCACGAAACGAGTACTTCAACAATGATTCAATGTGGTAAGTATTAACATGCCCCTCTGCATGTGCCAGGAAGGGTCTCTCATGTGGCACATTAACTAAGTCAACCTTCATTCCAAGCCAATCCATAAACAGTAGAGCTGCCGATTCTCCACCAGTGCTAAGGTATGCACCAATCAATGCTTCAACCACATCAGCGACTACTTTACTCTTGATTTTCCTTCTTCCCTTACTATAAATCTTTCTAGTATCAGAAAGCAACACTTCATCCAACTCAGAGTGATCACCAGGAATATGCCACAGTTTAGGATCAAAACACTCAGTACGGATGAAACCCTGCCGTTAGTAAAAGATATTTAGATGAATTTGGGGGCCATCAAAATAGATAATCAGAGACGATTTAAGAAAAACTTTGATGTTAAGTATAAATTTGAAATCCTGACAGTCCAAATAAGAAAACGAAAGAATAAGCTAACATATTACCGGAAGCTTATGGTCACATCCTAATTTGCAAAGAAAGGAGTTAGTGATCATTTTCTCTTTCTGAGCACTAAGAAGGCCCTCATGATGGTGTTCATTAGCCCGGAATAGTTGCTGACATGTCACGTACTTGAGGAATGAATCTCCAAGCGTCTCTAGGGATTCCAAAGAAAACTCTTCTTGGCACTTCTTTGTGGTAATTGCTTCCAAAACCTATTACACATAGAAAAAGGTTAAACAATCCAAAAAACCAAACAAACATTGGGATAGAACTATACAAAATTATCAATGCATGATTGCCAATAAAATGGTATTCAAAAATATGCTGAATGAATGGCCTTTACAGTTTCTTTTAGGTCGCAAAGCCTGATATCGTTTATTCTGTAGAACTTTTAAGGTTCCCACATGCGAGGCTTCTTAGCGCAACCAGATTGTTATTCTTAATATAAAACAAAAGCCAGAAACTGCAGAAAGGTTCCTTTTCTTTCCCACATCTCGATGTTATGTCAATCACATATAATTAGAAGAAAATCTAATTTCATTAAAGCATTTTTAAAAGGTATCTCAACCATTATCTCAAGCATTTCCTAAGGACTTCACTAAACAGTCTAGAAGAATTAACTACAGATAGGAGGATTGCAGAACACAGTTCCATATGCTAATCATCGATCACAATGCCTAGTATACCTCGCCAACATGCGGAAACTGCCAATGTTGGATGATGGATGGAACAAGATATCCCAAGTCTTTCTGAATCAGTGTGTGTGTGTCTGCCCTCTCTTCCTTCCTTGAAGGCCAAACATTATAGGGTTGAGATTATAAGAATTATCTGAATGCATATGGTGACTTTGTGGGGTTTTTTTTTTTATATTTTATATAATTCACCTATTATCATCTGTTTTAAAGAATTAACACAACCAATAGTACTTGAGAGTTTAATTAATAGCTAATGCAACCAGTAATGGTGGAAAACAGATGCACTGCCTGTAACATTGAGACCAAAATATTAAAAAAAATTAGGCAAAGGTTGTCAGGCTTTGCTGAACCTGCACCAGTGCACAGCAAGTGGACGGCACTGCTTAAAACAAAGGCCACACCAACAAGGTATCTAGGCAACTAAGGTGCCTGAAAGGACTAGGAGACTCCTTGCAGATATGCATAAAAGACAAAGGATAGTTATCAAAGCTAACACTATATATCTCTACTTCCATTTTCAAACCCCTATGAGATAAGGAATATTACCCTATTATACAAAGAGGCAACTTCGGAAGGTTACAGATTCATTTTAACAAACTATGGTCACACAACACAAAACCTTCTATATTAAAAACACATATTACATAAAAGGAAAATAATTGAGAATACCTTTTTGGGTGGGATCGAAACATTGTGTGTGAAGTGATCTGACTGCAACTTCTTTAGGTTGATGGCAATAAGAAGAGATTCAAGCCGATGCATGATGGATGGAATGAATAAGAAAGAATAGATAACACCAACTTCAATGGGAGACGTAATGACCAAACAGAGTTCAGGAGGCAATTCAACGTAATTGTTACTCTGCCCTGCAAAAAGGAAAAAAGTAAAACAGAAGCATATAGATCATGATCTGTGAATAAGATACCAAGCATACTATACAAAACATGGAAGATTCAAATCTGACACATTGGATGGGCTCCCTCATGCTCTTCTATCAGAGATGCAGCAGGACCTACATGCCTAAGAGCATGAGAGAGTTAACTCTCATTGGTAAAGGTGAGCTTCCCCATCCCGCTGACATTGTTTTCTATACTACGAAAATATTAATATACAAAGAAAAGGGGCAAATTTGTTGGAAGGAAAATTGATACATCCACTTTCATGAGGTCAATGATAGACGAAACACAAGTACAAATCCGCAGATAGTCAGTCTAGTGCAAGAAGAAACCATCAAGATCTAATTGGTTGACGAAGTGCAAAGATCCATGATGCCGGTAACCATGCTCATGAATAAAAAATCCATTAGGAAAAGGAGGAGAATAAAGTGGGAGAATGTAAAAAGGAGAGAGAAGAAAGGTTCCCAAGTAACAAGATTATGCATGTTTGTTGGGGTGTTCAGAGTGGGAGGTGGAGTAGCATCTGAATATATGAGCTAGCATAAAAAAAGATGGCTTTCCAAATGAAGTTCGTCCTAGAATTGGATGTCCAACTCCTAAGATTCCACTTCATTTTTAAGGTGATAGAATGACTCCACCTGGTCCAACTTCCTGTAGGGCTACAAATAGAATAACCAAAAGATCTTATAGTCCACAACCATCCAGGCAAAGCATCTAATATGTCCAGAATGGAGCCCAAGGCAGCTAATCTATTTTAATGGAACTGAGCAAGCAAGAGGACAAGAAAAGAAAAGGTGGTTAACATCTTCAGCTTGATAAAAAGAAAAGAGTCTAGTGAGGCAAGACTAGAATGTGGTAGTGAATAAAGAAAACCTAGGTGAGAAAGCAAAGGTTTAGGGTTCTCCATACTGCCGTTAAAGTAGAAAGAGGAGGGATGGGGTTGCTGGGTGTAGGAAATGTCTCAATTGGAAGTGGTACCAAAGGTGCCAGAACAGGAAGCAAAGCCAGATAGTTTCGTCAGGTGAAGTCAAGGTGAATGGGGAACGGAGGACCATGTCCCTTGGGTGATGAAGGATGAACAGAGGGTAGCTTTTGACATCATTGACTTACAAACAATATAGGAAACAAGGTAAAGGACACCATGGGGCCCCTAGGATCAGGCCAAGAAGAGATAAAAGTATCCATAGAAAAATGAATGAGGTAGAAGATTGGGCAGAAGAGAAGAGGAGGTGTTTCCTCCAAACCAAGAAGGTTGCTGGGCATTATGAGCCATCCAAAAAGGAATCAGTCTTAAGAAGGTAGGAATAAAAACTATTGAACTTTCCTTAAAATAGAGTTTCCTGATGAGCTTGAGAAGACTAGTAGCATTGTAGTCAGGGATCTTGCAGATGCCAAGGCCACCCCCAGATCTAGGGAGATAGATGGAGGACCACCTCATAGGGTGGAGGAATCTAAAGACTTCTTTTTTTGAGAAAAATGTGCAAAAGCAAGACTATGCATTGGTGATGGACTTGGGAAGAGAGAAGATCCTGCACCAATCACAACTAGATATAAGAAGCTTGAGGGACAAATTTGACCAGAACAGTCTGGCCAGAAAAGGGTAGGAGCTTTCCTCTGCTACAGCATTTCTGGATCAGGTCAAGGGAGTGTAGTGGTGCCTACTATGAAAACCGTGAATGAGGGGAAGCCCAAATAGATAACCCAGGGGAAGGGGGAGCCTATGGTGAAACTTATGAGCTGGAGAAGGATGGGTTTAAGAGTTTCAAAGGCATCAGACAAGAAGAGGTGGGATTTCTGGATGATCATACAGAGGCCAGAGAGAGATTGTAAGAGCTAGGCGATCTGGGTGATGTTTAAGGCTTTGAACATGGGGATGGGAGCTTTGGCATGGGCACTACAGGAGAGAACCTCAAGGATGAGGGAAAAGGAGAAAGGTGGAGAACTGACACCCTTACCATCTAGGGGGGAAATCTCACTGAAACAATGGTCTTTTACAAGCTTATCTCTATTGGAAAACCTCCTCAGTAGGCTGAACAACCTTCAGGAAAACATTGTATTGGAGTAAATCTTAAAATTGAAAACTAAGTCAAACAAGGTGTTCCTTCATATTTGCACCCTTGGTTGGCAGTGATGTAAAACCCTATGTGGTATCTCTTGTATACTGCTGATTCCACATGGTTTTTAACAACCATACAACCTAATTCGCTAGTGAAACAAGTAACTCAGCAACAATGGTTGAAGGAACATAATGTTAATTAAATCTTCAAGAAAATAGTCAAAAGGAGAAACACAGAGTACAGTAAACAATACATAGAAAACACTACATAGACACCAAGTCCTGCATGTCCTAAACAAGCAACAACTGATGTCCTTCAAGGGATGTGGCAATCCCTGCATGGTATTACAGTTCTCCATGTCAAAGAGTACCAGTGAATTTGATTTCGTGAAACAAAACATACTTATACATTTCATTTTATCATTTGCTGAAATGGTACAGATAGGATAGTCCGACCAAAACAATCCCAGCCCTATAGTTTACATAACGTTTTCTTAGATGAATTTGAATATACAAAAAAATCTTGAATTTTTCTGAAACGAAGTTTTCGAACTTTGCTCATTACACCTCATAATGTTATGGAA
The DNA here is from genome assembly GCF_041222555.1 of Hakea prostrata. Lineage (NCBI taxonomy): Eukaryota > Viridiplantae > Streptophyta > Magnoliopsida > Proteales > Proteaceae > Hakea > Hakea prostrata. The sequence goes on along the minus strand of NC_142602.1, from coordinate 30,354,401 downwards.
AAACAGCAGAAGTTCTTTTCGGTCCCCCACACCTATTTTGCTTAAAAAACAGCTTATTATATGCAAAAGTATCAGCAGTTCATTCTGTTTTTTCAAATGCGTAGTGATGATAAATAAAAGATAAATAAAAAATAAATAAAATAACAGAATCTAAGAGATTTTTTACAGCATTGCTTATACCTTCATTTCTCTGCTCATCTTGACAATAAAGTAACTTTCACATTCAGGAACACAGAAATTTGAAAATGAAATTGAAACAGTGGACAATTGTAACCTTTGTCTTTCTGAAGTCCATTTTTCACTGTAAAAATATCTCTCCCAACAAGCAGAGGTTCTCCATCATATTGTAATTCAATCCCATGCCTGTCGTATGAAACAAAGAGAATCAGACCCTAACCCTTTCATTTCTATTTTTTTCCCTTTTCTTTTCATTTTTAATAAAAACATAAACTTTAGTATGACTAGAGAGTTCTAAAAGATGGGTGGAACCAATGGTTCAAAGGAAGAAGTGCCAAAAAGAATGAACTAAAAGGACAGGCACCCTAAAAACTGTGAAAGATTTTTTTTTACCCCTTCAGTTAGCTATCAGAAAGAAAGTTGTATATCAGAAAGAAGTACCTGAATAATGCAAGGTGAAAATAAAAATGTAATGCTGAGAAGAGGGTGAGTGGCAAAAGCAACAAAGTAATAAAATAATAAATCAGCATATTCAAGGGAATGAAGGAAAGCCCCCGGTTAGCGATAAGTTGAAGCAAAATCATTTGAAGTTTCTCAGCCATGTACTATTGGATGCATTTGTGATGAGAGATGAATAGATGATACAGCACATAGAATCGAACATAGAAGAACAAAAGGAAACATACCTACCTATGAAAAAGTATTTAGAAAAAATGCAGACGGCTTCCAGATTAAAGATAGTGACCATGAAAAAGTATTCATTTAGGTGACCAAACTTACTTGGGATATAGCACATAGAACTTATTTTATAGAGTAAAACTACAAAATAATCCAAAGAACACATAAATCAACATGCAATGTAAAACTATATGAACAAGCAGAGAGACTACACACCGGAGCTGGTAATGTTTCTTGTATGTAAAAGCATGTTGACCCCCTTTCATCAGTGAATTCGCATCCATATCATATAGGATCCCAGTGACACAATATATGCTACCATTATGAGGAGTCAACACTAAGGAGTTCTCAAGAATGCAGCTACATATCACACCATTTTTTGTCTGCAAACTACAAGTAGAACCCTTTGAGGTACAAGGATGCTTATGATGGACCTGAACAACTTCAGTTGGCTGTACTGTACGTTGAAAACAAGCAGACCTGACACACTCCCAATCTATAATTTTAGATTCCAGATGGCAACTTCTGCAAGGAAGTAGTAAATAGTCAATCATCTGATGACTTGACTCCAGATGAGAACTGTCTACAGCATCCTTTGCTTTGTACAAATCCTTTTGAAGAAGCAGCTTCAGAACAGTTATCTGGAATCTCCTAGCTGTAGGAACCTATAACAGCCAATTTACCAAGAGAAGGGAGAAAAAAATATATGAAGTTCTGAGATTATTAGCATAAGCTTAAACAAACGATGATTAAACTTAATACCTGTTCGGAATTAAGACGCATAGTTCCATGGTACAAGATGTTCACTGTGAGAGAACCCCTATCAATTTCTAAATTGAAGTCATAATTCATAGATCCAAGCTCCAGGTCACACCGCATAAGGAGAATAATATCATTGAATGGAACATCATACTCGAAATTCCACTTTAATTCAATTGAATAGCAAAAGTACAATCCCTCTTGAAAATTAAATGATGGATGACCAACAAGTTCTCCTGGAAAATAATTATCATGTTCATCTTCATATGATATATTCCCTGCATCACAGACGATGAACAAATAAATTTCCAATCAATAAGGAATGGATTTAATACGTATCCAACTGAAATAACGAGAAACGAGGGTAAATCATCCAGCAAGAAACTTAACTTGGCAATACTGAAAGCAAAACAAAAACAAGAATTCAATAGGGAGATTGGTAAACAATCATTGGATCAATGGATTTACAGTTCTTCAGTAGTTCGGTCTAAACTCCTAAGTCAATAAAGCACTAAAAAGAAGATGATGAAAACACTTTATGGCCAAACGATAACCTATTTGTGTAAAAATTCATCAATGAAACTGACCTCTTCTTTTCAATGAATGAAAAAAATCATTACCAATGAAAAAAGAAAGTAACTGGAGAAAACAAATGAAAGCCACCATTTCTATTTTGGTAGAGTGATAAGCAACCTCTAATACTAGGTTCCAAACAAGATTACGGTGCTGACATAATAGCAGTTAAATTGTACTGTCTGCATGCAAAATCAGGCCAAAACATAGCACAAATACCCGCTAATTGATGCTTACAAACTTGTAGGCACTGGCCCGTCTCATCTTGTTGGCTTGTAGAAAACTTGAAATCAATCTGAGTTCCTTTTGGTAGTTCCTTCATTTGATCACTTATTGTGGTCAGTCCAACTGTCCAAGTCATACTAAAAGTTATCAGCGCTAAGTCATTAACTTCCTCTTAGTGTAGTCAGCCCATTAAGCTACCTTAAGAAGAGACATTTAATGCTTTCCATTTCTTTATCATAGTAGTCAAAATGATACGCAATTCAAGGAGTTCGCCAGGCACTCAAGTAACAAGGTACCTGCCTTTGCATTTTAGTATTTACTAATGTATTTTGCCTTGGTGCCTCCAATCACACCTCATAGGCAGCTCTTGTTACTACAGCAAAGCCTTCTGTAGCAGTAGACAATGCTGATTCATAGAACAAAATTCCGTCGAAACTTGCGAAATTTCCACTGAAATTTCCCATTTTGGGAACCTCAAAACGAAAAAGTAGGGGACCGAAAAAATTCCAAGTTTCGATCGAAATAGTCAAAATTTCATCGAAACCTCGAAACCTGTCAAAACCTAGTTCAACTTAACTAGACCAGCTGGTTTATGAGAAAAAAATTCCAAATTTCTTTGAAACATGGGAAATTTCGTGGAAACTTGAGGCTTTTTCCTGCAAGTTTTGTAGCTTTCCCAAATTTTCAATTTTTTTTGTTTCTTTCATGTTTCCCCAAATATCACGACAAATACCCCCTCCTTCAGGACTTCCCTATCCAAATTGCGTATTCCCTCAAACTAGTTATCTTAGGCATGTTGATGACTAGACTTATAAAGTTACAGTTGTCGATTACCTTGACAACCATAGGCATAAAATGTCATGGGATGTCTATGTTCGTTGGTTGGAGGAGAGGATGTTACATACATAGTACTACTCAGCTCACAGGATGGATCCACTCTTGGCACTCCTCTTGGCATTAAGCCGTACTTTCCTTTTATCGTCAGTTACTTTTTTATTTGATGTTTTGAAGTTAAAAATTATATATTGAATGTTATGTACTTTAAGTAGTTAAGTTTATAGTGTACTTCTCGGACAACTTTACATTGATGTTATGTACATTGAATGACATATCTACATTGATTTTTTTAGCAAAATATAGCAAATGTGTTCTTTATACTCTAATTAGCTTAAATGTAGAGTCCCACTCTAAAATACTCCCTAAAACCTGTCGAGACTTCATGTCGAAACTTGCACGAAAAAGTCCAAAGTTTCCTCGAAAATTTCCAGTTTCCCACCTAGGGATCCCATTTTCACCTGGTCGAAACTTAAGTTTCCCTCGAATTATTTTTCTATGTGCTAATTATCAGTAGGCCCGTCTCTACTCATTCTACAGAGTAAAATATGACTTACCGGAAATTATATAGCTGTCCCAAGGGGGCTGGAAGGGAGGAAAAGTTGGTTATGCTCATCCTCAGGATAACTGTTAGCTTTAAATGAATATGATTCAAAATAGGTTTAATTATTTATGTTTGAAGAACCTTAATTTCTTTACCTTTTCATTTACCAATCAGCTTTTGGAGTTATTTTTATGATCTTTATGATGCTCTTATTTCAATTAGTTATCCTCTTAATTCCACTTACTTAATGGCTTCTCCTGCTCTATAAATTGAGGAATTCTTTTGCCTTCTACAGATCAACTATTGAAATCTCCTTGAAACAAGTCTCTTTTGGTTTAATCAATTACATCTTTTGATAAGTTAAGGTTCTCTTGAGACTAATCAAAGCTTTCTTGGAATTAATCAATTCTTTCTTAAGACAGATTATATTATGTTATCAAAATACAAGTATTGCATGTTATGTGTTCTCTTGGTTCTGTCTTGAGATTTGACAGAGCATAACCCTATAGCATAACAAAGGCGTCCAATAGTTGAGTGCACAATTATTGAGGGAGCCAGGGCTGTTTTATCTTGAAGGTCGATTTGCATATTCCCGGTTGCAAGTTGCAACATGGGGTGGCATCTACAGTGTTAAGGACTATCAGATGACATGACTCAGCCTTATTTTCTAACAATTTCTGCTACAAGTATCAAGAAGGTCGGTGAAGGAGATATTATCAAAGCCAGCTTACCTTTAAGGCAACAGTTAGGTTAGACCACTCAATACTCTAACAATTAGTTTCCAACACAAAGGCTCAGATGAGTCTACTGTTGTAAGTTCCACCCACTGGATTTACCATTTTTACCACTTTTACCACTTTTACCACTTTTTTAATCTTCCAATTACGATTAAAAAGGAGTCAGTTCTTGTACTTAGCATCCGATAGGTAAATATCTTTCTTATGACTCTTTGTCTGACTCTTACCGTGCTTTTATATCCTCTCTAACGTCTATATTTGTTCCTAAAAGTTGGCAGGAAGGCTATGCTAATAAGAGATGGAAGGCATCATGGTAGAGGAAATACAGAAAATGAAGAAAAGTGACACTCAAGAGTTGATTACACTTCCTTCAAGAAAAAAACTTGTGGGCTGCAATGGGTGTTGTGGTTAAACAAAATATGTATGGATCAATCAACAGGTTGAAGGCTAGACCAGTTGCAAAGAGACTACCCAAACCTATGGGATTGATTATTAGGAAAACTTTTTCCCCTGTTGCAAAACTCAACACTTTCAGAGTTATACTGTTTATAGCTGTGAACATGGAAGAAAATTCGATCGAAATGGTCGAAATTTCGATCGAAATGCCTGCAAAAATCCAACTCGAAACGAAATTGAGTAGTAGGCACGAAAAGTATCCATTTCGTTTCGTATCGACCGAAATTTCGGCTCGATACCATATCGGGCCAAAACGACACTTGCGTAGGCTTTAAAATACCCAAAATCGAGCTCATTTTCAACCTACCGTCAGTTTCGACTGTTTCGAGCGATATCGCCCAGGAGATTTCGACCTGATTTTGCATTTTTTGCTCATTTCTCTTGCTTTCATCCCATTCTACACCTAATTTCTAGTATTCCATTTCCTTCAAACACTTGATTTGCTCCTCCATTTGTGCATTTTCTCAAATCTTGCAAGGTGAGTAACCAACTTCCTCATTTTTTTATTTTTGTTTCATTTGTGCCTTAAATCATGTTAGATTGCTTCCAAATTTATATATGTTTACTTTAGAGTGATGATCTATGAATTTGTAGTGTCAAAATTATTTTTTGATTCTTCCTACTATTTTTTTTATTTTTCTGTTATTAAAAATTATTTACTAAATTATGTATATTGTTAAAAATGTTTATGTATAGTACATGTATAAGCTTCAAATGAATGTATGTGAGAGTTGAGACACCATATTGCTGTGATGGTGTTGAATTAATTTTTTTTTCTGTTAATTATGTAATTTTACTGTATTTAATATATATTTAAATAATTAAAAAAATATATTTAAATATTAAAAAAATAATTAATTTCTGTTTTAAATTTAAAAATAGGAGAGTATTAGTGGAAGCATGTATGCAATTTTTTGAGCATGTTGTGGATATTTTTAAGATAGTTAGTGTGTATTTTATATATTTTATAATTATTTATATATTAAAAAAATACTTATATAGTTATACATATTTTTTTTTTATATTTAAAAATAGGAAGTTATTATTAGAAGCATGTATGTCATTTTTGGAGCATATTGTGGAGCTTTTCAAGATACTTAGTGTGTGTTTCTTGTATCAGGCACTCTATTTTAAAGATGTCAGACATAGCTTGGGATCATGGGAGGCCACTGACAGCTGATAAGAGGAAGAGTGAGTGTAATTACTGCAAGAAACAAATAGGAGGAGGTGGGGCCACTAGATTGAAGGTGCATCTAGCTAGTGGCAATGAGGGGATGTAACAGGGGTGCCCAAAGGTGCCCGTAGAGGTCAAGAAGGCAATGGCCTCATATATTAGTGGTGGAAAGCAAAAGAGGAAAGAGAAGAGAACACAGAGGGATGAGTTCGAGGATGCCTGCTTAGATGACCTTCCAGATCCTGAGGGTTATGGTAGGGATGAGCCATGAGACAGTGACCCTGATCCAGAGGCCGATCAACTGAGGAGGGCGATGATGATGAGTAGGGAGCAACAGAGGATTGATGACATCAGGATGCAACAGAGGGGTCTGGGTTGTGGGTCCTCTAGAGAGCCAAGTAGGTATAGGAGGCATAGGTGGCTCCCAAGTCCCTATGAGGAGGTCTCGAGTGTCGAGGCGGAGGCTCCTATCCCACGGGCCCCTACAAGGGGTCGAGCTTCCTCAAGCCACATCCTACGAGATCCGGATCTTGAGATTCTTCGCAATGATCCGGCCCTATTTGCGAGGCCTGAGCATAAACAGAGAAAGTTAAAGCACTTATGGGGGAGTGTGAAGGAGAAAGTGGGGATGGCTTTCTCCAAATGGGCGCATTACCATAGTGTTCTAGCACGTACAGCTCGGGGGGCCCTACTACGGAGATATGATTGAGCGAGATAGGCGAGGGTGGGAGTGGTGTACGGGGCCCCACTCCATATGAGATATATAATGTGTATTTGCCTAAGCATAAAGAGGACATAAATGAATACATTAAGGGATTAAAGCCCATGTGGAATCATTATGGAGTGACTCTGATGGCTAATGGTTGGACTGGTCCCACTGAGACAGTCCATCATCAATTTCATGTTGAATTGTGATGGGAGGACAGGTGTTCCTCAAGTCGATAGATGCATCCGGTGAGAAGAAGGATGCAAAATACATTTACAAATTACTGAAGCAAGTGGTGAAGGAGGTTGGGGTGGAAAATGTAGTTCAAATTGTGACTGATAATGGCTCCAACTACAAGAAAGCTGGGTTGAAGATGCAAGAGAACTCCAGGTATCTAAAGTCTAAACATATAGTATTAATTTTCATTTGTAAATACATATATTTACATTACACATATACATGTACACTTTATAACTTTGTATTGATGGCTTGATGCCTTGATGGATGGATGAGATATAGGCTCTTTTGGACTCCTTGTGCTGCTCACTGCATTGACTTAATGTTGAAGGAGATTGGAAAGGTCAAGCTTGTGAAGAATACGGTGGACCAAGCTCGACATGTGCGACCTTCATATATAACCACACCTATGCATTAAGGATGATGAGGGACAAGTGTCAGGGTGAGTTAGTGAGGCCAGGCATAACCAGATTTGCTACTAATTGGATAGCACTGCAGAGCTTTGAGAGTAGGAAGACTGGCCTTAGGAGTATGTTTGCATCAGAGGAGTGGTTTAACTGGGAGGGTTCTTCATCAGTGGGAGGAAGGAGAGCTCAGTTGACTATCCTTGCTGAGAGTTTCTGGCACAATGTGAGGATAGTAGTGAAGATGCTTGAGCCTGTGGTGAATGTGTTGAGGATGGTAGATCAACAAAGAAAACCTACTCTAGCACACATATTTGCTGCAGTAGATAGGATGAAGCAGCAAGTTGCTCAGGTCCACCCATGCGGCAACAAGAAAGTCCTTCAAATCATCAACAGTAGATGGGAGTCTATGTTGCAGCATCCATTGCATAAATCTGGTGAGTTGTTAAGTTGTTAAGTACTTAAGTCTAGTATTTAATTTAATTTTCATTATATTATCACACTATTAAGGCTTAAGCATTAACTATTCCCTTTTATGACATACTTTTTCTTACATAGCATACTATTTAAATCCCAAGTACCATTACAAGGACAATCTTGGGATGAGGCAAGATTTGATGGATGCTGTCCAAACTGTAGTGGAGAAGTTCGAACCGGATACAGACTAAACAAGCGATCATCCTTATGGAGGTGAGATAGTGATTAGAATCATTTGATATTCACAATTCGTAGTTTTATACTAAGTCATTAACCTAGTAAGTAGTAACTAGTAACTACTAAGTACTAATTAGTTATTGTTTTTTCTCTTTATATATTAGATAAAGGCTTTTAGGGATGCCACTGGGAGCTTCGGTTGTGCTGTGGCTGTATTGGGACTGGAAACCGCCCCTACAGGTAAGTTCATTCATTTATTTCATTATACATTATACATTTAATTATTATATTCTATCTTTAATTTAGTTATTTAAGTATTAAAATGACTTGGAGTCTATGTTTGTTGCAGCTGAGTGGTGGTTGCAATTTGGACGTGATTCACACAACTTGAGTAGGATTGCAAGCAAAGTGCTCTCTCAAACATATTCTGCCACTGGTTGTGAGCGAAATTGAAGCACCTTCAGCCTCATTCACTCGAAGAGGCGCAACCGATTGGGTGTGAAGCGTCTAGAGGACCTTGTCTACCTACACTATAATATGAGACTGAGAGAGAATCATATTAGACAGGGGATGGACAGAGAGAGCACCAATATCGAGTTGGCCGACATATTTGAGATGGATGATGATGATAACCCAGTAGTTGACTGGATCAGGGATAGTGGAGACGGATTGCTGGATGAGGATGGAGGTCTTCCCAATAGTCAGATTGCAGAGGAGATGGGGGCTGATGTGGGGGACTTCATGGCCCAAGAGGGGAGGCCACATGCAGAGCCCGCCCGTCCCTTCGTGCCACACCCTAGTGCATCCACCCAGAGTGAGGATTTGATTTTCTGGTCCGACACTAAGAATGAGGTGACTCAGGCCTCCGGCGATGACGACGATGGTGGTGATGATGACGGTGATGGTGATGATGGAGGGGATGAGGAGGGTGTGGGACCTCGTGATCAGGATTCAGCTGATCCTAGGGAGAGACCACCACCACCACCCTGCGGACGTGAGAGTCGGGGGGGGGGGAGGGACGACCACCGAGATTCACGGGAGAGAGTCGGTTCACCCATGCGACACAGGATTCAGACCATACTGGAGCTGCATCTCGAGGCAAAAATGTTTCCTCTACATATTCGAGGAAGGGGAAGGGAAGACAGCATGGCTGGAGCACAGAGGACACGCCATCATATGGGTCCTACCGTCCATCCGATGCCGAGAGCTTGGTGGGATCTATGAGATCGATGAGCATTGATGATGCTAGAGACTCCTCCACCTCCAGAGGATCCGAATGGCACAGGCCTGCAGAGTCCTCATATGATACTGTTGTGGAGAGTATTGGTTCTACCGAGTCGACTTATGGTTATGGTCCTTATGGTTATGGACCATATGGTGTCCCTCCTGGCTATCAGATTCAGGGTCAGGCCAGTCAGCCACGACTGGAGCCTTATGGTTATGGAGCGGCCTATGGAGCTTATGGTGTCCCTCCCACTGTCGATTATCGGAGTCAGCCACTGCGACCTTATCAGTATCCTTATCCTTCTCCCGAGAGCCAGGGGGGGGTGGTCTTTCATTTGTTGAGCAGATCTTCCACACTATTCCACAGCTACAAGGCCCACCACCACCAGTTCCTTTGGAGATTCACAACTTCCCACCGTTAGGGAATCTTATACATGTGGATGAGGCCACATACAGAGGTGCAGTTTTTGACTATGTCCAAAACTATATGGGGCGGGGGCAAACATCATGGGAGTTATATTGTCATTTGTATGGGGTGCAGACGGAAGAGGGAGACCTTGAGGCTTGAATAGAATAGACTTGTAAGCAAGTTGTAAATTGTAACTTGTAACTTGTAAGTAATAACAATACAACTTCTTCTCTGATTCATGTACTATATACTTGGAATGTTGGATGTTACATTTTCAGTAGTTTTTTAGTAAACTAGTAGTTATTATAGTGTTTATTATGCTTGAAATAGCTAGTATGCAAAAATCCAAATCAATTTGAGTGCATTTGAGGCTTGAAATTGAGTTTTCAAGAATCATGAAAAAAGTATCCAGTTTCGGTCGAAATTTCAACCGAAACCTCGAAATTTCGACCTTTTCCAAGGTCGAAATGTTCATTTCGATCGAATTTTTTACCTTGGCTGTGAACAAAAACTAAAACTTGCACAGTTGCACCAACTAAATGTAAAGAATGCTTTCTTACATGGGGAGTTAGAGGAAAAAGTCTATATGAAAATCCCACATGGTTTCTCCGATGATAATAATGTAAGGAAAGTTTGTAGGTTGAAGAAGTCAATTTATGGGTTAAACCAATCTCTTAAATGCTGGTTTGGATGCCTCCTGAAGGCAATGACTTTTATTGGGTACAAGCAAAACAACGTTGATCATACACTGTTTGTCAAGAAGTCAGGTACTAATATCACACTTCTCATTGTTTATGTGGACGATATTGTCATCATAGGGAATGATGGTGAGGAAATTCAAAGGTTGGAGGACATTGTTCGCAAAGAGTTTAAGATTAAAGATCTATGGAAGTTTCAGTACTTTGTAGGGATTGAGGTGGCTCGATCAAAGGGTATATACCTATCTCAAGAAAAGTATGTCCTAGATTTATTATCAGAAGTGGGAAAGTTGGGTAAAGCAATTGATACCCCTATTGAAGCTATAGCTAAACTTAAGGAAAAAGAGGGAGAACCAGTGGACAAAGGAAGATACCAAAGGCTGGTAGGGAAGCTTATTTACTTGTCCCACACAAGGCCAGACATCGCTTATGCCATGGGGTTGGTAAGCCAGTTCATGCATGATCCATATTTAGCTTATATAAAGGTTGTTACCAAAATACTGCAGTATTTGAACAGAACTCCTGGAAAAGAAATAACTTTTGTCACCCACTAATAATCTAAAAGTAGAAGCATATACTGATGTAGACTAGGTTGGATCTCCTGATAGAAAGTCAATTTCAAGTTAATGTACCTTTGTTGGAGGTAATCTAGTTACTTGGAGAAGTAAGAAATAGAATGTAGTAGCTTTATTCAGTACCGAAGCTGAATATAAAGCTATGGTTCATGGAGTTTGTGAGCTACTATGGTTGAGAGGCTTGCTAGAAAATATTGGAGTCCAAGTTCCGAATCCTATGATGCTACATTGTGACAACAAGGCTGCCATTAGTCTTGCCAATAATCCTGTGCAACATGATCGAACTAAGCACATTGAAATTGACAGGTTTTTTGTCAATGGAAAGCTTGAACAAGGGCTCATCTGCATGCCTTCTGCGAGGTCTGTAGACCAAGGGGCATGTATTTTCACTAAGGGTTTGAAGGAAGGAGATTTCCTTCCTATTGTAGGCAAGTTGGGCATGACTAACATCTATGCCTCAACTTGAGGGGGAGTGTTAGTTGAGCCCTACTAGGAGTTCAACTCTATTAGAGTTTTTGATCGTGTAATTTTCTATTTTCTTGTTACCCAAGTAAGGGTATTTATGTAATAGTGTTCTTTCCACTTTATTATAAATAAAGGACTTGAGATCACACTGATCAATTCAAGCCATTCTACCATAGTCGTGTTTCTCAACAACCCTTGTTCACATCACCAAGCTATCCATAGGAGCATTTGAAGTAGCTTTTATAGATGTTGTGAACAAATACTGCAAATGAGAGAAGACATCATTAAGAGAAGGAAACTTCTTTGTAGTACGTGCAAGGCTTTTATCTAGTTGTTACTTGCCATAAATTTTGCAACATGAAACACAGCCTAGTGTTGTAATTGATCCAGACTAGTGGTAAAAATGTTGACATATCTGAAGTTCTTTAAGGTATCCTTTGTGTGTGCTATAGTAGCCATTCAAAGACTTGTCTGACTGAGAGAAGTGAAAGAATTTCTCGTAGAGTTCATAGCTGCAAAAAAACTATTCTGCATGGGAGTAACTCTTGCAAAGATCTACCCATACCCTCATGAGTGTGATACAGGACATTAGCCACAATAAATGATGGTTCAACACTATTTGACAACCAGAACTAATAGTAGAATTCTCATGCATCCACTCATCATGAAGATCAATTTTAATAGGATCCTCGAGATTAGGAATAGGAGGGTCTTCAATAAGATATTTAATTTTACACTTTTGTATGGATACAAGCTTAGACAGCTTGAGCCCAAACTAAGTAGTTAAGCAACCACTGACTTTATTATGGTATTCTGAATAACATGGATGTTAGTAGAGAGGGCACATAATTACTCATCTTGTTTCAATCAAAAGGTAAGAATAACTAATAGAGAGGGCACATAATTACTCATCTTGTTTCAATTCTCAAATTACAATCTTGTGACAAGTAATTATATCCTTTACAGAAAACGAAACAAAAACAACAAGAAGAGGATAGAATAATATGACAGAATATTTCGTCCAAAGTAGAAACAACCAGAAATAGAAAATATATAAAATAGAAAATCTGGAAAATGGAAACTCCAGACTCTAGCCATCCAATCCTTGAGTAAATTTTAACACTCTCCCTCAAGCTGGAGTATACATACCAAAGGCTCCAACTTGGAATAACAAAAACATATCAAGAAGCTTTATTACACTTGAGCATACGTTGCAACAATAGGCACTTATAGACACCAAAGAACTTCACCCAGGAGATAATCAATTGCAACTTAATTAAACAATCTTCATGTCGAACGAACCATCCAACAACAAAAATAAAAGGCAATGGTGGAGATGAACCATATCCATAAGTATAGCAACAACAATTACATCAAGGGCACTATCCAAATAATGCCAGTGGTAGGGAGGAATCTCCACACAAGAAGATAAGATGTGCAACCAAAAGTCGCAAATAAGGTCTTCGTAAAAAGGCAAGTAGTAAGTAAAAGTATAGTCAGGTAAAAGATAGTATTGGTTACTACGGACTAAGTAGGTAGGTAAAAGGCAGTATGGGTTATAGACTTATAGCATACCAAGTAGGTAGACAAATGACAATATGGATTATTGCAGATCAAGTAGGTAAAAGGTAGTATAGACTACTACGGACCATCTAGGTAGATAAAAGGTAACCAAGTACATAAATGTTACCGCAGAATACCATCTTAGGAGGATAAAAGGTCATCACAAATAAGACTCTTCAAAAGAGTTAATTAGATATAGACTAAGGCTCCAATCTCCCCTTCACGTGTAGCATTACACGTGGACAAATAATGATGGCAGATTACCAATATCTCAAAGTTTGTACTGAGGAACTACTTAGGTACTTGAATAACCATGTTACTTGATGAATCCAAATATAATAACTTCCAATCGTTATAGTTGAAAATTCTGAACCATCAGCAACAACTCAAATGAGGCAGTCGCAAAATTTAGTAAACCACCTAGTAGCAAGGGAACCACCAACCAATATCAAAGGAAGACCCAATAACTAGTAGTATGTCACTATATCCCAAGGATCCAAAAATAGCAGCCATTAACAGAAAAATTACTGTAGAACTAATGATCATTAATATAATACTTCATCCACCAGAAGAATAACACAATTGAAGTAGATTCTGGTAGACAGAGAAGCAGGGAAAAACGGGGCTGCACTAATTTAAAAAAATAAATAAATAATGCTGAGTTCCTATTTACCAGAAGAAAAGAGGTTGTGGTTGATTCTGGTAAAGAGGATATTAATCAACAAGCACATCATAAATAACAGCACGGAAATAGTAACAATCACAGTCCAAAAGTATCTTACAAGTATGTCCATACATCAACCCAGAGAGCCAGAGAAAAAGGAATGTTGGCAGGTTCTTTCCTTAAATTTAACAAAAAGCTAACACACATTATATCATCACAGAATCCTTAAATTTAACAAAAAGATAATACACAGTATATCCTCACAGAATCGTTTGACAGTAGTAAGAAGGAAAACAGCAAGTTCTTTCCAGAATTTATAGACTCAATGAAATAGGGGCAGCATTATATAATCCAATCAGTGACAGTTTTCTATATATAACATGATACAGGATTGCTGTCAGTCCTGATAACTAGCAAGAGATATGAAGAAAAACCAGCAGTAGTACTCACAAGCATATGCAAGACATCACAGCAATAACAGTAATGATCGGACCAATAGTAATAGTTTAAAAAACAAATGCCTCACAGTAGCACTCTTAGCAATTTGCAGGAAAAGAAACTTCCCCAAAATAAGAGTAACTATCGATGCAAGTTGTGAATAGGATTCAAACTCCATTGGACAAAGAGGAAGACAGCCTAGAGACGCAATCAATTCTCAAAAAAGTGAAGAAAAATTAGCTTGAATCTTGTATCTCAGCTGATCACAAACTGAACGAATAATGGCAAGAAGATTTTCACTTGATCTTGTGTCTTCAGCAAATCACAAAAACCGAACAAATAATTGTAGAAACATCCTTCGTCCTTTGGACCATCAGTAGCAATATTAGATAGACAAAGATCATGTCATAAATTGCTAAAGAAGGATCTTAATTACATGGCTACAGCAATGATAAATGGCTGCACACCAGGAAAAAGGAGAGAAGAAGAAAGAAAGAAAAACTTGGAAATTGATCAATGGCGAGAGAGGAGGCAATCCCCAGGTTGATTAAACTTGCTCTGATGCCATGTTAGAATTTCAGCACCTATAATCAACATAGGGACTGAAAGGAAATTTAGAAAGAAAAAGAAGAATAGAAGAAGAATAGAAGAAGACTGCAGAAGAAGAGAAGAAGAGAAGAAGGAGAAGAACCAGTAGGTTCGAACAGCACCCCACGATGCTGGATGAATTTCCCATAATCGCAAGCTCTTTATTTATAGACTTCAATTCAAATTACAATCTTGTAGGAGTAGGCTGTCCTATAAAAAAGGGGGAAAACTACAGGAAAAAGACAGAATGTTCCGTTCAAAATAGAAACAACAAGAAATAAAAAGAATGAAAAATAGAAAGTCTGGAAAATGGAAACTCCAGACTCACAGCCATCCAATCCTTGTGCAAATCTTAACACAGTGATTTATCCTATTGGCCAGAGTTGTCTGTCATCTTTGGGGACTCATGCACGATAGGGACCAGGATCTTTGAATAAGGCCACAACGACGATATTATTGACATAACTACATCAAGAAATGAAAATAATATAGACATTAAATGGACAGATGTTGCAATTTTGATCATCTTATATTTGGCAATGATGTTAATGTAGTACTGTATTTGATTGATCAACATAGTAGCCAAACATGATCTTTTCACATAAATGAAATTCAGATTTGACCGACTTAAGAATGAGAAAGAATTCAGATGTGAAGCAAAACTGAAACTGAGGAAAAATTTCCGTACGATGTAGGGCTGACTTATGAACCAGATTGGAGCCAGGGTGAAGGGTAGATCACTAAAATAGACTTGTTAATAGATGAAAAAGTGAGGGAACAATATAAGGGAATACAAAAGCAATAAAAATAAGAAAGAAACATATGGGCTTCACACCACAAGGTGGATCAATTGGATCGAACACCAATCTACGTTAATCAAACACAAGGAATCTCCATAGAGGAGAAGAGCAAACTAGGGGTGCAAGTTTGGCCCTGACGGACCTGACCCGCCCTATGTCCGAATAGGGCTTGGGCTCAAGATTTTGGCCCTGAGGGCGGGTTAGGGCCAAAATATTTGGTCCCAACTAGGGCAAAGGGTGGGGCTTCGGATTACTCTTTGGCCCCCCAAGCCTGTCCTGACCCGTCCCAAATTTTTTGCCCTGACCCTAGACTTGATTTTGGCCCTAATCCTAGCTTTAATTAGTCCCTAAGCTTGATCTCGATGAATTAGGAACAGGGACAAGTATAGAGTCAATTAGGGCCAAGGCAAGGGCTAGGGACAGGGCCAGAGACAAGGCCAATCAGAGCCAGGGACAGGGCCAATTAGGGCTAAGGCTAGGGATAGGGCCAATCAAGGCTAGGGCAAGGCCAATCAAAGCTAGGGATTGGGTCAATTAGGGCTAAGGCCAGGGATAGGGCCAATCGAGGCTAGGGCAAGGCCAATCAGGGCCAGGGACAAGGCCAATCAAGGCCTAAGAGAGGACAAATAAGGGCCAGAGACACGGCCAATCAGGGTAGGAATGGGCTTGGCTTGGCCCTGTAGGGCTTAGGGTAAGGGACAATAATCATTGGCCTTGAATTAGGGTCAAGGCGGGAATAGGCTTAGATTAAAATATATAGGGCTGAGCTTGGGATTGCAAAAGCCCGGCCCAGCCCCTCCCTATTGCAGCCCTAGGGCTAACAAAGCAACTTTGATTTCAAATAAGGACTAAGTTCCACCCTCTTACATTAGTCGTTTATATAGATGCTATAAGATATAAATATTAAATGCACCATCCAACCACTCGTTAACACCCCCCTAATAATGACTCAACCACTACCTTACTCTTGATAAAGGAAAACTCCTTTGCCATTGAGTTCTTTATTTTCAAAATAAAACCCCTTTATTGACTTTTCAAGAATTAGACTTGGGCTTTGGTCTAGCCCATGAAGATCAAAATATGTAGACTGACTTTAATTCACCAAAATAGTCCTAACCCATGAAAGTCACAGGCTGATTTGGGTCATACCCTTGTGAGCCATTGGCTTCTTTTTTCTAGCATATGTCTTCAGCCTTGCATCAAATTTCCGTACATTAAATTCTATAACCTTTTGTCCTAAACGGAAGCCCAAGATACTTTTTAGATTTAGTTAAATTAGTGGCCATTAACATTACAAAGTCATACATGAATGGTGTCAATCATTTTATTTATGTAAGTTGGTCAACATAATGGCAATATGAAATAATTGATTATTTAAGTAAAAGCTGTTGCAGAACAGGTATAACAAACACCACAGCTTGTGTTTTTCTGCACCAGATTTTTTTGGAACAGAATTTACAAAAAGACCATGTTAGAGCCTGAGAACATTTTTCAGGACAGGAAAAGAAAGGAAAAAAATGATAAAAAGTGAAAAACAGTTGTTTTGGTAACAGAGGCACTTACCAAATGTAGTCTAATTTTTTTTATCTTGGTTATACAGAACCTTTGTTCCCCTACTTTGACTGAAACCCCAGATGCTGAAGATGATAAACCAGGGTCCCTCTACGAATACAATCCAACATTACCAGGTTCTGTGTAGTAACATTACAATCTTCCAATGTCTTTTGTAGGAAAGTTTTTCCATTTTTCTCTATGGTTTGCTGTTTTTTGATACATGCTGTTAACAGTCAACTCTGTTGTGATTGGCAAATGGTTATACAATCAAATACATGATCAGTCCATTGCCCATTTGTGATAATCTAAAATCAAATATATGCTGTTACAATCAACTTGTGAAAATCTCCCTTCTGAAAATCTTTAATACCAGATATTTTACTGGTTGGTTGTGTATCTTAGGATCTAGCTACAACTTCTTCTGAAACTTTAACATAGGATTCTACACCATATATCTTCCCTTCGAGCTGAAATTTTTTTCCTCAAATGAAGTATAACTTTAAATATACAAGTAGATTACATATGATGCTCTTGATTGATTTGTAAGCGTTTTAAGTGTCCCCAGTCCTTTAAATTTTTAAATATTGTCTAAACCTTATAAAACATGGCAAAAATACAGATCATTTTTCAGTTTATTTCATCTGTAAATTAGCTCAAATTGTATATAGATTTAGGAAAATAATAATAATCGCATTAGTAGTAGTAGTAGTAATAATAGTAATCATAAATTCAATAACATGTTTTATTTTTCTATGCAGTAAAGCAAGTGAGGTAATTGTTTACCAAAAAAAAAAAAGCAAGTGAGGTAATTGCAGAAGGAACTTCAATGTTCTTGACTCGTATCAATATGATTTATTAATTGCAAATAATTATGTTTGCCTATTTATGATTTATCATGTTTAAAATCATTAGCATTGAATGTACTCATGACTTACGAGCATCATGAATCGATCCAAGATATCATTGTTCTCCCCAATGTCCCCAATGCCCTAATACCTATATTTAATAACTAGGTTGCTCCTAAAGCAAAGAGTAAAAAACTAAGAATTTGGGAATCTTGAGGAAAAACTTTGACAATAACATGCCTATGCTATTAATACCCAACAATAGAATAGTATTCTATTCTCAGCTTCCAGATATAGGGTGGACAAACCCATCGACTGTGGCAGAGGACAAGTAGATGAAATAAGCATATGATACAAGTTATTAAGCTACTGAAAAGAAAAGAAAAGAAAAAATACTTCGTAAAATGCCCAAAACAAAACACAGATGAAAGGTTGGCAAATAACAAACTCAAGACAGCAATGGCAAATTCCAAAAGGTTTCAGTTAGTTGCACCATAACCTAAACCAAATCGTCATCCAGTCAAAATCGACTGACAACTAGCTAGCAGCATCTGATGTATGCATGAATCAGGTAATAATGCCACCCCCCCCCACCCAAAAAAAATGAAAAAGAGGAAAAATACACACACAAACCAAAATCTACAAGGCACATTCCCTAGGTAAAAGTTTTGATAAATTGTTCCATGCGAAGTATGATTCATTCCTGACACAATCATAAGATACCTAGAAAAATCAACGTACAGATCTTAGTATTGGGAAATCCTAAACAAAACAGATAGAACCAGAGTCAGAAAAGGATATTATAGAAGTCCAGTACTAGAAAGGATTAGAAAAGATTGTTTTCCTAACAACTTCCAATGGAGCTGAAAGAGACAGCAGAAAAATCAACAATTATACTTCTAGAAAGAGATTTCATGGTTGCAACCTAAGATGATGTTTAGTTCAAATACAATTTGTTAAAACATGGCTGAAAGTCTTACCTACTACTTGAGCATTTGCTTCTTCCTCTGCTAGTTTTGGCAATAAATTATCGGTTAGAGCGCCGACTTCATGGAGCTTCCTACATGCTTCAAGGCATGCAATTTTCTTCAACTTCTTAAGCTCACCTTGGGCCAAAACATATTGTACAGGACTGCTCAAGGGAAGACACAAGGTGCAGCATTCAGAATCCTTATCAATACTAAACCTAGGAGCTGGCCGGAAGTACCTATAAACAGGAAAAACAAGACAAGAAAAGCTGCACGTTAAACACAATTGTCAAGATGCATAGGCAACCAAAGGCATTGAAGGGACACCTAGCCACTTAAGAAACATGGGGCCTGCATAGGAACACTAGCATTACAGCAACAGCATTACAATAAAGCAACATAGATTGAATTTATGTATTAATTTGCCAATATATCTAACATCATTACCCCAACACCAAAATAGCAATTCACCCAAAAAAAAGCACCTATTGCAAACTCAATAATGCATGCTATTATTAGAAACAACTTTACAGCAACAGAAAATCTAGTAAATATATGCTACTACCAGATTTAGGGAAGAGAAGGGAGAGAGAGAGAGGAGAGGAGAGGGTTCCAGAGGAAAAGAGAACAGATTTTGGGGTTCTAGAGAAGATATTGAACAAAGAGAAAAGAAACAAAACAAAAACGAGAAGAGAAAATGGAATACAAAAGGATCATAGGAAGAATAGAAGAAAAAGAAAAAAGAAACAGAAGGACAACACAAATAAAAAGAGTCGAAGGCACCTCACCCAAGTCCAAGATATTCGACAATACAGGATTGGCTGCTTGTTAGACAATCCACTGTTCGATTAATGACAGGATGTGTGTCCATAAAATAGAATTTAATAAACTTAAATTGAACAATTGTGGACCACGACTTTTATACTAAATATCATTGTCACAAGGCTCATAAATACCAATAGAATTGTGTCTATAGCAATCTACTTAGGCGGTTAGGGTCCAAATTAAATGCAGGTGACACAAAAATATGGTTATAACTGCCCTTTAGGAGAACACCCAAGTAAGTTATCTACCGCAAGTCAATTGACCATTATATGTTTTGCATGAGTTTGAAAACGATGTTTTAGTACATAATCTTGTCCCTCAACAAATGCAAAAGAGTGAAGTAGTTTATCCCACTATTTGCTTCTCCATGCTTTGTTGATTGAGTTATTGTCAAGGGACATTGTAAGTTTACCCCTATGGAAATCTCATAGGAAAGGGGAAGGAGATCACAAGAGCCAGATCTGGAGAGAGATGGGAGAGGGAACATGTTCAGCTCATACGTCGAGGGAAGCCTGCCTAATACCACTGACCAGAAGAGCTATAATGGCGTCAACATTGCCACGGAGACACTGCAGATGCCTTAGGAGATGTTCCTTATAGATGCATGAATTTTCAATGTGTGTGTGATAAGCATGCATTTACCATTATTTATTTGATTTAATTCCCCATACTTATTTAATTAAAGAGAGCTAATTGAGTATTTTTGTGTATTTTTCAGGAATAAGGAGATTTTGGATATTAGAGATAATATGGAGTAAAGTTGGCAAATATATTAGATATTGGTGGATTTTAAATCATGGCATTCAATCTTGCTGCTCAAGAAATCATGAAAAGTGAGATCTTAGCCAAATTGGAAATAGGTGGAGGTCTAAGGAACAAAATTGGTGATAAATCTAAAAATCGAGTAAACAGACCTACCTTCAGTATTTTGGGCATATCTCTCTCGTATGAGCTTGGATTTCGATGATTCAAGATGCTATGGAACGATATTGAAAATATCTACAACTTTCTAGTTTTGAGTTTTTCCAAATTCCGAAAGAATAAAGGTCAAATCGACGGGTAAAGAGAGGAGATTCATTGTGTGCGGGAGACATAAAAGAGAAGCCAACCACAGAAAAGAAGACGGCGAACGCGGCTCTCATCTCTCTCATTGCTGAAGAAGAAGACCACATCTCTCTCTCCCCCCCTATGTTTCATCTTTATTTTTCTTATGAACTTTGTGATAATGAGTAGCTAGTTCCTTTTCTTTGGGATGTAGATGAACCATGCTTATTTCATTAATTTGATTGTTCTATCTCTTCTAGTTGATTGTGTTTGAGTTTGGCCAAAGATGTTCTATAGCTCAGCGAACTAAGCGTGCCAAGCTTCCGTGAAGGACGATAGTCTTGCGAAGATAGGGCATATCTAGGAAGACCATCCCTAATTTACTTTGAAGTGCAGAGTTATATCGATTAGGGAAAAGCATTGGGGATTCGAAATCCCAAAGATCTTCACATATTCATAGTTAACGTTTTACATTAGTTAGTAGATTTAGTTTAAATTTAGTTTTATTGAATTTAATCTTAGTGACTTAGCCTTTTAGTTCCCCATAGTTCGACCCCGTACTTTCTGCTTGCTAGATTAGTATAGGATTTTATTTTTGATTGGTTAGCGACACGATTAGTGTGTCTTCCTGAACTCCAGGTGGGTTGCAGGTTACCCCTTGCAGATCTAGCTGGTTAAGCAATCGTAATGAAAGATGAGTCCAACATGCATTGAGAGGCCCAGAAAAGTGGAAGACAGAGAAAGAGAGAGAGAATGTGGTAAGGTCTAAGGAAGGTGAAAGTGGATGCTAGAGCCCTGATAACCAAAGTGTAAAGTTGGCTATTGATGACATGAGACTGATCCAAATAAATACTACTTTTTTCTCCAAACAAGTACATCTCACTTCAGCAGGCTAAAAGAAACTGGCAAGCAGAACACCGGGAGAAAAAAATACCCACTCACATCGGTATCAAGAAACCCATTATAATTTTTGACTTGGCAGTGACTCTTTCTCAAACTGAGTCTCTGAAAGAAGCATAGTGATTCCAAACTGATAAAACCTTCTGTTCAACAGTGTAGATGGGGTTATTAAGGTGAGCAACAAGATGCAGAGCAATACAATTGTCCACTGCAATCAAGTGGTCAACAACCCATAGGTTGAAAAAAGTTATGGCACTGAGAAATCAATTCCGGGAGACCATGATCAGAACTGAGAAACTTTTTGTGGTCAGGTCAAGGCAGAGGGGGATGCAAGGTTGAGGAGCTAGAGCCAGAGCCAGAGTTAAACAATGAGAAGAAAAGAAAGAGGGGGAGGAGAGCTGTAGAGATCAGGTACAGTTTTAAAAGTTGTGAAATTCCCAAGTCTGCCTTCTACATTTTTAAGAGTTTAAATGTAAAAACATAGACAAACAAAACTGAAGTTATGGTGAACTAATCTATTTCCCTACACTTCATGCTGTGAAAGATGACAGTCTTATTCTGTTAAATAAATAATATTTGAAAAGTTTATTCAATTTTTTTGTGTTCGGTCAAAAGTTATGATACTAATGTATTAATGTGCAATGTATTATGGATTATGACAGCCATTTAATCCCATGAATGCAAGGTCCATTGTGGATGTTAATTGTCTACCATTAGCAGTTTTTCAGTTGGATCACATTGTAGGATTATCCTTTTAATTTAACAACTACCTTTTAGAACCTAACCACTTCGGATGATATTGCCCATTAGATTGTAATTCCACCACCAAATTTTGTTTAAAAAATTAAGACTGAAACCCTAATTCCATGACACTAGAAATTTTGAAAGCATAGAAAATCTTCATCTTCAAGCTTGGGATATAAACATTGTAGAAGGAGCAACCAACAGGGATCATTTCCGATTTCCACATTCTTTTGGAGGAACTCAAGTACTCAATGCCAGTGAGTTCTAGGTACTTCTGTTTTAGTTATTAACTCATCAGTCCATTCCTGGAATTACTTATCCAGCATCATTAATAGCAAATCACTCCTACAAGTATAATCTCCTTGCTGAAGTGAGGAATCACAGATGCTCTGAGGCAATGGTTGAAGCCTCAAATACTTACTGTTGTATCATTTTCTTTCCATGCTTTAAAATATGATCTCATGTACCATACTGCACCATAATGGTACACAAAAACTGATGCATGAGTCTGGAGACAAGACGGCACTTAGGTAATGCCCTAACAACCATATTGTTGGTAGTAAGACTAAGGTTTCCTAATTCAAATAGGATTCCCCTTTAAATCCCCTATTTTAATTATATTTTATTATCTTATTTTTTCTATATTGATTTCCCATTTGGTGTTAGATTGGTTTCAAATAAGTCTTAGATTAGTTTATGTACTTGCTTTTCATATTTCTTTTCCTATTCAGAGTGGAATTTACTCAGATTGTAATTATAAATACCCCATTAGGGCCTATGAATGAAATAATACCGTTTGAGCAATAATTTCTTCAAATTCCAACATGGTATCAGAGCCAGGTTGAGATTACTATTTAGAGAGTCATTTAAGTTTCTAATTTGAAGAATTGGACCCTAGTTCAATGAAATATAGATGAACTGGGGTTCCCATGAACCTTTCAGAATTTATTCTTTTTTCCCAAATTTGTTGTATTGTGCTTCTATTTCGTTTGGGTTAGATCCAATCAGTTTTCTTCCTATTGGAATGCCTTTTTTTAAACTTGTGCCGAACTAGATCTCTATTACCATTTGGAGATTTTCCCTTTATCTTGGCAAATTTCCTCTTTAGAAACCTAACATTGTTGCAGACTTGCAAATTTCATTTTTTTTTGGATGAATAAATAATATATTAAAAGAACAATCGCACATACATCAAGCAAGAAAGATCGCATAGCTAAAAAGCAAGTGCATAGCAAGGGGGGCCAAATAGGAACCCCGAGAAACTAATGTACATAAATTTTCTTTTTCTTCTTCTTTCTCTTGGCGGACTTGAGCCCAACCAGGAAGGCATCGCCGAATGGGTTGTGCTATTTAGCAGGGCGATTGCTCCTTCTACACTCAACACGATCGAGGTCAAGCGAGGGAGCAGAATGCGGAGAGACTGGAACGAGCTGAGTATAGGATAAGTCACAAGGCAAAGGTCTGGTAACGAGGGAGTCGGCAGTATAAGCTATTGTCTGGGTTTCAAAGTTGAAGGAGGATGACATGAGAGATGGGCTAGGGGTATGGGCCGATCAGGATGGGATTGAGGTGAGAACAAGGAAAGGGACCCAAAATAGAGAGAGGGCCTTGAGAAATGGGCTTGGGCCGAGCCGTATTATGGGCCGCTAATGAGGGAGAGAGAGAGGAACCGTGGGTTGGAAAACAAGGGGGTGGGAGAGAGAGGCATTATTGTTGGGAGGAGAGAGAGGGACAGAGCAGTTTGGCAGAGCCGAGGTAGAGCGACCCCACGTTGTTCGATTCTCGAGAAAAGTGTTGCAGCTCGTCAAAAAGGGAACTTGGTGGAGATCGATTAGAGGCAAGAATTTCGTCAGAGGATGGGCTCAATGGAGATTGATCAGAGGGAACCAGGTCGTCGGAACTTGAGTCAAGCAAGTCGTCGAGCTATGGGAGGCAAGTGGGGCACATAACAAGGGGCACGGGGACAACAGGGACCAGAGAATCGTGGCAGGGGGTGTTCGGTACTTTGGGAGAAGAGTCGCTCGGCACCGGCACCGACGTCAGCGAGTTGCGCTGCTGTCGACGACGGTTGTAAGTGTTGGTGATCGTGGTGGGGAAGCAGTCGCCAGAGAAGAGGCAATCGCCAGAGAAGAAACAGCAGACCTTGTAGCAACCAAATCAGGATCTTCGACAGTGATTTTCCCCAGGGCTTCGATCATGGCCTGAGGAGAACCAACAAAACGGCCTAAGAGGCCGCGATCTGCGGGAAATCCACTATCGACAGTCTTGCGGGGGATCTTCAAGAGGAGGCGCAACATTGGAAGGCAATGAGTCAGGCAGAGATAGAGGGCCAGGTTGATTCTTAAGCGAGACAGAGCCGTCTATAAGAGGCTCTGAAGGGCAAGAGGCATCATCGTGACTGAAGGTAGAGCATAGTTCGCATCTATGAGGTATCCAATCGTATACTATGGTCTGATCGTACTTCAGGCCGTTGTCATCGGCAATGGAGACGAAGCCGACCAGGGGCTTGGCCGCGGGGAAAATCACGCAAAGTCGGGCATATGAGAGCCTCTCCAACTTGAGAGTTTTGGCATCAGAGCGCAATGGAGTTCCTAAGAGCGAGCCAATTCTACTTAGGCAATCGGAATTCCAGAACTCCAGAGGCAGCCTGGCAAGTTAATCCATAGGGGAAGGGAGCTGAGGTCGACCCTGCAGAGAGGAGAGGAAGGAGACCACGGTTTGAGGAATATTTTTGATTTTCCAACAGACCAGGGAGATCCCTCCAAGGCACGGGCATGACAATCCACAGAAGAGAAGTTAAAGAGAAAAATTCCGGAATCAATCAGATGCGTATCCATAAGACCAAGGGCCTTCCATTGTTTGGCAAGGGAGGATTTGATGATGTTTAAGGGGGGGGACAGGGCCAAAGGATTGACCAATAATGGCAAGTTTCCAGCGGAGAATGCCGGGGGCTGTGGAGGTGGAGGGGCAGTGAGCGTGGGGGGGGGGAGTTGCTGCCAAGGATGGGAGGAACAAAAGAGAGGTTGAGATCAGTGGCAGAGGCATTAGGAGGTGAGAAGAGAGAGTTCCAAGGCTTGGCCGGGGGAGGGGTGACAGCGGGGGGAGTAGAGGATGGGGGACAGGGTGAGGAGGGGGCGGCGGGAGCAAAGGAAGGCAGGGGGGTCGGAGCCGGAGAAGACATCGTCTACATTCCTCCAATTCCTAGAATTCTCCGAGTTCTTGTGGAGAACGATCATCTTTTTATTTTTTTTTACTACTATGCAGAACTAGATCTCTATTACCCTTGGAGATTTGCCCCTTCCCTTGACAATCTTCCGCTTTGGAGATCTAACCTTGCTCTAGATTTGGCGTTTAACCTGTGCAGAACCTGATCTCTATTACCTTTGGAGATTGTCCCTTACCTTGGCAAATTTCCTTTCAGAGATCTAACATTTTTGCAAATCTAAAGTTTCATTTTTCTTACTATCCTAGCAGTTGTTACCCTCAAAAATATATTTCACCTCAGATTTGTGCAAAAATTGGTCTTGACGATATTTGAAGATTTTACTTTGTTCATTGGACGTTTTTTATTGGAAACTTAAAGTTGCCGCAGAGATGAGGATGAAGCAAGTGAAAATTGGTAGACATTTTATCAACGAAAAATTGGAAAGCAATCTTTAATTAGTGAAGTACAAAGATCAAGTTGTAGATATTTACTTGGACAAATGTTTCATCCTATTTTGACCAAGTCGAGCATGTGTGATATCTATGCCTCAACTTGAGCCAGAGTGTTGGCATAACTAAGGTTTCCTAATTGGAATAGGATTCCCCTTTAAATCCTCTATATTAATTATATTTTATTATCTTATATTTTCTATATTGATTTCCTATTTGGTGTTAGATTGGTTTCCTAATAAGTCCAAGATTGGTTTATCTACTTGCTTTTCATATTTCTTTTCCTATTTAGAGTGGAATTTACTCAGATTGTAATTATAAATACCCCATTGGGGCCTATAAATGAAATAATACCATCTAAGCAATAATTTCTTCAAATTCCAATGCATACACAAAAATGTAAATAAAAATGTAAGAACAAACAACAAACAGAAATTTAAATGTTAATTTAACAGCTTCTGAAAGATTCAATAAAAACACTTTCAGAGTGAGTTTAAGGAACATACCCATCAGAAGGGAGTCGTGAGCAATAGAAGTTGACGAGAGCAACACTAGAGCTTAGTGTTACAATGGCACCGGTAGATTCAACATGGTAAAATTCCTCATCCAACATTTCTGTTTCAAGTGGCACACAGGGAAGAGAAGCATGAAGTAGGGATTGTTCTCGCATAATATCTCCACTTGCTAAATATTTTTCAACTGTTGAGAGTGTAGAAGCATCCTCACTAGAACAAGAAGAAAATGAAGATCAATAAAGTGACCCACCCATGCTCAAATTATAACAGGTAACTAGTTTTCTATGACATAATAGGTTTTATAGATTCTACATCTTCATTCATAGAAACTTGCACATTGTGCATATATTTTTCCCTTGGCAATTCACATGTATGTTTATAGGAACTCGAATTTTGATGAAAAGGATTAATACCATGAGAAAAATAGTCACCAACATGGATAGAGATGGATCAATGTGTAAATGTGTAATATGTGAGTCCCACCAAAAAGATGCAACAAAAACATAAATAATTCTAATCTTCACAGGAAGAACGATAACTGTCCAAATGTTCGAGTTTTGATAAAATTGATATGTACTTGCAATAAACAATAAATAAGTTTTTTGTTTAACTATAAACTTTCATGCAATAACTGACCATGGGAGAACAATTTATATGAATAATAAGAATAATTGAAAGCAAATTACAATTATTAGAAGAGAATCTTGGAATGGAGTAGAACACTACCTCTCAACAAATATTAGAAAATCCGAACCCTGCATTCTAGCGCGGCCACGTGACTGTATAAAACTACAAACAGTGTTTGCGGTATCAAATCTTATAACCAAATTACAACTTTGAACATCTAATCCCTCTTCGAGAATCTGGGTTGCAACAATAATGTTAACCTAGTAATGTTGTAGCAGAGCATTGTCAGATGAATGCAATGCATCAGAAAAATAAGTTGACAGGGAGACAAAAGATAGATACCAGGCCATTCCTAAATGATTCAACGATTCCAATCTGCTTTTTCCTAATCTGAGAATGAAATTCAGACTGGTTCCCTGCCATGTATTCTGTCTTCCAGAAGCTAAGTTGCGGAAGTTGGCTCAACAAACATTGAAGAACAATAGCTGTAATGACCCGTTCAACAAATATTATACATCTCAAATCTTTCACCTGCCTGCATCAAAATCATGTCAACAAAATCCACTGACGTGAACTTCAATAGCACAGCACAAGATCAACCAAAAAAATATTTAACAGACCATCATAAAGAATACTGGTGAGTAAAAACTCCAACTCTTCATTATAGAATAGGGGCTAAAGAAAGAGCTAAAAATTGATGGGAAATTGTAAGTTTTGCGACATGGAAACTTCAGCTGTTACACCCCCCAGACATGTGGTGTCAAAAGGGAGAGGAGGGATGCAAAAAATGTGGAAGAAACACCCATTGTTTCAAGGAGTTCAGCTGCACCTTATGCTGTAGCTCTATTCCAAAGATGATATCTCCACAGAAGGTAAGTAGTGGGATCCGAATAGAGTACAAGGTTCTGCACTCATGACCATGAACCAAAAGATTGGAAACTTTACCTAGGTACCCTATATGGGTTTGGTTTGTTATATCAACAGAACACATTTCTCCAATCCACCCATAGTTGTCACGGCGACGAGGCGATGCAAGGCGGTTTAGGCTAATTGAGGCGATGAGTCGATGAGGCGCCCTCCGAGGCGCTTTTGAGGCGGTGAGGCGTTTTAAGTGAAATTTTTAGTGTACATCTCATTCACTCTAAATTTACCATATCTTATACGATAAAAAAACTAATATCAAACTACCTCTAGTCATCCAACATACTACAAACCACACATAACAGGTCCTAAATAAAAAGTCGCAAGAAGAAAGGAAGAGAAGAAGTTGCTTGTCACTAGCCACTGCTTGCCGGAGTGTCACTGCGGGAATGGAAGAGAAGAAGAGAGGAAGAGAGAAAGAGATTAGGGATTAGAGTGAGAGTGAGAGTGTGAGACTTGAGTCAAGAACTTATTCTCTTTCAATTTTGTTTGTTTTTATTTTTATTTTAACATTTGATCACATGTAGCGTCATTAGACATATGCATATAGGTTCAAACAATAGATACTTTACAATCGGAATCTAATAAGCATTTCAATATATGCCTTCGATTAGGCATCTTTCTCGTGATTTAAAAAAGAAAGAAAAAAAAGCGGACGCCTTATTGCCTAAAAATAAGGCGACGCCAATTTGAGGCGCTCCAAAGGAGCCCAGACGCCGAGGCGACGATTAAGCGACGCCTAGGCGACGCCTTGACAACTATGAATCCACCAGATTGGAAAATGCAGATAACAAACTCAAACCCCACATTTATGGTGGGATATGAGACATGCTAAAGGTAACTAGGATCAAGAAACTAATATATTTATACAAAAATATGGTTTATAACAGTGTTGTCAAAGTGTCCTAGGGGCGGCCACCTAGGCAGCAAGGCAATTTTTCAACTGCCTTGTTTTGAACCCCTTAATTGACGCGTTGTTCCCCCCCCCTCTTTTTCGCTTAAGCGCTACCGCTTTGTCGCCTTATTGCCGCCTAGATGCTAAAGCATCCGCTTTTTCGACATTTTGTGCATAATATCTTTTTCCTAACTTTTTATTTTTTTTAAATCAAAATTCTACAAAGCTGTATATAAATTTAATAGCTTAATCATTTCAGAATCGATGCCCAAATTGAAAAGGAACTTCGAGGTCCAAAGTGAGCAGGACCCCCATGCCCTTCAATGACAGTTGGTGAAGCATGAGCCATACTCAACATCGAGAATCAATGAATCATTAAATGGACAATGACTTAGAAATCAGAATAATGAGATCTATTAATTTATCATGTTGGCCCTATTAGTACATAGTCATTGTTATAATGCTTGATGAGATGAACTTATGTTTGTGTTTTTTATTTTTTGGATAATTTTTCGTAATTATGATTCTTGAATGCTTTCTTTTTTGGATGAATGTGACTACCCAATGTTTGCTTAAATTATTATAGAAAGTAGTTGTATTAAAAAGTAGTTTAAAAGTAGGTGTATTGAAAAAATTTGACCCAACCACTTTGGTCGCCTTATAGCCGCCTAGGCTCCACTTTGTCGCCTAATATCCCCAATCGGTTTGGTCGCCTTGCCGCCTCGACAACCTTGGTTTATAATATGAAAGAACCAGGAACACAGAATTTACTTAGGCACTGACCAGTATATAGAGCTCTGATATCATGTCAACCAAAAAGCAGAAAATAGAAAACAGGGAGAGGAAGAGAAGCAGCAGCCAGAAGAGAAGATGTATCGTATTGCATTAAGGTGGATACAACCATTCTAAACCTGTAGAGCTGAATTCCCCATGTCTAAAATATTCAACCCATATATCTAAGGTTAAGAAACCTTCTTAGTCCAATTTGAGTTGGTTCCGTCAAAGAGCTTGGAAGATTGGCTCTCATACATTTGAAGCTACATCAAACAAGCTGGGCATGTTAAACATCTATGCTCCAACTTGAGGAAGAGGGTTAAGTGAGCCACAAAAAGGCAAAAGAGGAGAGAAATAAGTCTCAAGTGCTAATCTGCAGAATAGTTTTGGGCCTGTTTCTATGTCCTTGAGCATTTTCTTTTTCCTCTCCCTTTTTTTCTTCTTCTTCTCTATTTTCTCCATATATTTCTTATTTATGTACCTACCATGGGCATATAGGAACTAGAAACTAGGCTCCCTGAAAGAAATTCAATGAATTACCAATATCAACATGAAAATTCAATTGATTGAAGAGCGGACTTTTAAGAAATACTAACTTCATTAAGCAAAAAGAAATTTAAACCTACTACATCTCTCATACCCTAGCATAGGATCTATAGAAGTAGTTGGACTTCTTTTAGCTTTGACAGGTTAAATAAGTAAAAGGGTTTCTAGAACATTTTATTGTGGAAGAATAAATAATCATTAACAAAAACCCTAAAGGGGAAGAGAGAAGGAGAAAATACGAGAGGGAAGGAGGAGCAGCATATAATCTACTAGTGAGGAGCTGCAAATAGGAACCAAGGCCTCAGGCCCTCAGGTAACAACAAACGTCTGTTGCTTGGGGTATCCAAAATTGGGGGATGGGGGCAAACTGGAGCCTAGAGGAGAAATCAAAGGAGATGTTTTTTAAAACCAAGTACAGAGACGCGGGGTTAGTGGTCCATCTCCTAAGGTCGTGCACCCACCATAAGTGATATAAAGCAGCCCCAAACACCAACTTGCCAGTATAGACACAAATAGAATGGCCAGAGTAGGTTCTCAAGGCCCACAGAGGATCTAGAGCAAAAGCATTGATATGACGAGAATGTGGCCAGATGGCACCAACAGCTTTCTCCTAGATGGAGTGGAAGAAATGGCATGCCAAAAAGAAGTGTTCTAAACCCTGTAAACCATTTCACCAAATGATGCAGCCAGGGGCAGCAGACATATGTTGGTGAATGAGGAAGGCTTGGTAGGGAGATAGTGGTTCAAGGTTCTCCAAGGTGGTGGTGTGAAGAGGGATACGACTTTGAACCAAACCAAGGGGGACCAAGGAGTTAGGAGAGGATTGGTGGAAGGGGGAGGAGGACCAAACCTTTGTGAGAACCGGATCTCAGAAACATTATTGTTGAGAATAAACAAATTTCACAAATGAAGAGATTAAAAGTCATCAAGAACCTGTAATCCAAAAGAGAATCAATGAGACGATCAACCTTCGGAGTTAAAAGGCCAGCATCTATATTTTGTGCAATATTACCTCCAATAGTCCATCCTGCACCTACACAATGAAGGGAGAGATTACTTCAAACAACGTTGTTCTTTTGCATGGAAGGGTCAACGAGGAGGAAAACTAAATCCACTGGATCTTCAGGGAAACAAAGAACAAAACTGATGAAATAAGGAATAAGAAAAAAAGAAGCCCAGAAAGTATGAAATTACTTGGAATGTATGTCAAGAACAACTGTAATACATCTCGATTAAAATCTTTCACAATCCTGTTATCAATAACATTCTTTCCTCGCAGCCAGGGCAAATTATCTATTTCAGTAAGTGAAAAAGTTTCGGAAGCCTACAATTTGAAGAACAGAAAATATGAGACACAAAAAGAAAATACCTGTCTGAATAAGAGAATTATAGCCCAACAAGCCATACAATAAAATTCTATACCTTTAAGGCCAACCAAACACCTAACTGGGTTATACAATACAAAAATGTTCTACAAATTTTTGATATCTTCTCTGACAGAGAAACTTCAAAACAATCATCGAGATGCCATTCCTTCAGGGACTGCAAATGCTGAAATCCAGAAATATAATCAATGCAATAATAGAAGATTTACACATTTGTTATAAAAGACAGTCATAAAACCAGTGACAAAATAATGATGGTATTTGCATGCGTGCTTCCTTGAAGGAAAATCAAGAGTTAAGTTATAACTTAGCAGATCAGCCTTGATTTGGGCTTCAGATTTCGAATCTAATAAGAAACAATGCACAATTAAGTTAGGATGCTTAATTAAGGTGAAACATATAGATAAAAATGATCATAAGCAATTCTGGGGGAGACAAAGCAGGTTCCTCCAAGATTCAGAAAAGTTGACCAAATCGAACAAAAATTATGTCGACGGAATAACTGTAAACCAGAGGAAAGTTTCCTCTGTAAGAAGTTGAGAATCAAATGGCTTAAGCCACGGGACTCAAATTCCTCTTTCTTCCACCGCTCCCTCAAAGCTTGACACA
This sequence comes from Hakea prostrata, assembly GCF_041222555.1. Taxonomy (NCBI): domain Eukaryota; kingdom Viridiplantae; phylum Streptophyta; class Magnoliopsida; order Proteales; family Proteaceae; genus Hakea; species Hakea prostrata. The sequence continues at coordinate 30,322,013 of NC_142602.1, read as the reverse complement.
ACTACAACTACATCCCAACCCTCCTCTGCGCTAATGGTGTCTGGACTTGAGATGTTGAAGGAATCAAGAGGGTGCTCGCCTTCTTGCCTTCTCTTATGACTCCCTCCTTCCCTCTCTCCTCCCCCTAATCTGAAAAAAAAAAAAATTTATCCCCTCCTCCCTCCTTGATACTGATGTTAACCACATTCAGGGGCAAAACAGGGCCGAGGGTTGCTCCCCAAAACCCTGCGGCCCCTAGTACCATCTGGGGTATTTTGTTCATTCTGCAAATTTTCATTGAGTCTAAGATAGGGTATAATTGGTCCATTATTTTTGTGGGAGCCTAGATCTTTTTTTAATTTTTGAATTTGAGCCTTTATTTTGCAAGTTAATCAAGAGCCCTGAGTTTGTCTGCTAGAGTTGTCCTACTCCTTGCAAGAAATCTACATCTACTCTTAGCATTCAAATTGGATTCATCTGAAGTAAGTTATGAAGGAATCCTTGTGTGAGTCAAAAACCTAGTCAGTTAGGAGTTTCAGTTTAATTTGAATTACAAGTTAGAGTCCTAGTTTGTTTCCTTTCTAAAGTTGAGTCCTGTTGTGAGGTCCTTCTTAAAGGCTACAAATAAGCCTCTCTAGATTGAAAAAGGCAGCTTATGATTAATGTAATAAAGTTGACACTGAAGGAGCAAGAGAGAGAAATCAAGGGTTTCCATGGAGGGACTTGCAACAGCCTTGAAATAGAGCTTTTCTGCAGTTTCTCTCAAGTCCCAGCATTCTTCTTCAAGTTAAGCAGCCCTATTTCAATTTCAAGCAAGTACCAGCCCTTTCCCCCCCCCCCCCCCCCCGGCCCGATTTCCCCCCTCTACCACCCGCAACCCTCCCTACCCCTTGGCCCTGATCTTCTGCAACCCCAACCCCTCCCCCTCCACTGTAAGACATCTCCAGCCCCATCCAACCCTCTGACAGCACTAAGAGCCCTTCCCCATTCCATTACCCAGTTCCTTACCCTGCCCAAACCCTAGAGTATCATCCCACCCATTCCCCTCACTTTTTCTTCTTCTTTTCTACTTCTGATACCTGTGGCACTTCTGAAATTTCAGAAAACAAAAATTCAGAAGTGCAGCAAGGAATTGAAGACCTATAGGACCCTATCCTCTTAACCTAAACCTTCTCCTCTTAGAATTAAACCCTACACCCAATCCGTACCTTCAATCCCAAAATCCAGCCCCCTCCCACTCCTAAAACCTAAAAATCTGCAACTTAGCTTCATAATAGAAACCCTAACCCTAGAAATCTTCAAACCTCAATTCTCAAACCCTAACTCAAAATTATAATACTGAAATTACAAGAGTAGCAAGGTTTAACGATTGAAAACATAAAACCCTAAACCCCTAAGCCTGGCAAAACTACTGTAACCCTAGCCTATCCCTTGCATCCCTAGAATTTGTCCTAAAACCCTCCACTGAAGGGTATTTCAGCCTTAAAAGACTACTGATTCTCAGGGAAGAGGATCTTGGAGTGAGCATAGATCTAGATCATTATCCCAATCAACTTAATCCTAGATCCTTGTTCTCATCAGATACCCTCCTCGCCATTCCCTCAAATGCTGAAATTCTTGTTGCCATTAACTCCACAAGCCCAATTAAGTTCCTGGACCAGATGGTTACAGTATGGGTTTCTTTTGAGCCTCCAAGAGTTCTACAAGACAACCTCATCAATGAGGTCTGTAGCTTCTTCTTTAACCCCTCTCACTTTCATCTGTAACCCAAACCTTCCTCTGTCTCATCCCAAAGAAGCCCAATTCCTCCGCCCTCTTCGATTTTTGGCCCATTTCCCAATACAATCTCCTCCACAAGTTCATTGTCAAAATCCTTGCCACCAAAATTCGACTTGTCATTCCCTCCCTCATTTGCAAAAACTAATTTGCCTTCATTGTAGGTAGGAGTATTGCTGACAACATTTTCCTTTGTGTCAAGATGACCTCTCCTCGCACTCCCTTGTGACCCTCCTAAAACTTGATCTCCACAAAGCATTCGATTCCATTCATTGTGATTTCATCCTTGATGTCCTAGCCTCTATGGGGTACCTCCTCCCCTTGTATGTTGGATAGAAGCCTATATCACTTCTCCCCACTTCTTTGTTATCACTACTGGCTCCCCTGCTAGCTTCTTCCCCAACCAGGTGGGTTTCTACCAACGTTGTCCCCTCTCCCCCTTTCCTCTTCTCTCTTTCCCTAGAAGTTCTTACTAAAATCATCCTATCCAATACTGACCAGCACCTCGCTCCCCCATCCCAAGTGCAAAACTCTAAAACTTTCCCATCTTCAATGCCTTGATCTCTTATGGTGGGAGCCAAACCTTAGAAGATGGACCTCCAACTGCAAAACTTGATACTTGATTTGGAGAGCCATTTGCTTTGATGCTTTTGCTAGACTTCTCTCCCCCGCCCCCAAAAAAAAAAATTTGGATACTAAAGGAACAAGATTATTGTTGTCTCCTAGGGTCAAGGCTCTTCTCTTTTGCTGACTAGTCAATTATAATTCCCCCCCTTCTTTTTCTTTCCCTCTTGTACATTTTCTTCTTCCCCACTGGGATTTTGGTTAATTATTACCCAAAGAAAAAATCCAAAACCAGATTTAGTAGTTGAAATAAACAAAATTAGATCTTCTAATAATAGCCAACTAATGTAGGAAAAGCACAAAGAAAGGCATTGGCATATTTTATACGAGCCTTGGTAAGGGATATTGATGTAGCCCAAGTCTGCCCAGTCTTCAGGATCCTTTCAAATAGAACAAGCAGCAAATTACGGTTTAAGCCCTTGCTGTCTGGGTTGAAATCTCATTGGACAGCAGCTGTTTTTCACAACACACACCTTACGGATAGGCCAATTTGAAGCCCAAGTCTTAGAGGTAGGTTTAGGGTAGTCTATGGTTAATTGAGAAAGGGGTTTTAGGGCTCAACCAGGTTAAGTCTGAGGCTGGAATTAACATAAAATTACATGCTTTAACAGAGATGTAATTGCAAATTCTAACAAGTTAGGGTTTGCATGTTTTCAGACTTCTAGGGGAATTCAAACTAGTTAGGGTTTGTATGTATTCAGGCTTCTAGGGTTAAGTATGGGATGATTTTAGGCTAGAGATAGTTCTGATTCCGTTATTTTATAGTCTCTGAATTAATCCCTCAAGGCAAGGGTTCAAACTAGGTTTCCTACTTGGATTAGGATTCTTGGTTATGGTTAAGGTTTGGTCCAGTGGGGGTGAATTTAGGAGGGAAGTTTACTAGGGTTATCAGAATGATGTCCCAAAAGTTTGGGACAGATCTAAAGGTTAGATTGCCATAGATCTAACCTTGAATTTAAGTTCTAGGAAAAAGTCTAAAAATTCCAGAAGAACTCCAGAAAATTATTATAAAGAGAGAGAGGATATGGGAAGGTGAAAAGATGCTAGTCTAGGTTTAGAGGAAGGGAATGGGATTGGGAGATGGGTTGGGAATGAGCTTGCTTGTGGAAGAAGAGGCTCTTGTTCAATTGCAGAAAATTGAAGGTCTTCTTGCAGAGAATTGAAGGTCACTCAAAACATGGGTTGTGGGGCTCTCTCCCACTGAATCCAAGTCTTCCTTCTATGCTTGTTTTTTTTTCATTTGTTACATAAGCGGATGGCTATATTTATAGCCTTACATTGAAGGAAAATTAAACTAGGACACAGAAAAAGAAAACCAACCTGAACTCAACTTATTGAATCCAATTTGGATTAGAATTTCCTGTTACAACTAGGCTTAACTTTCAAAACTAGAAAGGACTCTTAAGTAAGAGATCCTTAGCAAACAGAACTTGTAAAATAAGAACCCAACTTCCATAAGGAATCCTACTTGGAAATTGGATCCCAACTGGGACTGTTAGACAAGGACTCTATCATAACTCATCAAGGAATGATAGTAGACCTAGGATCCTTGTAAGGAGTGGATTCTAGCTAAGGGAATCCCTACTTAATCGGGACTCCTAACCAGACTGAGACTCTTCAATAACTTGACCAAAACAAAACCAAACTCAAAACTAAAAATAGATATAGACTCCTAACAGCATTCTACATCCAACTAGCCCTACTAGGGCACCAAAAGAGAGGGTAAAATGACCAAATATCCCTGGTCAGATTCAGCGAGCTCTTGGTGTTGCATGTCTGTGGGCTGAATTTGGGCCTAAAATATGATGTGGCCTTGTGGTTAGATAAGATAAATAATGCAACTCCAAAATCCTATTGAAACCAGGTCTAGGAGGTACAACTAATTTTAATCACATCTCTTAACACCACTACTAAGAAAACTTAGGTCATGTGGTTCTAACTTCTGCCCATATTAGAGGGACCCATTACCCAAATTCATGGCACAAATGAACAAAAGCATGGCTAACATCTGCAAATTGACAGCATCAATAAATCAGTCACATCAACATGTGGTTTTGACACTGAGGATCCCATGATAACCTTCATCTATTTCGTAGTTGCCTCAGCCAGTTAGTAAGTCCTATGTATTTACAACATCAGCATAGATCTGCAATAAGATCAGATTCAAGTGCTCCATTCAAAACAATAACAGAAAAAGATCTGGATTGAACTTCAGAAATGCCAAACTCTAAAAGTAATTTCTCTTCTCATGTCAAGTACAGAAGATTAGGTTGTTTGCTACATCCAAGGAAAACACAAAGTTAAAACCTAAGCGTGATATTATAATATCCAAAGATGAGGACAAAAATTAATGCTTGTCTTTAGCCTTTTTAATTTTTACTTTTAATAAAGATCTCATTATCTCAAACAGATCACTTACCTTTTTCTTTAATCCCTCCAAACAATGAGATAAATGACAAATTTGGGGGGAAATGTCCATGCCTTTATAGAACTTCAACTTCGGAGTTGAAAATGGTATAAACTCAGCCAGAACCGATTCATTAGCAACCGTATACACCTTGAACCAAAAAAGAAGGATATGTTAACACCAGTATTCAATGTGAAAGGCCAAAATAGATATTACAATTGTAAAGAACTAAAGATGAACCGATAAATGGAAGTGGAAAGCATAGAAAAGATGATCAGTTTCTTCTGCAGCCTTCCAGTCAAGACAACCAAAAGGGGAGACATGGCTCAAAGAGTCAAGGGGGTGTATGAGGAAAGTGTACACTGGGAGGCACTTGATAGGGCACTCCATACTTTTGAGTAGTGGCGGGGAATGTGATTCAACATTTTAGCGCGAACGAGATCGGTGGCCAGGAGATCTGATTAGATCACAAGCTCCATTGGAGCTGAAAAAATCCAAATAACAAGATGCCAAATTACATTGTACCCACTACCTTGGGCCCCTCTAGGAATGCAGGGGAGAGCATTTACATAAATTTAGAAAGTATTAGGATTAGGTATTGTGGGTACTTAGGAAGTAGGAACTAGATTATTTGCTCATGGTTTTACATCATATTTATCTCTTTTTTTTACTCCTCACCTTCCAAGGGACTAACGGAGTCATACAATTTAATGAAGAAGTAATCAGTGTGTAAGAGAACACTCTCCAACTCAACACTCTGTCATCCTCTCTCTTGCTTTTCTGTTCTCATTTTCTCCTTCCTCCTGCTACTCCCATCTTCCCTCTTTAGTTCTCGTTGTTTTGCATTCCCTACATTCTAACAGTCGAAGACCGAAGGCATGAGAACTATCCTACTGCTACTCTACTTCTATTTCTCTTTCTTTAGAACCTGAAGCATAAAATGGTTCCAAGAACCATGAGATACACTTGGAACAGGATGATACAAATATCAAAAGGAGATATATGAAGCAATAGGAATTCAAAATACTGTTCAAGACACTGTTCAGGTGAATAATGAAGATGGGGTAGGGCTCATTTTTCTACTGTTCTAAAGGTACAGTGAGCAGCATGGAGAAAGGAGCTGGGCTCACTAAAGTCAACCAAGGGTGGCTTTCGACCCCCAAGGCCTTGGTTACTGAAGAGCTGAGTTAATGGAAAACAACTCATCGGGTCATCCTCTTCCAAGCAGTCAGGTACTTCCAGCTTTGTGTTTTTGCCCTATTTTTGGCTCAAAATGCTTTGTATGGTGATTTTAGTTGATCTTGGTTGATGAGTTACATCATTTAGGATGTAGACATTATCACTGAACGAATGTAAATCATTAATATGTGATTAACTTTCTTCAAATTTTTTATGACTACTGACTTGTGGGAATTTCTGGGTATTAGGAAGAACTTTTTGGGTGTTGGTCCCACTTAGTTTAGGAATCATCTCCACTTTCTATGTGTTCCTATGCTATGTTCAAGGCCAGAGGAAGAAGCCAAGGACCATCCTTAGTGAATGACAAGGATCAATTCAGCTGTGACAACTGTGAGAACTACAGAGAGATGCCAGATACTGTATAGCTGTCCCTAGCGTGAATGGCAGCAAGACATGGGAAGGTAAAGCACATACTAGAATGACTGAGGTTGGAGAGTATCTAGCCAGCTCTTTTTCTACACCGACAGCTTCAGGTTCTTCAGCTTCCACCTTAATAGGACTCTACATTTGTTTTTCAACTTCCCTTTTGTGGATAACAGAGTGTAAAGCCATTGTACATGTAACAGGCAATCAGGCATATCTCAGTGCAATGACTTCAACTCTATCTGCTCTCCTAGGGGGAAAGTTAGGATTGTTGATGGATCCATTTCTACAAATTTTTTTGTAAGGTGGTTTCCATCTTACCTCTGTCATGCATATTGACTCTGTTCTTCATGTTCCCAAGTTTAAGGGAGACATCTTATCAGTCAATCACCAAACAAAATCCATGAATTGTAATGGTAATTTTGTTCTTGTGGTACTTTGGTTCCATCTGATAGTATTTCCCAGGATTTGGTGACAAAGAAGATCATCGGTAGTGGATGTGAGGAAAAATGGACTCTAGCTTCTTGATCCTGTAACATCCCCTTTACCCACAGCTCAGTCCTACACATGTGGGCATAGTGAGTCAGTGGCATCATTAGGTTTGTGATGTTGCACACTCGACACCCTAAATCTTCCCCAGATCAAACAAATTTATTTGTATTAGACCAAGCAAAGAACTTCACATTTTATACATTATCAATTGAATACACTTGTCTCATGAAACTTTTTCTCTTCTTTACGCATAAGGTGTTTTGTGCTTCAAAACTACAATTAGCATGTATCCTGAACAGTTAAACGTGTTTCTTCAGTGTAACATGAGTCTCTTAAATACGATTTGGTATGATACATCTCCTAGAAACACCTTTCAGATAGGATATTGATATCAATGTTGAACATTGCTGGCTTTATCCCTGCAATTGCAAAGAGGCTGTCTTCATACCCAAACTGAATCACTTGGTAACAGTGTAGCAGCCTTACCATTGAACCATAGCCCTCCCTCTTCTCACAGAATACTCTAGTTGATTAAATTCAATTACGTATTCAAGTAGTAAATTTTAATGTACTGCAAGCAGGTCCTACATTCTGTTGGAGTTAGGTTGGATACAAAGTTGTTTTTTCTAGTATGTAAAGATTCTAGAGTTAAAGAACTCATTTAGCATCTGTTAGTTTCCTAGTTTCCATCTAGTAGTAGGTCCTCTAGATGACATCTAAAGGTTGCAAAAGAATAAAGGACTCAAGAGAAGAGATGTGGGAAGAAGGTTTTACAACCAGTGAAGAAGTAGTGGTATTATGATGTTTGCTAAAGAGGTTAGTTCTTCTCCACACATGTATTACTTACATTAATAATATGAAAGAAAATTATAAACACCTCCCTAGGGAGGCAAGAAGTAAATAATGAAAAATACAATACAAAACAACTAGTTAACAATGCAATCCCAACTTTTAATCCCTCTAATGCTGAAGCTCACAATGCTGCTACATTCCATATGAAGCCCTCTAAGTTTAATGTCTAATTTGATAAGTCTGTGTACAACTAACTGGAAATAGTTTGATACAAGTAGGTGCATATTTTGCCATAAGAAATTTAGTAGGCATCCACTCAACATGAGTACAAATATGTAGTATAAATATAGTTAGCTAGCTAAAAAAAAAAGTAGATTTACACAACCTTAGAATTCATAAGACTCTCCAACTCCAGAATTTGACTTCCAAAGATGCATTCCAATGCTGGGGCTACACCAAAAGAATACAAGTATGCACACATGCGCACAAGAAAAGGTAGTGAGAGCTTTACAAGAATAATTAATGTAGTGGTGATGATTGGGAGCTGCTTACCAACCTTAACAAACCTTAGTTGAAGTCCAAGGTTAGGGATTTCATATTCAGTAAGAAAATTCAGAGGCTAAAAAGAAAGGGTAGAATGAAGAAAGTTTCACATAGCAACACCCAAGACCGATTTTTAAACACATAACCCATTCCACCAATTTTACCTAGGTAGCTAAAAGACAATAATTAATGGTTCAAAGAATATTATTGAGGCCATATCTGATTCACTTCAACTGTGAGGGTAAAACCCAACCCTCACCCCCCCCCCCCCCCCCCCAAAAAAAAAAAAAGGAAAGAAGAAAAAATTACAAATCAAGGCTCTCCAACCCTCAATTTTAGCACCCATAATCTGATGCTTAAGCTAAATCTCAAGTCTGAACTGCCACAACCAAAATATAAACAATGAAAACCAGGAAAACAATAAAGCAAACTAGCCACAAGATGTTCCTACCTTTTGACTTTATAGGAGAAGCAGTCATGCCAAATATCCTAGGAAGTTGAGTAGCACCAGAATGTAGTTCCCTGTGATAGAACTCCTGCATAACACATTCATCAACCATGCAACCACAATTTCAGGTAAATCCACATATTAAGAACCAGTCATATTTCAAAGTGAATAATAGTTATAATAAATACAAGGAAAAAATGATCAATAGACTTTAGAAAGTGGAAGTCCACTGAGTATTTTCAGAACATATGAAATTTCATATGAATCACAAGTTTCATAATATTAATTATTCGGCGGTCTGGTATGGATTTCTTTAGCCTTTCTGATCAACAAATTTAACTACCCAAATTGTTATGAATTAAAACATAGCTAGCATGCACAGGCAACCTTAAGTTGGTATATAAGTGCCTATATTATATAAGCAAGACAATGTTGTGAGAGGTATTAATTCTCACCCTTGGCACAAGTACATATTCTCATCTATTCCTCCTCTCCTCTCATCTTTTCTTCTCTTGATATCTTCCTTTACTTTAAATTGGAATTTGGTATCTTGTTCGAGAGTCTACTGGCAACAACTTTCTCCATTGTACCTCTTGTTTGGAACCTTAGAACAAGGTTCAGGATCTCACTTGAGATCACGCCTTTTTGAAGGCTCGAGATGAGATCGCCATTGAGTCCCACAAAATACACAATCTTGACATAGATCTTGGTTTGACCCAAGATCTCATTCCACCCCTTCTTTTAAAAACCAAAATTCAAGTGAGACAGATCAAGATCTCTACTTGTCTCGCCTTCTCTCTCCAACAGCTTCCCAAGTTCATTTTTTGTTGGATTGCCACCTCCTCTTGCAAACAATCTCCCTAAGATACAGTAGCTATTCATGGTCCCAAGCCTAAACTGCAAAGGAAATCTCGAGGCCCAAAGTCATATAAGGCCGCTAATGGTCCAAGGTGTTAGGAGGAAGGTCGTCGGCAACAGAACGTGAAGCATGAGCCATACCCAACATTAATATTATGAACTTATGATTTATAATGATTGTATTATTGTATTCTCAAGGGTCGAGAGTGAGATGTTCTATTGTATTCATATGGATGGAATTATATTGGTATTTAAGTTATTTGATTTATCTTATCACTTTCTTTTCATTTATATGTTCTCACGGTTTGATATTTCATGTTTTATTACATTGCATGTCATTCCTGTAGCATTTTAGTTTCAAACTTAGGGTCGAGTTAAAACTCATACTTAGGGTACTTTTCTCGCAATTCTAAGGTCATCATTGTGTTTTGAATGCCTAAAATAAGCTAAATACCAACTTTGAGCCCAAACTGACCCTTAAAACCCCTCTAAGATGGGCCCTTGAGTTAACTCAAGTTGGTCCAGGAAAAAAATACTAGATCTTAAGCAAGATCTTGCTTTTCTCAAGGGCAATCTTGCCCTTGAGAGCGAGATCTTAAACATTGCCCTAGAACACTAGAGGGCTTGGTCAGAAATTGTACCATGCAATAAGTTTATATTGTTCTTTCATCACATGGAAGGCATTGATGGGGTACTAAAGTGGTGAAGACAAAGATTTAAAAAGAGATGAAAAGCTAAAAAAAAGTAAACCCAGACCTAGAACTGGAACTACACCCAACCCTGACTTCTGACTCCTTTTACTCTCTCATCAACGAACCATTGAAGCATAGTTTTGAAACTTGCCTAGATCCTGGTGAAATTTAAGGAAACTTAATGATGTGAACACAAGGACCCCTGGCCAAAAGTCTAAGTCGGGCCCCCAAGATGGATCCAAGAAGCCACCCCAAGCTGGCCGATCCCCTTTAGAGGGGTATTTTGGGCAGTTTAACCCTTATTTTATTTCTAAATTTATTTTTAGTATTTTCCAAAATTCTCATGGAGTCCGCATTGTTAATTTGAGTAAGGTTTGGATTTGTTTAACGAGTCCAATTTGATTTTAAAGTTATTTTTGAATGAGTCCTATTTAGTAGTTTAAGACAATATTCCTTATCTATTAGAAGTTTTGGATAACACTATAATAGTCCAGTCCAATATATAATGGGATCCTATCAGTAAGGATATCCCAGTTGGAAATCACAGTAGGGATGTAAACAGATAGTCAAAAATCTAAATTAAATTCGTATTCGTATCTATTTAAGAGCATCCGAATTCGACTTTTTCAAATTCGGATATGCCAATTTTAAGTCGGATATTATTCGATTTGATTAGATATTTGACATATACTATATACATTTAATATACATATCCGATTAAAGTTTAATTTTGGGGAACACATCATTATCCCAACATTAATATTCATTAATAGTAACTAATTACATTAAACTACCAATAATTACTTTAATTAGATGTTGGATATTCGAACTACATTCGGATGTCTTTATCCATCCAATTACTTTGGATTCGGATCGGATATTATCCAAAAATCCGATTAACTAAACAAATTCGAGTTCGGTTACAAATATACTTATCCAACGGTTTCAAATTCGGATAATGTGTTTAATAATCGGATTCGGATATTACCATATTTTAGCTGAAATTGATCTGTTTACATCCCAAAATGACGGTCTATTATTTTAGGTTGTAATTAGCCTCTTCATGCATTGTTATCTTCAGTTCTGGATGAATTAATGAATTGATTGTCTGAGGATTAGGGTCTCCTATGTGGGTAGTCTTGGATCAATAAAAAGCATTCAAGTTCTTCATTATCTTCTTCAATTCAACAGCTCTCAAGAGATCATCAAAGCATCCAAGCAACCATTCCAGCAAGCATTCCCAATTTCCAAGTAAGTACAACAGCCTTCCTACCCTTCCCGTCTCTCTTGAGTTAACCCTAGAAGCCCTCCCCAAGCAACCATAGCATCCCCAGCCCCTCCCCTTTTTGACCTAGGAAACTATCCCACCCTGTCACAACTGACCCCTGCCCCTTCCCCTTCAATTCCAGTTAACCCTAACCCTTTCCCTTAGCATTCGTGGCCTTTCCCAATCCCATTTTTGTCACAGCAGCCTTATCCCATTCCCATTAGGAATCCTTCATTCCCAGCCCCTTTCAAGCCTCACTGCCATTAGAGTCACATAAACCCCTAGGAGCCATCCCTACTGTTATTTTCTTCCAACAGCCCTACAACCCTAACCTTAGAGAAACCTGCACTTAATCTTCAACCTTTAAATTCTGTGGAAATTTTAATTTTGCAGAAGTCCGATTTTGTTAAAGTCTGATAAATTGGAACTCTATCTAGTTGAAAGGGGAGCAATAGAGTTAGTACCGGCCAGCAGAACCAGCAAGGAAAAACCTTCTCCCACCCTAGCTGAAACCCTAGTTTGACTGTTGAGTTCAAATTTCAAAATCTGAAATTCTGTTTGCAATAGAATTCAGATCTGGTTATCAGTCTCAGCAGGCCCAAAACCACCCTAAAACCCCTAAATCCTTCCCCTTTTGCTGGAACTTCCTGGGCAAACCCTAAGTCTATGGAATTTACCAAAATACCCGTAAGCCTAGACCTGGTTTACATCAATTGAGCTCCCTGAGACCAACTTATGACGGAAACACGAAAATTGCACTAACTTGAAATCTCAAGAGACCAAATTATGAACAAAACATTACACCTGCGTTAACTTAGAGTATCACCAACCAGAAATTTTGTACTTACATACATCTAGACGAAATCATAACTTTTCATTTACACTATAAAAAGACAGCAACTTGAGTCAAGTCAACAGAGAAGGGGCGGGGGGAAGTTTGGTTCTAGACTATTTGCTCTATTATTACTCAATACCATAGAGGTTGCCACATCAATCTGACATGATCTTACTGGATATTGTAAAAGATTTGGCTAAACTAAACCATCTAAGATAAAGTTATTATCCCCACTCCAAGAAACAAGTAAGATAAATTGTTGTTGTATGGTGGTATAATTTTTATGTGTTAGCCTGTTAGGCACTGAGGAGGCTACACCTATGACCACAAAGAGTCGATTCTGTTTCCTATTCTTTTTTTTTTTTCCTTCCTGTTAGAAAGTTTGACTTTAATGCACTGTTAGCCAATCTACAGTTATTTTCATCCAGTACTTAGTTCACTTTATTTCCAAATTTTTAAAAACATTTTAAAAAGTTCAAGAAAATAGGAAAATTATTCCTACCCTGTTTAGAAAATGAAGGGAAGTTATGAATTATGATACAACAATAGAAGTGCATATAAGGTTTCAATTCTGTGATTAATTTGCTAGGACAATATTTAAATGGATAAAATTCTGAAAATTATTTGTACGAAAAATAGTAAGGGTTCTTGGAAAATTAACATGTTCCTACATAGTTGTTTTAGCAATCTTAGTTTAATGTTTTTCAATTGATGGCCACGACTTATTTCTTTGTGCAACAATAAGGAGGTGACAAGAGATAGGGAAGAGGAAGGGAAGGAGACAAGGGAGAGGCAGGAGAGGGGTTGAGAGAAGTGATAGGACAGATATACCATGCTGCATATCTCAATGATGGTTGCAAATAAAAAAACATGATTTAATTATTATCACACGATGATGATGTCAGGTGGGTGTGAAGGCATGCACTAAGTTACCTTTGGATATTGCTACTGGGAAAGCAGGGAAAAAAAAAAAAAAGAGAGGGCAGCGGAAGAAGGCACTGATGGCATTTAAGGAGGCAATTTGTATGACCAGCCCTAACTACCTTTTTACCTACCTACTTGGTCGGCAGTAACCCACTTTTATCTACCCACATATCCATAGTAACCTATACTATCATTCACCTATCTATATAGTTCATAGTAACCTATATTTGACTTTTAGCGACCTTTGTTTGAGGCTCTACTCTACCTTTGGCTCAGCAAAATTACTACCTACTTCATACTACTTGGCATCCTGCAAAGAGCACTTGTGTGGACATTTGAGCTACACATTTTACCTTCTTTGTTGGAGATTCCTCCTTACTACTAGCATTACTTGGATACTTGGATGATGCCCCTATTATTGTTATTGATATACTCATAGATATGGTTCATCTTCACTACTGCATGTTATTCTCATTGTTGGATAGTTCGTGCAACATGAAGATTGTTTACGGAAGTTTCTGTTGATTATTTCCTGGACAAAGTTCTTGTGTCTATTGACATCATTTTGATGCTACTAATCCTCAATACTGATGAAGTTTTTTTATATTTTCTTGTTATTCCAAGCTGGAGCCCTTGATTTGAATACTCTAGCCTAAGGGGGAGTGTTGACGATTGCATCTTAGAGTAGCCAAGATATCGTGGATAATCTTGGCCATGTGCAGCTCAAAAGTTGCCTAGTACACATCTCTTTCTATTTTCCTAGCTGCTTGGTTGACAAGTGATCTCCAAAGGATAGTTTCCTTTTTGACAGTTTGGAAGATCCTATGTAACCTATGCATATTTACATTTACTTTTGGTTGTACTTTAGTTATTTCCAAACTAAGAGTAATTTTGTAATCTATAAATAAAGCATAACAAGGAGAATCTCATACAAATGAGTTCTCTCCCTGATCACCCTTTCTCACCTTCTCGTTCTTTTATTCTTCTCTTCTTTCTGAATTTTCTTCCAGTCCCTAGGCTGATTATAACTATTGAAATCCTAACGTATACAATGTATATAATAGGCATTTTCAGCTCTTACTTCAGGGCAGCAATTTTCAACTTGGAGTCCAAAATGAAACTCTAATCTACACTTGCTTTTAAGGCACCAATATGTTCAAAGCCGAAAATAGGCTGGATGGGAAGTTTCAGCCCTAAATGACATCATACCCCCCCCCAAGGTTGATGGTCAAGTAAAAAATGATAATTATATCTCACTATTTTAAAGGGTCAAGATTCTGCTCATGCTTGAGTTCTTGATCCATGTCCACATTTCCTTCCACCTTTATTAGACTATATAGGAGAAACTATCTATTATGGTTTCCCTCTTATTTTGTTTTCATTTCTGGGATTTGTTGGGTATGATTGCAAGCCAATGACAGTTGGTGCCCACTTCAAGAAGTGACTCTCTAATGATGCCCTTATGGCGTTTCTTATCAACTCCATGCAGCCATTACATTGTCTACGGTTACCATCTTCCACTGAGAAGATTTGGAAGCTCTGAAGAAAAATTACCCTTGAGCAATGAGGCCAATGTTTATGAACACGCTTGTCAATAGCACCACTTAGCATGAGCCATCCCCCTTATAGTACTCGAATCTATACAACTTGTGGCAGGAATTTGACTTCTATGAGACAGTCCACCATATATATTCTACTGATGTTGTTAACCTCAAGAAGCACAAATACAAGATCGGGGTCAATGATTCTTTAGACTGTCCAAATGTGGAGTATGATCACATGTGCTTAGTCGAGATTTGTTCCCCTCTCCAGAGCAAATTTATGCACACGTCCAACTTCAGGAGAGTCAGCAGGTTGCTAGGCTTCAGCCCTGTGTTCTTATGCGATCAGCTTTCTACTCAGGCTCAGGACTTCAACCTATGTATGCACCTATTCGCCCTGCTGGCCGTCATGGTCGTTATGCAATGAAATGCAAGTACCATGGAGAGAAACATTGCATGAAGGATTCTAGTAGAAGCTCTTCTACACCTTCTAAATGTTTTTCCCATGAATTTGTTGTTTTTAGTATATGGGGTTTAACTTCAAGGTGTTAGAGGGGCTGGCAAGGGCACTGGTCTAAATCAAAAGGAACCTATTTTTCAAATCCCTTAGCTACTTGAGGCCACTCACCTTGGATTTAATGGTTTATCATTAAATCCTTAAATGACCGGACCTGGCACACAGGGGAATTAGTCGGGCTGAAGCCTGGACAACCTCATTAGCCCGAAAAGAAAAAAGGTGGACGTGCAACCTGGTTTGATTGTTACAGAAGTATTTTGCCAACTTGCAGCAACAACTGTGAGCAAAAGGGACCCAGGGTTAAAAGACTGCAAACATCAATATATTTTGCTGCACTAAAACTGTCATACACTAATTTTATTCCTTTGTTTGGCCTTAATTGCAAACTTTTCACCTGTTATTAGTTCCTTCCTTAGGAAAACAAGAAAGCTGCTATCTAAACACAAAAATTTGCCAGCAGCAGCTGTTAATGAAAGATAACATAATTTTGACATGTGAATGAAAGGATGTTGTACTCGACTTACCGTCATAATACAAGCATACGGGCTTTTTCCCCTTGCGTTATGGCATTCATCGAAAATTAACAGCTTTATCATCTCTATTTTCAAAAAGCTATGCCTCAAGGCATCAAGAAGGATCTGAGGTGTCATCACAAACAACTGCAAGATATAGAAAAGTTCTCATATATAATGAAGAAAATATCAAATGAGGAACAGATAACATGCAGAAACAGCATCATAAAATAAACAATAACAGATTATTAGAAAAATATTAAAACTAAATATGAACTAAAGTAGGATAATAGTATCCCAATTACAGTACAAAAAACAAGATTTGTTTCAAGGAGGAAAAGGATAAATTTAAGATTTGTTTCAAGAGAGATCAGTGGAGAAGTGGAGAATTAACCACATCTCCCCTAATCTATTGAGGATTCTACCAACCTCTCAAATTGGTAACATATATGTCATAATGTAATTTGAACTTATTCTTGAGTTTGACTGATCTCTGGCAGTAGATAATAGGCAAAAGCTTAAGCCTTCCGACCACATTATACAACTTGAACAAACAGAACAAATAAAACCATCCATGAGACGACCATTACCATGTATGACATTCAGAATAAAATTTTAGCCAAAAAAGAAAGAAAGAAACTAAGAACAGCAACCCTCACCTCATATGTTTCAAACTCCTTCTTCCAAGTGGCAGCATCCCAGTAATCTACTCCCATTTCACCCCAATATTTCCCAACTTTCAAGTCTGTGTGTCTCTCCACAACTTTAGCTTGCTGATAATAAAAAACCCAGATGAAATTAAGACTATTTACATTTGTTCCAAAACAAAAAATAATCAAATTCAACGTTTAGACACTTAGATAGGAAAATGTGAAGGGAAGTACTTGAGAAACCAAAACAACAGTAGGAACCAAGAAAACAGCAATGAATGGAGATGGTTTTCTCAGATGAAACGCATAGTTCTTTATCAGCATAACTGCTATAAGAGTTTTCCCAGAACCGGTCTCGAGGAAAACAATGGTGTTCTCCTTCATTGCCTTCTCTAAGGCTTCCAGCTGATAACTGCAAGATCAACCAAACAATTTTCAAATTCGAACAAGCTAGAAATAAACAATAAAGTTGAATTGGAAGGGGGGAAAAAACATATATGTAAAAGCCAAGATCGCTACCTTCGAGCGAACGTGAAAGGGTCTGCTTCACTGATCATCATCTGGGTAGTTTGATCTGCAACTCTGCCTCTCTTCTTTTTGTTCTTCAGAAAGACTATGAGCATTCAAGATACGGCTTCCAGGTGGACAAAGAACCATAGAATCTTGTGTGAATTTATATGACAAGAACGTTGAAAGAAAGCTTAGTGAAGAAGCCATTACTGGAACTGTGGAAAAATGTACGTAAGTGAAGTTAATGATTTGCTTGACAGCAACGTAAGGACAGTCTTCCAGGTCTACTGGACTCATAACTCTGTTTAACCGTTTGCCGAGTAGAATCAACGGTGAGATTAACAGAATCTTTTTCTGGTAGAAGATTCTCACAATCCCACCCTGCCTTTTTTGATAGATACAGAATCCACTCACCCGCTAAGGTTTTCGTCAAGCACTTTGCTCTGCTTGGAGGCCAAGCAAAAAACAGTATCTACAAAGGACAAAACAAGCAAAGAAAAGTGGACAGTGTGAAAACTGAAAAGGGAAAGCGACACGTGGGTGACGGTAATGATTACTTGGCTGGAAATCCTCTTTGGATACCTTCGCATTGAATTATATCTTTCTATAAGACAAAAGAAAGTTATATTACCTAAAAACAGTTATAAATATTAATTTACAAGCTTCTATCCTAAAAAAGTAACCTTTAGAGCTAGGTTATTAAACCATTGATGAAGCACCGGGGATAAAAATGCATCAAACCTAATAGTTTGTGTTATATTAGCTATCTACATGAAATTAGCTATTACATGTGTGGCTAAAAAGTAGCGACAGGTTTAGGTAAGAAATTTGGTAATGTCGGGTAGTTACTCCAGATTTCTCCCAATTCAAGTCCCTGATTCCTTCGCAACTGTAATTCTTACTTGTAACCCAACAAATGTTGCTTCCAATGTATCTTCAGTATTTGGCTTGCCAAAATTAACAGACCTAATATGTCCATCTACTGTAGTCCCTATGCTCCATCCAACAATTTTCATCCGTTTGTTAACAATCCTTGCACACATTAACACAATATTAGTATTAATTGGTATAAATGAACAGATATGTTCTTCGAATTGAAATATTGAAGTATAATTGAGGGCAGATTCTTTATATACAGATCAGAGGATTGTATTTTCTTTATATTTCTTCATCATACAATTAGGAAGTGCTCTATCTTTAATCACTAAGAACAAGTTGAATTAAAAGTAAGTCACCTCAATGAAAAATATGTGAGGGAAGCAAAGTCTCCTATCCTCAAGAGTAAAGGATTCTAATTTGGTTACCAAAAAAAAAAAAGGATTCTAATTTTTTATTTTTTTTCCACCTCCAATCTAACAGAAATAGCCTATAGAATCTTGTTTGATACCTCACCAAGAATGTTTACTAGAAAAATGCCAGAAACAGTTCTAAGTGTTTTTTGAAATAAAAGTACATTTGTAAGTAGTTTGATAAAACATGCTTCTAAAAGTAAAAACAAAAGGAATTTTATAAAATCTGTTCCTTGAAACAAATTTAGCAAGGGAAGGTGCTAGCAAGATGTCGGTAGACCTTAATACTAGATGTCTAGAATCTTAACCGTTGGGATTTTAGAATTAGTCATAATTGTTGAATTTATTTCGCACATAATTTATGAAAATTCAGCATTCCCCATTTTTTGTGGACTTTAAACCTACCATCTTTCATAGAATTTCTTCCCTGCTTGCTTCTTTCATTTGGCATTATCACTCAGCCATTCTTTTTGCTTATTCCTTTCCAACTTTTGCTTCATTTTAGAAAAAAAAAATGCAGATAAATTGGAAAAAAATTTAGAAACACTAGTTAGAAACTAAGAAATTACCATTAAAAATATAAAAGGTAAACAATAAAGTAAAATGTAACATGAAATAAGGATTAATAAATAAAAATATTCAACGGTTAATATTTATTCCATCAGAACAAAAATGACTGAATTTTATGAATGTACAACCAATCCATTCTCATGGCCGTTACCTTTTGTTGTTTACAAATTGTAATAAAATTTACAAATTTTGCTATTGTTATGTTTAGAATATCAAATTCTATAAATACTTCTTCTAAAATTATGTTACTTAAACCCAACCTACACACCAATTTTGCTTCAAGAAACAAAGGCAACAACATCAAAGGTGTTTTTTAAAGAAAAGTTTTTTATAAATTTCAGTTTGTGTTGTAAAAATCATGCAAAACATAACGATTTTATCAAATGATTTTCGTCTGATTTTTCTATTTCTTGAAGCAAGAAACACCATAAACTATTTTTTGGTGGGATATCAAATGGGTCCTTAGTTTAAAGAAGCTTCCATCATACATTATATTTTCTATTAACAAATAATCCATCATAATATAATAAATTACATTTACATCTCCCAAGTTTATAAATTATTACATTTACATTCCTTATCAATATTTTTCTAATATGTTTACACCTCTTATGTCTAAAATTATGTATCATTTGAAGTCCTACCATCGAATAATGAGGATTAAGGAGTGACAAAGCATCTACTGTGTTTTCAAAATTTCCATATTACTTTACAAAAAAAAATCATGAAATTAGGATTTTTGTATGTGGCATTGTGTAATCTAGTTATTTTATCCTCAACTATAGGAAAATTCAATTGCACAAATATATTTTTAATTTAGAGCTATTGCAAGGAACATTTGTAATAGAAAGAACTTAGAGGAGCGTAAATATAATAGTTTGCAAACTCAAGCAATGAATACGCAGTTTTCTCATCATAATAATAGATTATAGATTATAAACAATAACCATTTAGAAATAAGATAGAACCCCAAATGTTTTACTTTCCATTTTTACCAGACAAAAAAGGTACCTTTCTACCTTGTTGTCATGTTTAGAGATGGTTACCTATCCACCTCCTTTTTGTTTGATTGCTTAGCAAAATTAACAAAAATGGAGTTTTGGTGTGTTGTGTAACAGGTCTATTTCCCGGGTTTAGCTTAATATTATTTTGACAAGCAACGGAGACTTCTATAAGGGCTACCAATTTGTGAATACTTGTGGATGAACCATTATGCGGTCTTAAATGGATCTTAAGAGTTTATTCAAAGAGCCTTGTTACCCAAGACACGCAACACGTATCTTCCAAACCATACTGGTATATTTAATTTAATATTAGGAATTCTCGGTATAGATCTATTTAATAGGCCATTGGTAAGCATAGGCATGGGCGAAGCAATAGAATCTTACCAGG
This sequence comes from Hakea prostrata, assembly GCF_041222555.1. NCBI lineage: Eukaryota > Viridiplantae > Streptophyta > Magnoliopsida > Proteales > Proteaceae > Hakea > Hakea prostrata. The sequence continues at coordinate 30,301,793 of NC_142602.1, read as the reverse complement.
TATTTCTTTCCTATCAAATGGACAAACCACCGTAATGGGACGGGGCGGGAAAACAACAGCACAGAGACCAGAAGAAGGGGAAAAGACGGAGAAAACAAGAAAAAGGCAGGGGAGAAAAAAGAGAAGAAGGGAAAGGAACAAACAGAGGAAAGAAAGGAAAGGGAGAAGAAAAAGAAAAAAGAAGGGAGAGGGGGAGAAAGAGAAAAGGCGAGGGGGGGGATTAGAAGACAGGGGCCACAAGGGAGGGGGACAACCCAGAGCCAAAGTGGACCACCAGGAGGGGGGAAAAAGGAAGAGGCAGAGAAACGCAAAGAGAGGACAAAAAAACGGGAGAGACGAAGAAGGGAAAGAAAATACAAGAGGGAGAAGAGAAGGGGGAAGGGGGCCAGGAGGGAACGGGGAGAGGGGGCAGGGAGGGACGGGGACAATAGGGGGGAAAAGAAGACGGGGAAACAGAGAAGGAGAGAAGAACCAAGAGAGGAGAAGGGGAACAAGGGAGAGGGGCGGAGGGCACGGCAAACAAAAGGAACAAAACCCAGCACGAGGCACCACGGTAAGGTATAAAAAAAGAGGACCGGCACACAGGGGAAGGGGGAAGCGGACAACCCAAGGAAAGAAAAGGGGAGGCAACCGGGATGTACAGAAGATGCCAACGCAGCAACAAGGAGCAAAAGGGACCCAGGGAAAAGACGCAAACAAAAATGCGCACTAAAAGAAATAATTATCCTGTGGCAATGCAAACTTACGAAGTTCCTCCAGGAAAACAAGAAAGCTGCTACAAACACAAAAATGCAGCAGCAGCTGTAATGAAAGATAAATAATTTTGACAGGAATGAAAGGATGTGTACGACTACCATCATAATACAAGCATACGGGCTTTCCCCTGGTATGGCATATCGAAAATTAACAGCTTTATCATCTCTATTCAAAAGCTATGCCTCAAGGCATCAAGAAGGATCTGAGGTGTCATCACAAACAACTGCAAGATATAGAAAAGTTCTCAATATAATGAAGAAAATATCAAATGAGGAACAGATAACATGCAGAAACAGCATCATAAAATAAACAATAAAGATTATTAGAAAAATATTAAAACTAAATATGAACTAAAGTAGGATAATAGTATCCCAATACAGTACAAAAACAAGATTTGTTTCAAGGAGGAAAAGGATAAATTTAAGATTTGTTTCAAGAGAGATCAGTGGAGAAGTGGAGAATTAACCACATCTCCCCTAACTATTGAGGATTCTACAACCTCTCAAATTGGTAACATATATGTCATAATGTAATTTGAACTTATTCTTGAGTTTGACTGATCTCTGGCAGTAGATAATAGGCAAAAGCTTAAGCCTCCGACCACATTATACAACTTGAACAAACAGAACAAATAAAACCAAATGAGACGACATTACCATGTATGACATCAGAATAAAATTTTAGCCAAAAAAGAAAGAAAGAAACTAAGAACAGCAACCCCACCTAATGTTTCAAACTCCTTCTTCCAAGTGGCAGCATCAGTAATCTACTCCCATTTCACCCCAATATTTCCAACTTTCAAGTCTGTGTGTCTCTCCACAACTTTAGCTTGCTGATAATAAAAAACCCAGATGAAATTAAGACTATTTACATTTGTTCCAAAACAAAAATAATCAAATTCAACGTTTAGACACTAGATAGGAAAATGTGAAGGGAAGTACTTGAGAAACCAAAACAACAGTAGGAACCAAGAAAACAGCAATGAATGGAGATGGTTTTCTCAGATGAAAGCATAGTTCTTTATCAGCAAACTGTATAAGAGTTTAGAACGGTCTCGAGGAAAACAATGGTGTTCTCCTTCATTGCCTTCTCTAAGGCTTCCAGCTGATAACTGCAAGATCAACCAAACAATTTCAAATGAACAAGCTAGAAATAAACAATAAAGTTGAATTGGAAGGGGGAAAAAATATATGTAAAAGCCAAGATCGCTACTTCGAGCGAACGTGAAAGGGTCTGCTTCACTGATCATCATCTGGGTAGTTTGATCTGCAACTCTGTCTCTTCTTTTTGTTCTTCAGAAAGACTATGAGCATTCAAGATACGGCTTCAGGTGGACAAAGAACCATAGAATCTTGTGTGAATTTATATGACAAGAACGTTGAAAGAAAGCTTAGTGAAGAAGCCATTACTGGAACTGTGGAAAAATGTACGTAAGTGAAGTTAATGATTTGCTTGACAGCAACGTAAGGACAGTCTTCAGGTCTACTGGACTCATAACTCTGTTTAACCGTTTGCGGAGTAGAATCAACGGTGAGATTAACAGAATCTTTTTCTGGTAGAAGATTCTCACAATCCCACTGCCGATAGATACAGAATCCACACCGCTAGGTTTTCGTCAAGACTTTGCTCTGCTTGGAGGCCAAGCAAAAACAGTATCTACAAAGGACAAAACAAGCAAAGAAAAGTGGACAGTGTGAAAACTGAAAAGGGAAAGCGACAGTGGGTGACGGTAATGATTACTTGGGGAAATCCTCTTTGGATACCTTCGCATTGAATTATATCTTTCTATAAGACAAAAGAAAGTTATATTACCTAAAAACAGTTATAAATATTAATTTACAGCTTCTATCCTAAAAAAGTAACCTTTAGAGCTAGGTTATTAAACCATTGATGAAGCAGGGGATAAAAATGCATCAAACCTAATAGTTTGTGTTATATTAGCTATCTACATGAAATAGCTATTACATGTGTGGCTAAAAAGTAGTGAAGGTTTAGGTAAGAAATTTGGTAATGTCGGGTAGTTACTCCAGATTTCTCCCAATTCAAGTCCCCGATTCCTTCGAACTGTAATTCTTACTTGTAACCCAACAAATGTTGCTTCCAATGTATCTTAGATTGGCTGCCAAAAAAAGACCTAATATGTCCATCTAGTAGTCCTATGCTCCATCAAGTCATCCGTTTGTTAACAACCTGCACACATTAACACAATATTAGTATTAATTGGTATAAATGAACAGATATGTTCTTGAATTGAAATATTGAAGTATAATTGAGGGGATCTTTATATAGATCGAGGTTGTATTTTCTTTATATTTCTTCATCATACAATTAGGAAGTGCTCTATCTTTAATCACTAAGAACAAGTTGAATTAAAAGTAAGTCACCTCAATGAAAAATAGTGAGGGAAGCAAAGTCTCCTATCCTCAAGAGTAAAGGATTCTAATTTGGTTACCAAAAAAAAAAAAGGATTCTAATTTTTTATTTTTTTTCCACCTCCAGTCTAACAGAAATAGCCTATAGAATCTTGTTTGATACCTCACCAAGAATGTTTACTAGAAAAATGCCAGAAACAGTTCTAAGTGTTTTTTGAAATAAAAGTACATTTGTAAGTAGTTTGATAAAACATGCTTCTAAAAGTAAAAACAAAAGGAATTTTACAAAATCTGTTCCTTGAAACAAATTTAGCAAGGGAAGGTGCTAGCAAGATGTCGGTAGACCTTAATACTAGATGTCTAGAATCTTAACCGTTGGGATTTTAGAATTAGTCATAATTGTTGAATTTATTTCGCACATAATTTATGAAAATTCAGCATTCCCCATTTTTTGTGGACTTTAAACCTACCATCTTTCATAGAATTTCTTCCCTGCTTGCTTCTTTCATCTGGCATTATCACTCAGCCATTCTTTTTGCTTATTCCTTTCCAACTTTTGCTTCATTTTAGAAGAAAAAAAATGCAGATAAATTGGAAAAAATTTAAAAACACTAGTTAGAAACTAAGAAATTACCATTAAAAATATAAAAGGTAAACAATAAAGTAAAATGTAACATGAAATAAGGATTAATAAATAAAAATATTCAACGGTTAATATTTATTCCATCAGAACAAAAATGACTGAATTTTATGAATGTACAACCAATCCATTCTCGCGGCCGTTACCTTTTGTTGTTTACAAATTGTAATAAAATTTACAAATTTTGCTATTGTTATGTTTAGAATATCAAATTCTATAAATACTTTTTCTAAAATTATGTTACTTAAACCCAACCTACACACCAATTTTGCTTCAAGAAACAAAGGCAACAACATCAAAGGTGTTTTTTAAAGAAAAGTTTTTTATAAATTTCAGTTTGTGTTGTAAAAATCATGCAAAACATAACGATTTTATCAAATGATTTTCGTCTGATTTTTCTATTTCTTGAAGCAAGAAACACCATAAACTATTTTTTGGTGGGATATCAAATGGGTCCTTAGTTTAAAGAAGCTTCCATCATACATTATATTTTCTATTAACAAATAATCCATCATAATATAATAAATTACATTTACATCTCCCAAGTTTATAAATTATTACATTTACATTCCTTATCAATATTTTTCTAATATGTTTACACCTCTTATGTCTAAAATTATGTATCATTTGAAGTCCTACCATCAGAATAATGAGGATTAAGGAGTGACAAAGCATCTACTGTGTTTTCAAAATTTCCATATTACTTTACAAAAAAAAATCATGAAATTAGGATTTTTGTATGTGGCATTGTGTAATCTAGTTATTTTATCCTCAACTATAGGAAAATTCAATTGCACAAATATATTTTTAATTTAGAGCTATTGCAAGGAACATTTGTAATAGAAAGAACTTAGAGGAGCGTAAATATAATAGTTTGCAAACTCAAGCAATGAATACGTAGTTTTCTCATCATAATAATAGATTATAGATTATAAACAATAACCATTTAGAAATAAGATAGAACCCCAAATGTTTTACTTTCCATTTTTACCAGACAAAAAAGGTACCTTTCTACCTTGTTGTCATGTTTAGAGATGGTTACCTATCCACCTCCTTTTTGTTTGATTGCTTAGCAAAATTAACAAAAATGGAGTTTTGGTGTGTTGTGTAACAGGTCTATTTCCTGGGTTTAGCTTAATATTATTTTGACAAGCAATTGGAGACTTCTATAAGGGCTACCAATTTGTGAATACTTGTGGATGAACCATTATGTAGGTCTTAAAATGGATCTTAAGAGTTTATTCAAAGAGCCTTTGTTACCCAAGACATCTGCAACACTTTTTGTATCTTCCAAACTCATACTTTGGTATATTTTAATTTTTATAATATTAGGAATTCTCAGGTTATATATCTATTTAATAGGCTCTATTTGGTAACGCATTTTTAGGCATGGGTTCTGTAAGCAATATTGTAATCTTACTCTAAGGTTTATTTTCTATTCCTATCAAATTGTATGATCAAACTTCACTCTTGAATAATATCAGAAATGGAACCTTCATTTGAATATGTGATGAATATACTAGAGCTAGTAAATTCAAATCAAACAAGGTTGATCATATTGGAAACAATGCCCAGTTTTTACCATTTATATATTACTATTGTCGCACAAAAAAAAATTGCTTTACAATTGGGTTGTGATAGTCATTTTGCTTTTCATGCCCTCTAAGCATTAAGAAGATTCGTGTTAAAATTTGATTCCAAGATTGATCTTTGAAAGAGTGGAGATGACATAAAAATGTCTATGAGAAACTTAACAATTTCTAAATATTTTCCATCCAAACATCCAAGCGCCTCATTTCCGCACTATAGCATCCCACTCCCACCTATAACTCTTTCAAATACCTAATCACTCTTTTTTGTTAGCTTATGTTTCAATTGTATTAGAGGTCATGACTGCAAATATCAGAGGTGGGGTGGTTTCTTGGGCCCCTAGAGCTTAGATATTCATAAAAACACTACCAAAAAAAGGGGGACTTTCAGGGACACCCCAAAATAGATCACAGGCACCCGCAAAAAATATATCAAATTAGCAAAGACACCCCAAAATATATCTTAAAATGGCAATTGTTGTTAGAATGGTAAATTGAATTAAAGGAAAGACAAATATATCCATAGCAGTATTTAAAATGGATTTGATGAACTCAATAATTCAAGGTGTTTTAGATAAATTTGTGATAATCTTCAGATCTCTTGATATATTAGAAAGATGATAAAGAGCATGCCGAGCATCAAGTTTGCATTACAAAGATTGAGAGAGAAGACGTTGTATGCAAAATAACCATTGATTCACACAATTGGTCATCACACTTGGTTGAAAAGACAATAGCACGAAGCTACCATGTGCCGAATTATAATCGAACGCCTCTAAGTCAAAATCCAAGCTTAAGTGATGCATGCACTTGTCGCCAGTTTGTCAACCCGCAATAGGGGCCCTTCGGCCCCCAAAGGCACTTGTCATTGGCCAAGCCCCCATGACTGACTGGTTATGGGGGCCGCGTTGAAGCATAATTCTTGTTTAGCGATGGGTAGAATACTTTGCAAATGACTTAAATATGAGATGGGGTTTTGTAAGTGGTAGAGTGGCCTTGCTGCCATGATCCACTAAGATTCAGCCCTGTGTGATATCAATTCGTCCCCCCCCCTTCTGCCCCTCCGCAATGATAGGGATAGCCAACATTGTAGGATCAAAAAGCAACGTCGCTATAAATGTTTGATTGCCGCCAATTATCCCTACGGTAACTTTTCTGACACCTCTAGCTTCAATTTTTTAAGGTCTAAAATATCGATAGGCCAGACTTTTCACGGTTTGTATTTATAATGGAAAGTAGAATCAAACGAGCTTTCCTGATGGCATCTGGCCTACTGAACCACTTTAATTTCATCCTTCCTTTCTTTATATACCAGACAAGCTTGGCTCTTGCCAAGCCTGTCGACTCATGATGCCTTATGCAACATGCTTATTCACAATGATTCCCAAGTTGATGATCCATAGAGCCACAAGGGTCCACCACATTTGACGTCATTTTCCCTTTAGCCTTTTTGATACAATTGAGTTCATGTCGAACCACACGATCCACACACTTTAAGTATTATCTCATGTCATCATCCCTGAAACTGGCTCCATTAAAGTCACACGCTAATAGGTCACTAAAGATCTCAAGTGGGTGAGGCTGTCACATCCTCCTAGCCGGTACCCAATTACCCGAATACCCTGAGGTGTGATCCATACCCCCGAAGATCAAGTCTCAAACAATCATCCAACCATTCCACACAATAGTCCAATCATGAGCAAGAATAAATCAATGTATTAATATATTTAAAGAATTAAATCAAAAGTAAGGATCTCAGAAGGATCTCAAAACCAATATCAGAGTGCGGAAGTGATGTCAAATAATCAGAGAATCAGAGTGCAGAAGTAATAATAAACCTAACGTATATAGATGAAAGTATAAGGAAAGATCAAAACTATTCTAAGTGTCACATTAGGTATGTATCCTTAAGCACAATATAGTTTCTAAATTCAAAAATCTCCGTGTCGAGGACGGGGTAGATCAACTCATGAGTCGAGCTAATCCTTGTACGCGCAGTCGAGACACAAACATTCTTCACCGTGAATGTCAAAGTTGTCAAAACCTTATACACTGTATGGATCAATCGTTGGTGTCTCATATTCCTAGATCTCAATAACATCTGTGTCTGCAGCAAAGTCTAAAATAATATTGTCCCCAAAAGGTGAGCTCAAAATAACTCAATGAGTAGTTCACATACAAATAACAAATTGCAATCCAAATCAAGACATTATATGATGCAATATGATTTGAGACAAAGTGCAAGAATGTAACTATACTCTAATGGATGCTAGCCTCTAATGGCGGACACGCATTAAGATGGAACACCAGTCTCCTCTAAGAAGGTATCGTCACTCTGATCTCTCACGGGTTGGTTATTGGTCTTGAGATAACGGGTAAGGGGTCAAGGCATCCCTCTTAGACTATCACCATGGCTGGGGTTTAGGTCGCTGCTCTCTCACCACCATTGGTATGAGTACTGGTGCGTGTCAAGGTTATACCAAGCCCAGTGCAAGTCAACTACTAAGTCACATCATCCTAGGTTCAGATACTTCCCCTCATGCAACTCATAATCTTGGTTTGGTATCCTTCCCTACTAGAGTCATCATATCCTATGGCACCAACCAAATGGGATTACACTAACTCTTAATCCTATTGGTCATTCACATATAATGGACGGGAAGCTCTCATGTTCTCTCATGAGTTGGCTACCGGTCTTGAGTGTCCATGAGCCCAAGTCTATTATAATGTGACCCGACCAATGAATGGCCCCCACAATGTGGTTGTGTCATTTCACGGGTTGGCTACTGGTCTTGAGCGTCCACACCCCACACTCCTACCACGGGTCACTCAGCATTGGGTTTCTAACCAAATACAACTAAACTTCCTAGTTATGACATCGAGTGATCATGAAAAATACCAAGGGGCATCATAGGATTGTGTCCCATACCACCTCCACTAATGTCCCAAGACAAACACCCGAATGGTGTTCCCCAATTTACAATCACAACTTACATTCGCATCACAATATGGTTCCAGTCACATTCTCAAGTCACAAATCATTTCAAGTCCAAAAGTCACATATTTAACATATATGCATAACATCATTGATCAACTATATTCTAAAATTATAGTCATAGTAATCATTCCCAAACCCTAAACAACAATATGTAGTCATACATTCATGTTCCATAACAAACAAGAATGTAACTATGGTTATGTGTAAGTGAACGTCCTCACCTTGCTATTGATTCACAACCTTTGTAAAATAGGTCAAATAATTAGTTCAAGCTTGTCAAAAAGTCCTAATAACAATATGGTTCAAAGTTAGCAACAACCCTAGAGGTGAAAAGAGAACAAACAACCAACTTGGCAGTGGGTGGGTTGCCAAGTTGGTTGGGTGGGTTGCCTAGGGCAACCAGAGCAATCAACCCAACCACCAATTTGACAAAACTTGGCTAGGTCGCCTAAGTGGGTTGCTTGGGGCGACCAGAGCTTCTGTGTACGGACAAAATGTGCTCAAATCAACAGAAAACATCTCGTTTGGGTTCCAAACTACTCTAACATTAAGTAAAGAATTCTGAAATCATGGTAGGACATTATCTAGTATAGTTTAGAGATCAATCATAGCAAAAAGAATGAAATCCTAATGGATCCTACATCAGGTTTTCTTAGAAATCTTACCGCAAGATTCACGGAAGAGCTAGAGTGAATGGGGTTTCACTCTATAATAAAGAGGATAGAAGATATAGGTCTGAAATCATAATAGATCATGGTCTGTCATAGTTTGGAGATCAAACAAGGCAAAAAGAATGAAAACCTAATGGATCTTATACTAGGTATTCTCCGAAATCTTACTGTGAAGTTCACAGAAGAGCTAGAGTGAATGGAGATTCACTCTAGAGCAAAGAGGATAGAAGAGATAGGGCATAACAGCAAGTATAGGCCTTCTTATAGGTCTATATAGTAGGTAGAAACAAGCAAAAGAGAAGAACTGGAATGAAGAAGATGAATACTAACATTTTAGAAAGAGAAACGACAATCGGAAACCTTGACGGATAATTCCACACCTTCATTCACCTTGGAGAGAGTTCTCTTGAGAAGCTTTGACATTCTCTGACGGCTTTAGAACATATGACACATTTTAGAACCAAAAAAACATTAAATAGAGCTTCAAAAACATCAATTTCCCAAAATACCCTTTTTCCGCGAAACTGGTTGGTCGCCTGGGGCAACTAGGGCAGGCAACCCACCCTTGGTACTTTTTTTCCAAGAGTGGTATTGATGCTCCGAAAGCCCTAGTTCCTTCTTGGGTCCTTTACTAAGTTATAGGAGGGTCTTACCTGATTTTTAAGGACCTTCTACTTGTGTCATTATTGTACTTTTAATCCATCTACCAAGTCTGTCAATGTCTGAGACAAATCTTCTTCCATATTATGATAGAACTCCCAACTTAGCATCATCTTCATCTACTTCCATTGGTTTAGAGTCTAATCCAATGGTTTCAATTTGGATGGCCCATAGTTGCCTTCTTCCTGCACTCCAGATTTTCGGACCTACAATATGGATTTTCGGAGTAGGGTTGTGAGGGATTTCATAGAAGCGAGTTCAAGAACTCGATTTTTGTAGCCCAGGGTTGTTTCTTTGCATCAGATGAATCTCACTGGGGGCCTTTTAGAAGGTATAGACCATTACCAGTGCATAGAAGGTGGTGATATCACAACCCACCCAGCCAATATCGAACTCACCCAAATACCAGTGGATGTAATCCACAATAACAAGGATCAACTCTATATTCAATTCAAAACCAATCCACACAACAACATAATCCAAGAGCAAGAATAGAAGTATAACTGTCAAATACTATAATTAAATATGTTGGTAGAAGTCTACGAAGTATATTGTATCAAGAGTGAAGGAAATAGAAAGTAAGGTTAGTACAAGTTCTCAATTTCTTGAATGAAGTGATAAATATCTTAATCAAAAGTTTCTACATACCTAAAAATAACTAGACAGTGGTCAATAGGGCTAAGTGCGATATGTATCACACCCCACCTATGAAATCCCCTACAATCCTAATCCAAAAACCCATATTGTAGGTCCAAGAACTTGCAACACGAGTAGAAGATAGGTATTGACATCCAAATAGAGACCATTGGATTAGAACGTGAACCAATGGAAGTGGATGGTAAAGATGATAAATTTAGAGTTTTGCTGAATTTTGGAAGAAGAACTGACTCAAACACTGATAGATTAGGAAAACGGATTAAGAGTTCATTGCCGACACTTTTGGAAGGTCCCAAATATCAAGTAAGCCCCTATAGATGTGTAAGCTAAGTGTTGAAGTAGAGCCACACCCATGAAACTTGCTTCTGGAGTAATTTCCAGGGGGAGGGTTGTTTGGGTAGGGGTCTCTCAAGCAACGCTACTGGGTGCCCACGAGTAAGATAGGGGCATTTTTGGGATATAGTGTAGGAGAACATAGTGGAGATCATCTAGAGAGTTATCCTTGTAATAACCCCCATATTTCCTAACCAGAAAATTGAATTCAGGTCTGAGTACCCGAAGCTCTAGTCAAAAGAAGTTGTGGGCTATCCGGATTGAGGCCCATGTTTCGGCCCCATAGCCCATGGATTTGGATATTGTTGGTGAAGAACTTGCCTTACTGGGAACCAGCAGATGGATATCCAGTGCGAGAAAGGTCGAGTTGGAAGATGTCTGCGAACAAGTTAAGACCCCTCCACATGTTGGTTAAGGTTGCAGCAGAGCTAGGGATCAACTAGTAGTGTATATGACCACGTGCTGAAAAGTACCAGGGGGTGGTTGCTTAAGGCGATCAATTGACCAAGCGACTAGCCATCATGGTGGTCGATTGGAAAACCCTACCTAAAACCTTAATTTGCGCCTGACACCCATTTAAAGCCCTCGATGACCTAATTTCATATTATTTTATTTGTGGAGGCTGTTGTGGACTAAGTAAGGCAGAGCACACATGGCCGTGGAGAAGAGCTTCTATTGGGGGAGAAATCTCGAAACTCACTTTGACTTTTAGATCCGGTTGAGGTTAGTTGATCACTCTCTTATTCTACTTAAATTTTATATTATTAGAGAGTAGTCTTTTCCTCTAAATTCTATAGTGATGATATGGATTAGCTTAATCCTTTCCCGTCGATGATCTCGATTGGATCATGATAGGAGATGGATTCTTATATCTGAATTAAGGGCTGACCTTGTCCAAGAAGATGATGTGGATTTAGATTTTTCTTCTTTTGCGATATGTAGCCTAGTGACCTCTTTGGAGTTCTAAGAATGAAGTTTGGACTTGAATCGATCCAAAATTAGATCGAGGTTGGGTGATCAAATGTCTGAATTTCGGACTTGGAATTCTGCTCGAGTGGAGGGCGGTCAATCAAGGCAGTCAATTGACCCAACCAACCGCCTCAATCGATCAGCTAGGTCACAGTGGCTGTGTTGATGCTGATTTTGTTCAGTCTAACTCTCATACCCTAATGTAACCTTATAATCTTAATCTAGGGGTTTTTTGGGATTTGTTAGTGTAATTTCTTGGAAGATCTAGCACATTTTTCAATACTTTTTTTGCTGAAACAAGTAAGGGTATAGTTGCATGTATGGCTAAATTGATGTTATGATGAACTGTTTACTTTTCTGTATATGTCAATAGTCTTATAAATTGTTGTAATTATTGTTATGCATGTTTACTTGTTAATGAAGTGTCATGATAGATGATTAATGCATTTTACTACTTTGCTTAGTGTGGAATGATGTGTTTGGTGAGACTATGATTGGAGAATACCCAGCTTGGTGCTCCTACCTTGGGGTATCAGGGGTTGTGGTATAGGACACTATCCTCTGATGTCCCTAGCACTCTCATGGTTGTTATCCCATATGACTGGGGGTCTAGATTGCATGGTTAAGTACCCCTATATGCTACTACCCTTTCGGCAAGGATATTGAAGCCGAGTGACCAGTGATGGCAGTGACGTGACTCTGTGTCATCCAAAAGAGGTAACCAGTGCGTGAGGAGACTCAGTGGTCTACTATTTATCATGCAATAGTAGGGTTGGGCTCATGGGCATCCAAAAGACGGCTTGGGTGTCATGAGGGGATATGAGAGCGTCCACCCCAACAATATGTGAATGACCATAGGTTAAGGAATGGATCCAACAAAGGTAATTAGTCCATGAGGATTCACATTCCTAGGTGGAGAAGGTTACTAGATCAACAATGCATTGGCTATGAGGAAAGGTATCTGGACCACATATAGTGTGTTACCATGGGACCTTGCATTGGGTTTAGAATCCCCGACATGCACTAGTACCTAGACCAACGGTTGTGTTGAGAGAGTGAGGACCTATACCCCAGCTATGGTTGATGATGAGGATCGTACCCATTATCTGGGATCCCAACATAGGTGGCTAGTCCATGAGGGATTAAAGTGATGAGCCCTACCCAGAGGAGGGTTGGTGTTACATGTTAAAGCCTATAAGCCTGAATATAGACTCGCATAGTTAGATTACTAGATGCATTTCATAACTCTGCATTTCTTAAATGACACCTTTTATTGAGAGACTAGAAGAACAATGTGCCAGTCTTGAGAAAGACAAGAACAATAATTAAATCATGAGATTTTCTTTGCTTCCACTGAAAACATTCTTTTGGATACATCTCCTTCGATTCATCCCTTGGATTACATTTATTACTTTTCATTGGATTTTGGACTCTTTGTTCCTTTACATTAATTATTGAATTGTTCTTGCTCTTGATTTGGTCTTGTGTATTTATTATTATTTATGGCTAAACCGTGGATCTTGTGGCTGTGGTTCACACCCAAGTGTTGTCAGGTGGGGTAGATACCAGCTGGTGGGGTGTGACACCTATCATGTCATTGCCCTATCGGTGGGGGTATTGATGTTGAGTGACCCACAACAACAATGTGGGCTGGCAGGCGCCCAAGACAAGTAACCAACCCTTGAGGGGACACAACCATATTGTGGGGGCCACTATTTGGTAAGGTTGGGCTCATGGGCATTCAAGACCGGTAACCAACCCTTGAGAGGACATGAGAGTTCCCCCCCCCCCCCCCCCCCCCCCAAATCATATGTGGATGATCAATAGGGTTAAGAGGAGGCATAGTCCAAGTTGGTTGGAGCCATATGATAAATTGACTCTAGATAGGGAAGGATACTAAACTAAGTGCTTGGTGCTAGGGGGAGGTATCTAAACCTAGAATGATGTGATTGAGTAGATAATTCGCATTGGGCTAGGTATTACCTTGACATGAGCCAGTGCTCATGCCAATGGTTTTGGTGAGAGAGTGTGGCTCTAATCCCTAGCCATGGTTGACAAGAGGATTATTATCCTTGCACCTTGGTGATGACACTAAGTTAGGTTGGAGCTATTGGGGTGTGTGTGAGACTACCTAGGGGAGGTTGGTGTTGTATTTTAATGTGTGTCTACCTAGATAGAGACTTGCATTGGTTATAGTATAGGAGCATTATGTCATTGTAATGCATATGATACCATATTATCATATATTTTCTTGTGCTTTGAATGATGGATTTATATATTTGAATTACTTGTTAAGTTCTTTTGAACTCTTCCCTCATGGAATGTTGTTATAGACTTTGTTTCAGATCAAGATGTCTTGATATTTCAAGATCAGGAAACATCGATGACCGATGCATACAAAGTACCAGATCACTGGAGTGACGACGTGCACGGTGACACGTGTGCATGTCTTAACCGTGCATACAGGGATTAATCCTATGCTTAGGAAGATGGAGACTATCCAAGAAACTAAGACTTTTGGGTTTCATATTTATCATTTAATTAAAGACACTTATTTGATGTAAACTTTAGGAGATTTGACATCTTTCCTTTCCAGATTCACTTTCCATTTTTGGGATAGATGTTATACCAGTTTTGACTTCGCTTCTGCATTGTTTGAGATCCTTCGATTATTCTTGATACTTAATATAATTTAAAATTTTGATTATTTTATTGATTTTTGCTCATGATTATTTTATGATGTGGAGTGGTATGTGATTTAACATGAAACCAATCTTGAGCCTATGGATCACTCCCTTAGGTATTCGGGTGGATCAAATACCCGATGGGTGGATGTGACACCATGTAGCCGGTTCAGACTTACTCGAATATCCATGTTGTGATCCATTACCACAAAATCTTGGTTGACAGCCAATCTATAACCCCACACCCCCCCCCCCCATAGCATAATCAAAAGAACAAGGGTAAAAAGGTATCAAGTATAATGTTTTTACAGTTAGTCAATATATAAATTCAAACTCAGGGTTAAAGTCAAAAGTTAAAGTTAAATTAGCAAAAGCCGAAAAGGCTTATCATAGAAATGTTTAAAGTGTATTTAGCGGCATAGCCTAATAGGCAGATAGAAAATGTAAATAATTCCAATTAAGGAACCAAATTCCTTGGGCTCTCAAAATGTTTGGACTCCATAGGAGCAATCTATGTAGGGGCATGACTCTCCATGAGACTCAGTGTCCTCTCTTGCTGGTCCCTTATAGGACACCGCTTGTGGCAAAGTCTCCAAGAATATGGCATCCTTATAACCTATCAAAGAATTTCAAGAAAAATGTTTCCTCGATGAAATGAGTTCCACTGAACTCATTGAGATCAATAATATTACATATTATGCATTTAACACATGTGCCAAACATAAGATGTAAATGTAAATGAAATGAAGTAGTGCATATATGCAAGTATGCCCTATAACTCTAATCAGTGCTAGTCTCTATAGCAAACATGCATTAAGTAGTAACACTAGCCTCTTTTAGGAAGTGTCATCACTCTAATCCCTCATGGACTGGTTACCTCTGTTGGGATCCAGTAGTATAGGGGCACAGTCACATCACACCATGGCTAGGGGTTAGGTCACCACACCAATGGTATAAGCACTAGCGTGTGCCAAGGATAAGCCTAGCCCACTGCAAGGTCATACATGTCTAACACCACATGTAGTCCGGATGCCTTCCCTCATGTCTAGTGCCTTGTTGGCTTGCGTATCCTTCTCCACCTAAGAATGTTATTCCTAATGGACTGGCTACCTCTATTGGATTAACATTCCATAACCCTATGGTCGTACATATATACTTTGGCGGACGCTTTTGTGTCTCCTCACGGATTGGCTACCTTTGTTAGATGACCACGAGCCCAAACCCTCCACATATGCAACCTTACAATTGCATGATACAACAATGGGCCGATGTCTCCTCACATACTGGTTACCTCCGTTGGACGCCCACACGATCCAACCAC
Source organism: Hakea prostrata (assembly GCF_041222555.1). Lineage (NCBI taxonomy): Eukaryota > Viridiplantae > Streptophyta > Magnoliopsida > Proteales > Proteaceae > Hakea > Hakea prostrata. Next base: position 30,286,143 of record NC_142602.1, on the reverse strand, counting down.
TGCTATTACAGGTCACTAGGCTTCAATACCCTTGTCGAATGGGGAGTAGCATGTAAAAATGGGTGACCTAGCCATGCATCTAGATACACATACAAATAATGCAGATAAATGTCTAAATGAATGCAAGGGCACTAGGGGCAAAGGGCGAACCCATAACCCCAGGTAGATGTAGATGTAATGCATAATCACCCGATTCCCAACATATCATATTCACAATCATAAATTTAGATGAGATAAATAAATGAATAGCATCAAGAAATATATTCATATCACCACCCATGCATGCATGTCATGTAATATCATTCATAAGAACACACACAAGCAAACATAATAGCATGAGATGGAATATGAATTAATATGCAAATACATAATGTTGTATCTCTCACCTGTCACAACATTAGCACTCCCCAAATTTATCAAATCGTGCACCAAAATAAGGCCAATTAACGACCTAAAACCTAGAAATTATAAGGGGAATACACAAATTAACATTTGGAATTAAACCAAATCGAGACCGGGAAACAATACCTGATCGGACCCGAGAAGGGCCTGTCAGTTAGGGCCCTCCAAGACCTGTCAACCCCCCCTTGGGTGCCAACAAGTTGGTCTCTTCTGGCTTCATTTCAAAACCCCAACTTTTGGGGGCATTTGAAGTTGTAATAGAACAATAGTAATACTCCAAAAACGCTCCCTTAACCATTTAACAAAGTCTCTTAACATAAATCCCATATCGATAATTTAGATTCTCACACTACATTTGTTGCAGAATGTTTGCATCGAGCGTGAAGATGCTTCGTGTAATGAGGAGTTCGGACCTTCCAAAATTTCACAAAAAGTTAGATATGTGACCTTAACTCCCTAGTGATAATGATGGTTAACAACCACTAGTGTTTCTGATTTGGGTTGAATCTTAATCGTGTAGCAGTGGCCAGCTATAATACTAAACTAGAGAACAGAGTGGGATGACGAGGAATTTATTAGGGAATCTTCATGACAAAGTGATCTGGTTTTGTAACTTAAGATATGATATGGCTTACATCAATTTTAGAGAGATCAACAGCCTTTCCCCCCCCCCCCGCTCTTTTTGTTCTTTAATTTCTGGGTGGTCTGTTTCAGCATCCCTTGTAGAAAGAACTCACATAATTTTTAGAGAGACCAGTTGGTTGTTTTGAAAATGTTTCTCAATCTGGGTAAACATGGCTTCTGTAGAAATAGCAAGTAATGTATTTTGATCCAATTTTTCTGTAGAGGTCTATGGGGTTCCCTTATTGCAGGCACCTTTGTAAAATATCAATTGGAAATTGGATTAATTGGAACTGAGTGGCTTTTTTGGTTTATTTTTTTCCTGCCCTCACCCTCTCAACCAGAAATCAAACATGTTCCACTTCTTTGCCTGGTTTTTGTGATGATTGTTGCTTTGAAAGGCAACCGGAAACCATCAAATGTAAAAGGTGAGATGGCTTGGGTCATGCGCATACGTTAAATAGAGATTTTAGACTGTTAGATTTGAACTTTTGGTCGAAATGCGTTGCATTCCATGATTGGTCCAATTCTCAATTAGTTATTATATTTTCAATCGGCAAGAGGCCGAACCTACTAGCTTCACTGATCATGTATGGTGGCAGTTATGAACGCCCATGTTGTATGGTGGCAGTTATGAACGCCCATGTTGTATGGTGGAAGTTAAAGCACCAATCTTGTGAATCAAACGTAAATATTATAACATTTTAAATTGACCCCAATTTAAAATACAGTTAAAATATAACTTTTCTTTTAACTAAGTTAGTAAAGCCGTCAATGGCCATACACCCAGGGAATTCAAGAATGCGATGTGTTATTGTTTCAACCGCATTTTGGACAAAATGGAATTTGTGTTTAAAGTTGGTAAAGCAAAATAGTTCCGTTCTGTAGCTACTTGAAAAGGAACCATTCTATTTCATGTCAGACCCAGACGGTCGACTGTCTGGCTTAAGTAGCCCAGACGAAATTCCGTCGCGGACGGAAATTCCGTGCGAGAGTCCTGTTGTTTGAAACAGAAATTCAGAAACTAGACGGTCGACCGTCTAGCTCTGAATCCAGACGGAATTTCCATCTGGCCTATTGGTGTTTGAAACATAAAATCATAAACTAGACGGTCGACCGTCTGGTGCAATTTTGCTGAATGACCTTGGGGCTGGGACTTGGGTTGGGTTTTTTGACTTTTTGATCAACCCTAAGAGGAATGCCTCTCACTAACATGTCCTACATCAGTCTAGTAACATGAATTACATATTATTAATGCATTTACATATATGTGTCGGCTATGTATGTGTTTCCTCACTTCTCCTGGGGTCATTTGGGTGTGCCTTTTTTTTTTTTTCCCTTTCTTTTTTACAAGAATACAAAATGTCACAAAATGTCACAACAAGAATCTTGTTCTTAGTTTAAAAGGACTTCAGATTATTTGTACCACAATTTATCAAAGTAGGATTTTTTTTTGGATGAATAAATAATCTATTAAAGAGACGAAAAAAAAATACAAAAAGTCACGGGCAAAAGTTAGCTAGAAGGGGAGATTTGTGAGTTGAGCCCCCAGGAGACAAGAATGAGCCTGTTACTTGGGGAATCAACAACCGGGGGAGGGGAGAGGATGAAATCCTAGCTGAAACATCAAAATAAATAGATTCTAGATGGTATCAATAGTGCGGGATTTGGAGTTCCAACGCCTGAGATTACACTCCCACCATAGATAGTGGAATGTGGCACCAAAGACTAGCTTACCAATACGATCACAAATAGAGGTACCAACGAATATGCTCAAATCCATGATCAGTCACGGGTAAAAATTTATGAACGACGGGAACGGGGCCAAATGTAACTAAGGGCTTTTCTCCATAGGGCACTAGATAAAGGGCAAGTAAAGAACAAATGCTTAGTGTCCTCAATACCATTCCAACAAAGGATACAATTTGGGTTCACCGGGATTTGGCGGGCAATAAGGAAAGACTGGGTTGGTAGGGCTAGGTTTAGGGCTCTCCAGAGGGTGAGGGAATGACGGGGAATATGACCTTTAAACCATACCAGAGGAGGCCATGGAGGGGTTGGGGAGGGGGAGCGAAGGTGGTTACAGGCCGAAATCGTAGTAAAGGATTTGGTAGTGGGGGACCAAATAACAGTATCATGAGGGAGGGGGTAAATAGGGGGGCGGGAGGGAATTCCAAACTTGCGTAAGACTATGGTGCGGGGGAAGGACCCAAGAACCATTGGAGATAAACTCCGAAAGCAAGGTGGATTTGGGGATTCGGTTTCATAGACTGTGCGGGCGGGAAAAAGAGAGAGGAGGATACTCATCGGATGGCACGGGTGTTGCAAGAAAGAAGTGGAGGAGCCAGAGGAGATGTGGGTGGTGATGGCCGAAAGAGCTCGGGGACGGAGAAGGAGGAGCTTCCTCCAAGTCCAAGAGGGGTTAGGGGTGATAGAGACAGTCTAGAAAGAGTTGGATTTGAGAAGGTATGAGTGGACCCAATTGACCCAAATAGAATCATCTTTGGTGATGGTTTTCCAAATGAGTTTGAGCAAAGCAGTGGCGTTAACATCTTGAATCCTACGGATTCCTAGGCCTCCCTCAGATTTGGGCTGACACACCTTGGACCAGCTTATGGGATGAAGGAATCGAGAAGATTCCTGGCCCTTCCAGATAAAGGCACAGAAGAGAGATTCCGTAGCAGATGAGATGGCTTTAGGGATCGGGAAAATGCCACACTGGTAAAGATAAGCAGATTGGAGCACAGATTTACTGATAATAGAACCAAGTTTAGTAAATACGTGCTTGGGGATTTTGATAATATTCACATTATAGGTATAAAAAAGGTATAGAAGAAGAAGATGGAGTTGCATATATCACAGATTTGAGCGATACTTTCCTTTGCTGTAAAACTTAAAATTTTGAATAGTTATCGATATAACTGTAACGAATGGTCCTTATGGTCATGAATTGAGATCTCATTTCATAATCAGGTCATTTACATCAATAATTCCAATATTCATGTGTAAAGACCAAGCTAAAAAGTAGTCATCATAACAAGGGAAATAAATACATGAATCATAAAGTTGTCCAACACAATCTTAACATGACATCAGTTTATGTTTCAAATAAAATTTCTTAAAAAGAGAACTAAAGCTAGTCATCATCTTTGCTGCCCTCTTCTTCATCTCCACTCCCACCCTCACTGCCACTGCCACTGCCACTAGCTTCATCATCTTCTTCATCTCCTTCCTCATCCTCATCTTCTTCTTCATCGCCTTCCGCTTCTTCAACTTCTGGAGCCGGCATAGGAGGAATCTTGAGATGAGTCATCATATGTTGCATCATGATTGTTTGATGAGCTATCATGTCTTCAACAGTATCAATGCGATTACCCATTGAGTCAAAACGGGTATCCAGTTGTTGTTGCAAAGAGGTGAGGCGAGCATCAAGGGCCTGAAATCTCGAAGCAGTAGAAGAGGAGTAGGAAGATGTATGTGGCCTAGCTGATGTACCTTCTATGTCCATGGGGTTAGTGTCTGCTATCTTTCGCTTGCAGGATGGAATAAGGCCTTTGTTGTCTATTTTAGGAGGTGGCTCATCAAAGTCTTCATTGTTCATATTGACATTAAATTTCTGGAAGACTTTGGTGAGGAAACTGCCATAGGGTAGACACTTGTTCCCAGTTACAGCAGACTGAATCAAGTATGAGAGCATGATGTACGGGAGACATACTGGGTGATGATGAATGATGCAATAGGTTACATATGTCTGAAAAGAGGTAATATTAGACCGATGTCCCTTCTTAGGAACGAGGTTCCGTTGAGTGATTTTGTTGATTGCTTTAGCTAGTTCAGTAAACATTTTTTCTTTAATTTCTCTGTAATAGGTAGGCGGGTGTCCATGGGGTAGAAGACTTTAATAGACATTATCTATATCAACATCCTCAGGTGGGGTACCCTTGTAAGTCCAGAAGCAAAGTTCCCCCTCAGTAGAGATTTGAAACAAGGTGTAGAAGGAAAGAATGGTAAGAGTAATGTACATCCCTTTTACATAGGAGTTGACTGTCAGGTTTGCACCTTCTCCCTCATAGCGAAGATTGGCATAAAAATGACGGACAAGTCAGGAATAGGTGAGTTCTTTGGCACGAAGCATGGGATCCCAGCCCATGGCTTCAAACATTTCCTGGATGGGAAATTGAGAGAAGTCATCAAGGTCAACAGATGTCCCTTGCTCAATGCTTCGGGCGCTACACTTGTGAAATGTATTCTTGGCTTTTCTATCCCTAAACCACTTGTCTAGGCTACGGTTACTTTGAGGGGGTGGATTTTTGGATGGGCGAGGAGGAGGAGGGGCTATAGAGGACGATGCACCACCACGGACCGAACACATCTTGCAGCGAGTCATGATGAGCTGTCAATCCCAACAAATACCAACTAGTGTAAGCAAACACATTTCAAAAATGGAAATTTCAACAAGGCAAATAATGAATAATTGGATAAAAGCCAAATGTTTAGAGGAGAAACAAAAAAGAACCATAATTTTCTTGAATAGAGGAACCCCAAGAGTGAGAAATCAGGTGGATCTAGTTGAATAAATATACAAACAAGTAAATGTGTATGAGAGATTTGGAAGGCAAAAAAGTCATGACCCAACATATATCTCCAACTGTCACCCCATTCACCATCCAAAAGAAATTAATAAAATACACACGATATAGCCAGTTCTCTATAAATAATGGAACATAACAAGAGAAAGGCATGATTAGCACAAAAGATTCCACTACAAAGTCATAAACATTTTCTTTGATACCTAAGACAATGCCTCAAAGTTGACACATAGATCTCAAACCATGTAACACCTATGCTATCCCTCCCATGTTTGGATGGAATCCTGCCCTCAAGTTGTGGGAGAAGGAGCAAAGCCTCTGAAACAGAAGGTAAAGCCTTAAAGCATTCTTGGATGAAATCAATGGCAGCTCCTTTTTTGACGACCACATGAGGCTTTTTTTACTTTCTTTCTTTTTTCTTTTTTCTTTTTTTTTCATTTTTTTTGTTATATATATATATATATATATATTTGGTGGGGAAGGGGGGGGGAATTGAGGGTGGGGTGTCTAGGGAAGCCCAAAAATATATATTAAAGATCACAAAACCATGACATAATGGCAGACATAACTTGCCTTGCACAGCCTAAAGGAGCAAATTAAGTACTTGCTTAAACCAAACCAAAACAAATTGCCCACCCTAAAAGGGAAAATCAAGGATTACACTATACAAACTAATAGGCCAGCAGAATCTTGCCCACAGGATTCACACTAGATTCAATTGAAGACTTTAACCTACATAGAAACTAGAATTATTCAAATTTTCAGAAACTAAATTAGCCAAAAATTCGCAGCCCTGTTGCTTCCCTAAAAGAGATACTCAGATTGATACTGAACGAATCAACCAGACCATCATATTCTGGAACCAATACCAGACTCTTAAAGTCCAAGTTGACATGACAGCCCAAATAACCCACCTCCACTCATCAATGATACTAATGAGCTCGTCCAATGGTTTTAGACTTCATATGCATCTCTCTCAATTAACCTCAGATCTCTGCCATTTCCCATTATATTATTCTGCTGAATAGTTTCAATGAAGTCCATGTCCAGACCTTGTTTAATACCATAACAGAATGAAAGCAGTCAGCCCCTGTTCTAGACAACACCCTATCCTGGCCTAATTGCACCCTTGTGAGTTTTTTTTTTTCTTTTTCTTCTTAGATTCCAGATTCTAGTTGGTCCTAATGGACCAACGGCCCTTAATTTATGACAATAACAAAGGAGTTCAAATGGGACTAGAACCCTTAAACAGACCAGGACTAGAAAATGAAAAGGAAAGCAGCAACTAACTAGATCTTAATAAATCAGACCTATACATGGAGTAGAACCCAAATTCATTTGTTTCACCTTAGAAACAAAAATTGACTTTAAATGAAAATTATTAAGGGACTAGGCTGCACCTGCGATTGGACAGAATCACAAAACTGCTCCTGCACAATTGAAAATCACAAAATGCATAAAAGAAAAAAAACCAAGTATGGACAATGTCAACTTATTCAAGTGCTGCTGGCAGCAGCCCTAGGTGGGGCTTCTTTTGGTCTAAACTTCGATTTTGGGTGGGAAGGGTTGGCTCCTGCATCAGACACCCAAAAACAAGAAGGCTAATTTAATTCAGACAACTAACTATAGTAGGACAAACAGATCTAGTAAGCCTTACTAAGAAACTATAAATCAGAGAAGACTATGAATTATGAAAAACTAGAACTAGAGCAGCGAGACCTTGAGCTAAAGACATCTAATGTGATGGTTACATGAAAGTCCAGGACTAAGGGGTGGTGAGTTAATAAAATTGTGTTCAACTCCAATTGAGAAAAATAACATATTGCTTTTTTATTAGTAATCCAATTCAAGATGGTTACTCTATCAACAGAAACAACATTTAGTATTGTAATTGCCAACTTAGATGAACCAACATTGTAAAGAATTAGTAGGAGATGAGATGAAACGAAAAGTTGGTAGGCAGCTAAGTTTATATGTGAGGAAGTACAAGAGATGAATTGACTTGAACCAATCTGTTTCCAGAACTACATAAAAGATCATGTATCTAGAAATCAGCTAGAAACTTATTCAAAAAGTTTCAGCATGGAAAAAAAATTACAAAGTGTGGCATCTCAGGTAAATGGATGAAAATTTTGACATTTATCAACAAAGTATATATGGTTCCCTGTCAGTCTCCATCCACCCCACTGTTCTAATCAAGCACCCATAAACTAAAAAGAAAAAGGAAAAAGGAATCACTTATTTCCAACAACATTAGCAGAAAAACTCACAGTTGTAGCAGATCATTTATAGGGAAGGAAAAAAAAACATTGAATTATGAAAATTGTCTAGAATCCACGAGCTTGAACTCAAGTAAAAGCACACACACAAAACTACCTCCACTCACAGTGAAGGAAGATGAAGAAGTGGATTGCAGACGGCTTCGGTTGAAGAGAGATCAGTTGCAGAGACAAGGCTTTGCTTGCACAAGAGGGCTTCAGCTTCTGGTAGAGAGATAGGTTGCTGATATGCTTCCAAACAAATTTATCCTCTTCTCCTCTGCAACCGGTTTTTGATGTTGGGGCTTTTGGGAGTGAAATGAAAGGCACCTCTGTTCAATACCGCTTATGATTTTTGGTGAAGAAGGATTTGTGCTGTTGAGAGTCGACCTAATAGAATTATTCAAATTAGAAGAGTGCTAGGATTGACAAAGCCCATATGTACATTGTCTTGTAAATATGGGCTTTTTTAAAATCCAAAACTAATTGTGAGACCCAGGCCCAGGCCCATCCCAGTTATGAAAATTGTCTAGAATCCTCATTATAGACCATATGATTGAATCATTCTTTTCAACCAATTTTAACGTTTCAAAACATTGTCTTGTAAATGAGAAAGCGAGAATTGAATTGGTGAATATTCCGCTCGAAACCAGAACTCATGTGAACCAACCTGCAACTCAGGTAAGTGTTTTGTCTGAGTTGAAGCTTTTTCGTTCTCTCTGTCTATTGCAGATGCATGGTTTCTCTTTCTCTCTTGAATCGATTCAAGGTTTGGTTTTGGTTGTCTGACTCTCTTTTTCTTTCTTTGAAGCAAAACAGTTCGTTGAAGCTATCTAGTTTTCCATCTCTCACTCTCGATTTCGATGAAACTTCAACGCAAATAAGTCTCTGATCTTTTTTGTGCTCGCACGTTTCTCCCTCACTATTCTTGAAGTACCCCTCCAATTGAATCTGATTATTCCATTTGAGCTTCAGATTTGAAGCAGCGCAAGAGTGCAACAAAGGTCGATCAGCTGTCACAGTCAAGAGGTGCATTTGGTGAGTCCGATCCTTTATTTTCAAAATTATTTCCTCTAAGGAGTGGCTGCGTTGTGAAAACGTTAGTCAAATTTTACAAGTTTTATTGAATAGATTAGGAAACATTTATGTTTAAATTGCATTCTTATTGTATAGAGAATACAACCATTTTCACACAAATTGTTTGACAATATGCGATCAACATGGTATCATCAGCCTAGGAATTTGATCCATGGTCTATTCTGCCATGGTTGGCTTCACAATATTATTCAATGGATGTTTGCACTGTGCATCCTTATAACTTTGATGCAGCCATTGCCAGCCGATTCAATTCTGCATTTATGCATTCCTCTTCTAAAAAAAATCATCTAGTATCATTCATTAGTCATGGCGGGAAATTTTCCACATTTTCCCTCTACTTGGATTTTCGATTCTAGTGCAACTGAGTACATTGCCTTTCATGCCTCTTTCTTCACTTAATTTACATATTGCAACTATTCTTTACCAATAACTTTACCCTAATGGCTCTATTGCTCCCATTTCTCATATTGGTACTCTGACATTGTTTCTGGTTTTATCCTGGATCATGTTCTTCTTGTTCCTTCTACTGTTGTAGTTACATTTTTTCATAATTCCTAATTTTTTAAGAACCCACTATTGAAGAAGATTATTGTGACAAGGAGTAATTCGTCTATGATTTGTATTTTCCATTTTACTCAATCTTCCTTTTGTTGGAATAATAGCCAAATTATATGATTGAAAATAAAAACAAGTTGACTCCGTGAGATAGTGTTATTTAGAAGGGTTTTCTCATACATGTATTTAAGCATAAATTTTTGGAATTTAGCCAAAACAACATTTAATACATGTTACTAGACTGAGAGTAAAAGATGAAAAATATTGGTGGAAGGAAGTCCATCTTGGCTAATTCTTCTAGAACTCAAGTTTATTAAAACATTTTCCTTTTTTCTTTAAACATTTTGGAAAAAATAGACTATTTTACACTTACAAAAAATAAAAAGCAATAACTAGAGGAAACTCAGAATTGTAAAATCTATGAGCATGTGATTCATTTGGGTTGTTTTCATGTAAAGCTAAACAGATAGTCATAAAAGAAAATTTTACTAGGGCTTCATATTTGTTAACTGCAATTCAGTAGTCAAATATTTATTTCAGTTCAAATGCCATTCAAGTTTGTTGGTCATAAATTTTGTCTCCGTAAGAGTAAATTGGAGTTTCGTATGTAGTGTGTGGTTGCACATGTACCCAGAGGTGTCCCAAGTGCAGTTGGTCCTCTTGATCTTGGTTTAGTCCGATCCTTTCTTTTCAATGATACATAATGTCTTCAAGCTTCAAGTCCACATATATGTCAATTCTTGGGTTACACATTCTGCATTACTCTTCATCCGACTCATTCATTTGTTGATCCATTTTATATTTGTTTAATTTTTTCAGTTGATTCACTAGGGTTGATCTAACTAAAACACAGCTTAAATTATAACTTAATGATTGAAGTTATTATGGGCTGATGTGGTAGTCTCCAACATGAAATACAAGATTGGTCAATGCTGAGTATGTTAATTCATGTGCTAAGAAAGTATTACAATGTATATTATGTTGCTGCTTTCAGCTTCATGAAGAAAATCTGAATTTGGTTGTAAGATACACATTCTAAGGAGTAGCTTCTTTTATGCCGAGATCAGTTCGAACTGTTTTTCATACCGAGAAAACTGAATTTAGTTGTAAGAACTGTCATCGATTTGATTATATATGACTTCGATGCAATGAAGGAAAGGTTTTTTTAAAGTGTTCTCATCTCATAATGTACCTTAAAGCGTCATCTTTGTTGTTGAATAATCTTTACTGTTTTCACTGACTTAACTTTTATAAATAAATGTGTCTTCGTAGTGAACTCTCAAACTTTCTTTAGACATGGATGACAATGTCACACCTCAATGTGGCATGAAATTTATATCATTTGAAGAAGTGTATGATTGTTATAATAAGTATGGGCGTATGAGTGGGTTCAACATTCGGAAGAGTTATTTGCACATGAGCATGACAGATAAGACTATCATTGTGCAACGGTGTTTTGTCTGTAGTAAAGAAGGACACCGAAGAGAAAAAGAAGTGGATGTCAAAGTACAACGTCCTGAGACTAGAACTGGTCGTTTAGCAAGGATGATTGTAAAAATAGATAATGATGGACGAATATGTGTTGATAAATTTTGTGATGAACACAACCATGTTCTTCAGATTGAAGAAGCTGCACATTTGTTGTGCTCCCAGCGTGCAATATCAACTACCCATGGCACACAAATAGAAATGGCAGACAGAATTGGGATGGGGACAAGATTGACATATAATTTGATGTGTTTGCAAGCAGGGGGCCATGAAAATCTAGGTTTCACAAAGAAAGATTTGCAAAACTATTTGAATAGCAAACAACAGCTTGATTTGGCATTTGGGGATGCTGGGAGCTTGATGCTTTATTTAGACAATCAACAAAATTTAAACCCTGCATTTGTGTATTCTGTACAGATGGACAGTGAGGATAAGTTGACAAATATATTTTGGGCTAATCCACAGATGCAATGTGATTATCAACTATTTGGTAATGTAGTTGTTTTTGATACTACTTTCTGCACAAACAAAGAAAATAGACCGTTGGCTGTGTTTGTGGGATTTAATCATCATAGGACTATGGTTATCTTTGGAGTTGCTTTGCTTTATGATGAGACAACTGAGTCATTTGAATGGTTATTTCGAACTATCTTTGGAGTTAATAGTGAAAAGAAGCCTAACACAATTTTTATCGACTAGGACGCTGCAATGGCAAGGGCACCAACTGAGGTTGCACCTACTACACTCCATGCATTGTGCACTTGGCATCTCTGGCAAAATGCAAAGAAACACCATGGATATTTGATGAGTGAGAAGTCACAATTCTCCCGAATTTTGTACAAATGCATCTACAGGTTATACGAAGTTGAGGAATTTGAATATGCATGGAAGAATTTAAGAGAAAATCATGGGGTTGTAAACACGGGTTGGCTAGATAGAACATATGAAATAAGAAAAAAAGGGGCTTGTTATTACATGAATGACTATTTCACACTAGGTGTGAAGAGCATACAGTTGGCTGAAAATTTGAATGCTGATTTGAAACAATGTCTTGGATGCAAACTTGATCTTATTAGGTTTATGAGACATTTCAATGATGTTGTGGAGGAAAAACGTGCGAATGAAGTGAAAAAAGAATTTGATGCTCGGAATGAGGTTCTTGGGGGTGCACATTCATTGAAACCTATGTTGATTCAAGCTTACCATTTATACACTCCAACTATATTCAAAGAATTTTTGAAGGAGTTTGAGTTGGTCGATAGTCACTGTATCAACAGCCATAATGTCTCAAATATTTATGTTGAATATGTGATTTTAAAGGCAGATGCAACTGGTCACTATACGGGGAAGGCATACAGAGTATTGCATAATACAGTTGAAGAAAGCCTAACATGTAGTTGTAAAAAGTTTGAGAGTGTTGGGATCCTTAGTGTCCATATCTTAAGAGTGTTCAATTATCTCCAACTTATGTGCATTCCGACAAAATATTTCTTGGTGAGATGGAGAAGATTAGTCGGAGAATTGTCAGAAGTTGACAGGACAAGTGGAGAAGGGGAGGCAAGGTTTCAAGTTGATGGACAATTTAGTTGCTTACAGCGAAGTAGGCTGGATTACTCCGACATTTTTGAAAGTCATTAACCAAGCATGTGAAACAGGAGTTGGTTATAACATACTATGTAAGCATCTAAATGGGATTGTCAAAGATCTCAAAGATGTAGACGTTGTGCAACCTACTGAGCATGAGTCTAAACAAAATGGTGAAGCCCACCGAAATTTTCAGTTAAGAGCAAAAGAGTCTCAGAAAAGGGGATCAGGAAAAAGAATGAAGCCTTGGCATGAAAAAACTAAAAAGAAGAGGTCAGTCAAGCTAGTGGGAAGGACAGGGCTCCATTGAAGTTACCTTGCCAGAGTCTGATTATTTGTCAATGTTTGACGGTTTTAATACATGGTCAACTCAGGTAACTACATTTCAATCTCTTACTTTTGTATTGTACATCTTATTTACATCATTGCACAATTAATCTTACCTATTATGTGTTGTTGGATTATACAGCACGTACCTTCCTCCCAAAATTCAGTACAACTTGGTGTAACTACTGATCATTCTTCAATTAAGGTAAATGCATTAAGGGATATCTTTTTGTATTGCTCATTTATTTAAATTGTTTTCGTTATTTTTAGAGATTTGTTGTTGGATTATACAGCATGTACCTTCCTCCCAAAATCTAGTACATCTTGGTGACGGTTCTGATCATTATTGTAGTAAGGTAAGTGCATGTATGAATCTGTTTTGTATTTCTCATTTATTTTAATTTCAAATTGATACTAAGACACATATTTGTTGTTGGATTATATAGGAAGTAGGTGGCTTACAAAGCCCACCACTCAGGTTTGGAATATAATGTTTTCAGAGGTCTGAGCATGAGTGCTTGTCACAGTCTTCAAGGGTGCACATTGATTGATAGAAAGCTTGCTGTCATTAGGGTGGTGTTGCTGACAGAGAATTTATAGTTTGAGGACGCAGCACGAGTCTCTCAGTTTTAGTTTGCGGTCACATGAGCTTCATATTAAAACAAATTTTTATATGGATAGTGGTACTAGTTTGTATAAAACAATGAGGGACATATGTACCATATCACAATTAATGTAACTCTTCAGTTGAAGATTTCAGTGAGTATCACAGTGGTTGGTTGGTCAAATTGACTCAGCATTTTAACTCATGTGTTTTTTGTACAGGATATATCTCATATAATTTCTAACTTAATTGTCAATCTACATTTAAATGACATTACACACAGTCATCACTTAAGTGGATCTCAAATGGGGCTGATTGATCCTTTAGAATGGAGAAAATCATCAAATAAGCATCCCAAATCCCACTCCCCAAAGTACTGGGCAGTTCAGCAATGAGACGGTCGACCGTCTGGCTAAAAAGCCCAAACGGAATTCCGTCTGGCTTATTGGCGTTGGACAGTCAATTAGACGGTCGACCATCTGGCTCACTTCAAAACACGCATGTGTTTTGAACTTCTTTCAGTATATAAGTATTGTCTCTCTCCTTCCACTCACACTCCTCACGATTTGAAAACCTCAAAATCCCTAATTTCTCTCAACTTCCTTTCCCAATACATCTCTCTTTCATTTCGGGTGTCCTTAGTTTCCTCTCTTCGGTGCGTGACAATCCAAGTGCAGCCTTGGTTGAGTTTGAAACTCCATCTACTCTCTCTGCGTGTGTGAAGGACCCATAGCAGCACTCCTCACACTCTGTCTCTCTCTTTCCTACATGCTTCATCTTTGGTAAGTCCTCAAGGATCTCATGCCCATCTGCTGCATATGCTTCAAGCTATTAGTTAAATTTTTAAACGCAAGGACCTAATAACCAGATTCTGAAAGGTTTGGAATTACTTGTGAGATCGTGGGTGATGATTGTAGGAGTTCATCTAAATGGGTTTTGATTTGATTTCACTTCCTTTACCTTGCAAGTAAACCAACCAATACAATTCAAAATGATTTTTTTTTGGGTAAACCCTATGTGGGTCACTATTCGTTGGTTGTTTAGTAGGTCATCTGTTCATTCCATGGAGACTTCATTACTAATGTTGGTTGGAATCCTATGTTAATTATTTCTCTAATGCTCCTTATATCTGTGTTTTTTTTTTCGTGGATTTTGTTATTTTTTTACTTGTTTGATATTTTATCACTTAGCATGTAAATGATGAGTCACAGCCTGAATATTTATTTACTAATACAAGGATATGTGCCCACTGAGAAGTAATTCCCTTGCTTTAATTTTGGCTTCCACCCTACAAATCCATTGGCCTACAATCTACTCTGATTCAGTCCAAGACATGAACTTTTTTGTCAAAGCATTGGACTTTATAAATTCATGGATTTCCACTGTTTTTCAAACCATAATTTTCCCTTAAAATCCACCATACTCATAATTTCTTGTTAAAACCATACTATCTTGAATGTTCATTGGTTACAACAAAATTCTCGATGAGTTACAACAATTGTTAATCTTCCAAAATCATGAGGATTACATGTTTTTTAGGGCAAAATCTGTTTTTTTTAATCATGATGGATGCACTCCTCTGTTTTACTTCAAACTTGTGAAGTAATGATGCATGTTTAGCTCTTTGTCTAATCTCAGCTTTTGAAATCCCTTCGAATGTGTTTCACATCTGTGTTTTACCATGATTTCAGCCAAACCACTTAAATTTTCAATTCAGCACTGAGCACATGAGTCCATCCTTCTAGTAATAATAAACGGAATAATAATAATAATAACTTAAAATATTCATGGTTGTTCTTAACCTTCCCCTCTTCATCTAAATTTGTTTGTCGTTGAAAGTTGAAGTGGATTTGAGGGTAAATGAGGGCAGTATGAGAATTTTGGAAATTAAATAGATGCCCAATTATCACTTGACAATCAGCATTGACCAATTTCTGTTTTCCCTTCTCAAACACTTACCTGACAATCTAAGTCTACCAAAATCAGGGAGCTAGCCACCTCCAACTCCAATTGGGTTCAACTTGTTACTCTTTTATTGGTTGAAGACTTTTGATCATCTTTGCCAGTTTGTATTGTCTAATCATATATATTGGATGTTTTATTTTGACATACTTTATCATAAATCTTTGTCTTAAGAAAGGGGTTACAATTGTAGATCTCCATATTTGACTCACTATTGTGCTTGTGGAGTTGTGAATTTGGTGCAGTTGTGTTATCTTTTATCCGGAATGGGTGAATGCAATTATGAAGACCAGTCTTCTACAAGTATGGAGCAACCCACTCCATTATGCTACTATGGGCAAGGGAGGATGTTGCTGTTGACTTCAAACACAACAAAAAATCCAGGTCGCAGATTTTATAGGTGCCCAAATGGTGAAAAATATTCACATTCTTTTATTTGGGTAGATCAGATGTGTGGCAGTGAAGCAGCAACATACGTACATTCTAGAGCTTCAACGTCGTATGACAGTGTGAATAGTAGAGGACATGAGGTGAGATCGCCCAAAAGCATATATGACGAGCCACTACGCAATACTATGAATTTGGGTGCTGTAAGGGGAGCCCTAAGTCATCAACTGCACAATCAATCAATGTTGGACCGAATCACAATGTTGTATCATGTAATATTGTTCTTATGTATTTGGGTTTTTTTACTTTCTTGTTATGTACTTTATTCAAGAAACATGTAAAGGCCCTACGTTCTTACTTCAGTACTGTAACATAGACAAGAGGACAAGAGTAAAGAGGTTGGGTATTACATATTTATTGTTATGTACTGTATCTATGTCAAAGACTTATCACATTGTATTTTAACGGTTGTAAGTATTAGTCAAAACAATTTTACCTAAAATATGTAATATTGTAGATATTCAATTATATAATTTGTCATATCAATTGTCAGACGTGTTTATGATGTGTTTCAAACAAGCATAAAAATTCTAGAATTTTCATTATGGGACTTCTTTATTAGCCGAACTAGTCAAAAAATTATATTTCTTCCCAAACTTGGTATGTAAAGTGGTTATTCCAATGTAAAGTTGTATTGAATTATGAAGCTATGAAGATTTGGTATGTATGAATGCACGGACATGCATGCAAACTTGTAAAAAGGAACCACTCTGTTTCATCAGTACTACAGGTAAAACGGAATGGATCCTTTCTAAACGGAGCCACTCCGTTTCATCAGACACATAGACGAAAATGAATGGTTGCTTTCTAAACGGAACCACTTCGTTTCATCATAGACGAAATGGAATGGTTCCTTTTTAAACGGAACCACTCCCTTTAATTTATTATGAAACGGAATCGTACCGTTTTATAAGGAACCACTCCGTTTCATAAGACTCAAAGACGAAACGGAATGGTTCCTTTTTAAACAGAACCACTCCGTTTCATAAGATTCATTTACCAAACGGAGTGGTTCCTTTTCAAACGGAACCAATCTGTTTTAACATAGACAAAACGGAATGGTTCCATTTTAAAAGGAACCACTCCGTTTTATAAGACCCATAGACGAAATGGAATCGTGCCTTTTTATACAGAACGACTCCGTTTTGTCATCCTCTATAAATAAAACGGAATGGTTCCTTTTTAAACGGAACGACTCCGTTTCATAAGACTCATATACCAAATGGACTGGTTCCTTTTTAAACGGAACCACTCCATTTCATCAGACTTATAGATGAAACGGAATGGTTCATTTTTAAACGGAATGACTCCGTTTCATCATAGACGAAACGGAATGGTTCCTTTTTAAATGGAACCAATCCGTTTCATAAGACTCATATACCAAATGGACTGGTTCCTTTTTAAACGAAACCACTCCGTTTCATCAGAAGTTCATTTTTAAACGGAACGACTCCATTTCATCATAGACAAAACGGAATGGTTCCTTTTTAAACGGAACCAATCCGTTTCATAAGACTCATATACCAAACGGACTGGTTCCTTTTTAAACGGAACCACTCCGTTTCATCATAAACGAAACGGAATGGTTCATTTTTAAACGGAACCAATACGTTTCATCATAAACGAAACAGAATGGTTCCTTTTTAAACGGAACCAATACGTTTCATCATAAACGAAACAGAATGGTTCCTTTTTAAACGGAACCAATCCGTTTCATAAAACTCATATACCAAACAGAATGATTTTTGTTTAAACGGAACTACTCCGTTTCATAAGACTCATAGACGAAATGGAATGGTTCCTTTTCCGTTTCATCATAAATGAAACGGAATGGTTCCTTTTTAAACGTAACCAATCCGTTTCATCATAAACGAAACGGAATGGTTCCTTTTTAAACGTAACCAATCCGTTTCATCATAAACGAAACGGAATGGTTCCTTTTTAAACGGAACCAATCCGTTTCATAAAACTCATAAACCAAACGGAATGGTTTCTGTTTAAACGGAACTACTCCGTTTCATAAGACTCATAGACGAAACGGAATGGTTCCTTTTTAAACGGAACGACTCCGTTTCATCATATATGAAGCGGAATGGTTTGTGTTTAAACAGAACCACTCTGTTTCATAAAACTCATAGACGAAACGGAATGGTTCCTTTTTAAACGAAACGACTCCATTTCATCATTCCGTTTAAAAAGGAACGTAATTTCAAATTATTTCCATTTCCTCCAAAGTGTGTTCTAAACAAAAAGACATCGCATTCGACAGCTTTACTAACTTTGTTCATTGGAGACAAGTTAAATTTAAACTGTATTTGAAACAAAATAATTAAAATGTTAAATGAATTGGTTTAAGTTTTATAGGAAATGCGGATCACATAGAACATAGGAGGCATCTCTCAGTTGGCTCATCCAATTTTCATACTCTACACAACATCTTCCTCTACATCACCTTTCTCATGTACATTTGACCCCAAACATCTAAAATGTTAAATTTGTAGGATTTCATAATTTTAGACCATCGAAAGTGTTTGAGGTGTTTTCAATTAGGTCATTTATAATCTTTTGTTCTTATTGGTATTGGAAGGTCCTCTGATAATTTCTTTCTTCTCCTTTTGACCAGATCTGGAGGCCCAAGCAGGTGCTTTACATTTGATATGAGGCATACAAGTTCAAGTAGCTACAACAAGGCAAAGCTAACGGCTTCTCAATCCCAACTAACAATTCTCCTCTTGGAAGGAAAGCTTGGTTGGGATTAGGGTTAGTTTAGATTAGTTGGATTTAGATTTATCAAGAAGATGAAAAAAAGGTATGAAACAGGTCCAAGTTTCTCTTATGTGTCAACAAAAAGAATTCCACCACCAAGATCTCATAGTGGAACCTACCTTACAGTTGGTGTTTCAATAGGAAGTCCTAGTTTCTTTTTGTAGTATTCGATAAATTCCAGGTGACGTATTTGCATGTGGTAAATGAAATGATTAAGTTTTTCCTTTCTTTTCTTTTCTGTTTGGATGGAATAAGTTGTATGGAAAGAGGGAGTATATTCAGTCAGACAATTTATTTATAGTAACTTCCGGGATACGAAACAATACAATAATTCCGTGATAAGGTTTCCTGAACATAGTGTGGCTCCTGCATCAACTCACGTGTTAACAAGAAAATGCATAGAAGCATCAGCAGAGGTGCCTTTCATGGGGTGTGATTCAATGAGTCTTCGTATCTGGGCACGAGGCTAACATTGGACGTTGTCAATGACAAGAGAATACCATATGAAGGTGAGCTTCTTGCACCCGTACATTATCTGACTTTGCCATATGCTGAATAGTTTCCAAACTTTGCAACCGAACAGCTAGTGAATCATCATTGACCATGTACATCAGCAAAGTCAAGGCATTACACGCAAATTGACCAGAGAAGACAGTAAGCATTCCCAAAGATATGCAGGTGAGTTCCGCACCTTCAACATATGCACAACGAAAAAGTTATTGTATGACATACAACAAATTGTGCACCAACTTATCACAAATGAAAATGATACCAAAGAGGAAAAACAAATGCACCCAGTCACTTCAATTACCACAATAGACAACCACCAGTGACATGCCATACGCCAAGTGCACAACATCCTTGGGACATTTCCTAGCCTTCTACACCAATATGCTGGACGAAAAAAGTACTCGCACAACAGTCCACACAATCTAACTAAAATTCAGAAAGTAGATTGAATTGAGAAGAAGAAGATCATGACTAGGTTTGGATATTTATTCAAGTAAAGCTTCATTTATGCAATTCTACACGTAAAATGATAAGAACACATCAAATTTAGTGTTGATAGTCGCATCTCATGGCTATTCATTTGAGCTGAGGAAAACTTATTACACATTTAAAATGGAAAAAGGAGCATGAAATTGAGGTCATTATGCGAATTGTAATCTTGAGATATAACCAGATTATGCATAATACAGCATAATTTTTTTACATAAATCAAAAGCCATAAAAAATTAGTTACCCACCTACTATGTCCACCACAACCACATCCAATACAAACTTTTCTAAATACAAGCTGTAAGATAATATGAGACCAGATATTCCTATCTCAACTACAATAGCAATGAAGAATAAGGATCGATGGGGTAAAATGACAGAACGCAGTTGACTCATAGATACATTACATTTCATCTTCTTACCTTCAAGAATTCATCCTCAACCCCATGTACAAATGCACCAGCATAGTACCTATTGTTGGTAGTTGATATTCTTTTGTGCTTTGTTGACCAACGTTTTTCTTATCTTTTGCAGCTTCAAGAATTATGAATTTAAGCGGCACACATATGGTATAAAATCTGCAATTGAAAATGGAAGTGTCACAATCATATGGTATAAATGACCTGCACACATTTGAAACAGAATAATGTACCACAGTCGTATTATTGGCGTCATTCTCGTCCTGAGTTGAATCAAACCATTCTTAAATTTACTTCATTACACACATGCAAGCCAAACTCCATTCTTGATATATCCATCCATAAATCTACTTCATTACACACATCTATGGTCCAGTTCAATCACATAAAAAGTGAGTTGAATCAAACCATTCTTAAATTTCACGATGGTCTCTACTTCATTGCCTTTAAGATTCTCACTTCCACGTGGAATAACTGTATACACAAATCTAAACAGACAAAACACTAAGATCATATTAAGGAAGTCCACAGGTCATTCAAAACAATATACCTGATACTTGTAAATACTAGACATAAAAGGTTCTTTTATTTCTTATATAAGAAAAAAAAAAAAAATTTCCCAAACCAAAAGCAACAGAACAATACGACGACATTGGAACTTCTCTTCTAGATACTATATAATTATTACATAATCAGAAGTGAATTTTGGTACTAAATTACTAATACATGAGGACTACAATAAACATGGGTGAATCTTCCCTTAATAGCCTTTAAGATAGGCATGCTTACATGGCCCAACTGTATGAGCCACAAGGAAATTGAGTTCTTCCAAGAAAGCCCAACAAAGGAAAGTACACACCTATGGTTCAGCCATGTCTCCAACCAGAAACCCATCTCAAGTTCTCAACCACAATGCTGGTATGACCCTAGGAGAGAAGTAGAATTCTTTCTACCGTCACACATCCATGCGTGGAAGGAGTTGGCTGGGTCAAATTAACAGATAGATAGATGGAGGCATGGGCATGTCTATAAATCTAAGGTATTTAGACTTTTAACAGATACTTCTCTTAACTAGACATTGTAAAGGTTCCCGTTATACAACCTCTTATAAGATAAAGTTAACTTCTGGTCATCATGAAAGCAGATCAGCGTTCCAAAAACATTAGGTCATGGAAACTGCCTGATAACTTAAGCCCAATTGGCCCTCAATCTCGAAAATTTTGTAACTTCATTATTTACATGTTGAAATATGAAGGCAAAATACTTGTTTATAACAATATATCAACAAATATCATGCATCTGCAGCTGAGGAAATAATACATGACAGACTTACCGGCTATAGAAAACTCCACATTGAATGCCTCGTCTTCTTTGCTAACCCCATATCGGAAAGGTCCAAAAAAAAAAAAACCCTTAAAAGGCAGAGAATGAAAGAAAATAACGAAACCATCGGAAACAATTAACAATCTAACGACCCTGTTCATTATACAGCGTGGAATAAACAACAACAGAGTTGCAATAGGAGATTGGTATGCTTCTATACAATTATATATTACCTTTTGCCATCAGGATGTGTAATAACAATGTCTAGATCACCACATGTAGCCTTTCCACGTATGTATGATCCTCCACATATGACAGTCACCTACAAAAACATGTGAAAGTCACATCCATTAAGCAGATAGAAGTACATAGCATTCATGTGCAAATATATAGATATGTACCTTCCCCCCCCCTCTCCATATATATATATATATATATATATATATATATATATGTCATGTATGATCCTCCACATGGGATGAAATGTATTCATCAAAGTAGCTTAACTTTTGATGCATTTATATTTATGTCATTGTACATTAGGGACAACAAATAAATAACACAACTACCTCAAAAGTCAGTTGTCAAATCATCACCACAGAACTCCCAAAATAGATCCAGAAACTCTTAGGACAGAAACCAAATACAGTCTATTACAGTGCTCACCCCCAAGTAAAACATCTTCTCCACTCTCTGTAAAAGAGATTCCATCTCTTGAACCTACTCCATGGAAATTACCTAATTGTTAGAAATGCCACATGAATTTCAAGAACTTTGACAAAGAACTGTTGACTTCAGCACATTTATAGACCTCATGACGTGGAATTTTCTTCATGATATCATCACAATATTTCACTCCCAGCCCCTTCTGTGCATTTGTTAAAGAATCAACATTCTTCAAATCATCTACGGAGCGATGTCCTTTCTCATAGACTTTCGGGACCAACACCCCAAATCTATTTAACACATCCATAGTCAAATAACAAAAGATAAGAAAAAATAGAAAATGTTCACAAAGATTGTTCAAAACCCATTAATTACACATTCTTCACCCAATTGTTTGAAGCCTCTCCAAATAACATTCACATAACATTTAGAAAATCAACAACTGAAGTAGTTGGCAACTGGATGAAGTCTTTGGCAGACACTGGGGGTTGCAAGATGGTCCTTTTCTCTTTATTCCCAAAATTTTTTATTTGGGGATGTCTCCTGAAATTTAGAAATATTTAGAAACAAAAATTATAGGAAGCATTAATTGGCATAGTAAAGGTTGCTTGGTTTCTCAATCGTGACAAAGTGATGTTACAAGTAATAATTAGGAAATAGTTTCTCTGCAAAAGCAATTGTAGGCTGCACACATTTTAATTTTGCCCAGTCCACGGCTGTTGGAGCCTCATTAACCAGGTATGCTCTCTTCTATTAGAGGAAGCATGAAAAATCACAAGAGAACAAAACTTGAATGTAAACAGAACTTTCAAGGCAAGACCACACCATGATGTGAATTTAAGTAGGGTAACCTAACACAAATTGACCCAATAATAAAACTCATTGAACCGAGAGGCCGATCCAACCAATTAAAATAAAAGACCTAAAATAAGACTATGAGAATTTTGTACTCAACCAATGCACCCCCTTTTTTAGGTCCATGAGGTAGACCAGTTACAAAATTCAGTCAATGAAGGCCTAACCATGCATGTATCAACCCTAGATCCCCCCCCCCCCCCTCTTCTCTCTCTCTCTCTCTCTGTCACATCCACCCAGCCGGTATCCTATCTGGTATACCCGGGATGTGATCTACAACTCGAAGATCTAGATCGAGCAGCCATGCCTCCCACATACACGATAACATAATCATGAACGATATAATCAATGTATAAAGTAAGCAATAAATAGATCAAATGAATAAGAAAAGATAATTAATCAGAGTGCGGAAATATCAAATGTCAACTTCTCATAGAGGTAATCTCAAAGAGAAAGAGTGATCAAAAGTCACTCCTTCAGCAATAGCGGAAAAGTGGTTAATTAAGTTAAGTTACAACCTGTGTCAAGAACAAATCCATAAGAACTAGAGAGAAAATATCCAAATGATTACAGTCATCCAGGGAAATGGGGTCTACATATAGGTTTCTTCTATCCTAATAATTTCTTCTTCATAAGTGTGGATGAAGTAAACCCAACGTGGCCGCTCCCTCACTAAGGTGGGGCTAACCCTGGTACGAACCATAATCCTCCTCGGCAGAGCAATCTTGACTCTCAGCGTAGCCATCACCCGAAGGGTAGTATGCGGAATCATAGCTCGGGTCATAGGACGTGCCATCAAGGTCTTCTGTAACTGCAGGATAATCTAACAAATTGCATGAAAGGAATGAGTTCAAAAGAACTCAGCAAGGCAAGTCGTTTCATAATACACAGTTCATTCGATACAAATCACAATATGATGCAATATGACATGAGACAATGATGAAATATGATTCTGATCTTAAGTATGCTAGTCTCTAAGGTAGACATGCTTTAAGCCATAGCACCATACTTCTGTGGGTCGTCTATCACTCCCCCTCAATCATAAGATATCTTGGGTCTGCCGTGGTAATTGGGTAAGGTCCTCATCAAGCCATGGTTGGGGATTTAGTCAACACTCTCTCACATCACCATTGGTATAAGTATTGGCGCATGTCGCAGCGAAGCCTAGCCCAATGCAAGTCATCTACTCAGTCGTATCATGTCAGATCCGGATACTTTCCCTATGGCACCGACCAACTCGGTTTCGTATCCTTCACACTAGAGTCAGCGTATCCTATGGCACCAACCAACTCGGACTACGGACTCATCAACCCTATTGGTCATCCACAAATGGTAAACGGGAAGCTCTCACGTCCTCACATGGGTTGGTTACCGGTCTTGAGCACCCGTGAGCCCAGGTTTATCCATTTGCAACCCTACCAATAAATGGCCCCTTTCAGGTATCCGCAGTATGGTTTAAGTCCCCTCACGGAGTGGGTACCAGTCTTGAGCGCCCTTCAACCATACTCTACCACGGGTCGTTCGGTCTCAATAACCTTCTGATTCGGGTCTGATACGACAAGGAAAATATCCTAACCATACACCTAGACAATCCTATGCATGTCATCCAACAACCTGGGAAAGCATCGATGGACACCTTCGGAGAATATCCCATACTACTCTCTCCGATGTCCAAGGACAGAAGTGTCGAAAGCACACTTCCCAATCCCAAGTCATACGTAGTCAATCACAAGCTCAATCTCATCATATCATACTAAATAAATGATTCATCATATAAGTAAGACATATCATAGCATGATTGATCATATATATAAAATCATAAAGTACAATTGAACATGATATTCTAAATGATAGGTAACATTCTACTACTGATGAGAAAGCATATAGTAATCATGTATGGCAAAGAAATACATATAGGAACATAACCATCAAGTTCTTATAATGTAAGTATGTTGATATAATCAACATACTTGAGTTAACGACCATCCTTACCTTAATCGAGTTGTAAATAAATTCAATGATCACCAAGAATGGTCCCAAAAATCAGTGTTGATACCCTAGACAACATACAAGTAGCATTAGAGAAGAAAGCAATTGAATCGGAGGTCAAACGAATCAATTCGGTCACAAACAGGGTGATCTCATATCTTGCTTGACTGGCTGGTCGATCGTCGATCAACCAAGCGATCATTGATCGATCAACCAAGCAGTCGACCAAGACTTGTTATCCTCAGGGCAGAACCGAAACTTGGTCCGAAACTGACCTTCCGGTGCTCCGATCGACACGAAATTTGGAGGGCATGCTTATAACAGTAAGAGGATACTACACACTAATTTTCATGATGATCCAACGGTCCAATCAGAAATGCCCAGTTCGAAATTTTAAGTTCTATATGTTAATTATCAAGAATCAAATTGGAATTGATTGGAATTGAAAAGGATGATGGAAATCAATCAAGTGAATGCTAAGAATCAAGTTAAAAACTTAATTTCATAATAATCTAAGCTTAACATGTATCTACATATCAGTTTTGAATCAAGAATAGGTTAAATCGAAAAGAATCAAGGTAATGAAGTGCTAGTAATCTCAATGGAATCATAACATAGCATGAGTGGGGGAGGATCATAGAATTGAAAAGGGGGAAACTCATGGTTAAGTGTTTGCAAGGTTGCAGCACTTCAACCATGGTCTCAAGATTATAGATTGATAGAAAATGAATAGATTAGAAGAAGAATAGAAGGAATCATACCTTTAGTTGATGATTAATGTATAGCACTAATGATTTGAGTCAAAGATCTTCCCAAACATCAAGAAAAGCCCAAGAGAGTGTCCAACCTCGAGCTCTGGAGTGCCAATGATTAGTTTAGGTCCTCATTCACGAGTTCCAAAAAGGTAGGGCAAAATGGGAAGTGATTTAGTGAATATTCGAATTCCATTACTCTTGGTCGACTGGCTGGTCGACTGTCAGTCGACCAAGCCATGACAGCAACTTCAGGAGTGGATTCGGGAGGCTATACAGGGTCAAATCGAGCGGGGTTTTCTCCTACAAGTCAATCAACAAGTCTAGTTTCAGAAAATACCTTCGGAATGATCACGGGGTTCTAGGAAGTGCTTCAACTAATTCAATCTTCATCGATGCGCAGATTTTCACTCAACACTGACAATGTGCTCAAGTAAGGGGCATCATTGTCAATGTCCATAGGCTCTGTATCAAGCATCGAATCATCCACTAAGAGGGCCCACAGGTCTCTTCTACCACCACTACGGGTCTTCGGACCTGCAAGAGTATAAAATCCGGGCCGGGTCAGGGTTAGGATAAGGCCGGAGTTTACACACACACACACCTCTCTCTCTCTCTCTCTCTCTCTCTCTCTCTCTCTCTCTCTCTCTCTCTCTCTCTCTCTCTCTCTAAGGAAAGAAGTCCTCTGCTACCGGTTTTCCATCAGCCCTATCCCAACTTAATGTGGATGGCTACATGGACGAAAACCCTAAAAAGTAGGAAAAACATATTTCTAACAAAAAGGAGGAAACAAAGAGATGGAATAAGCTGAAGATTTGAAAGATGGAAAATAAAAATTAAGAGATGCAAGGAGCAAACAAGCACAGTCAGCAAGTTCCAAAAGTACCTTAGCTGCAGGGGATCTACATCTACTTGCCCATAAATAGGCTCTTCCAAGAATGCACTCAGTATAAGACCTTGAATATGCATGTCCTTCCTCGAAACTTCTCTTAAGTCATTTTAGAACTGCCTCCTCTCTTATAGATCCTTCAATCATAAGGAATCATATCAGTCATCTTTAGGAAGGCATCCCTAGGACCTTGCTGAACATGACCATACCATCTCAAACAAATTTCAGAGGTTGTCATGGATCGGGGCAATTCGCAAGTCACCTCCAATATGCTCACTCTTTAATCTATATTTTTACATAGCTTCTTAATGACACTTCTTAACTACCTATCAATCTCATATGAAAAACCGAAAACAACAATAATTGGTTCAAAGTAGAGATATAAATACTTTTGGAGGAAAAACATAATTTAGCTTCTAAAGGTTGAAAACCAACATCAACCAAATTTTTATGATGGCTGTAGATATTAGTAGGTAGACCACAAAAAGAACAGCACTCATAATAACCCATTTGCAATGGTGAATATGAAAGAGAACCACTGTCAATTAAGCTAGTTATAATTAAATCATGATTACTTTATAAAATTACAAGCAAAAAAATGCCAACCTCAGATAAGCACCTTGTCTCAAACTAAGATAGGTTGGCTTTGTTATGTTCGGAGATTTAAGTGAAATTTCTTTTTGATTAAAGAGATGCATGTTTGCAGATTTGGGGTGAGATAAGAACCAGAAGTTCCCTTCACCCACCCCACTTTTTAAATAATTTTTTGAATATCCAGAAAACTTCTCAGGGATGCTTAGGATGCTGAAGTTCTTGGTTGGACAACTTCAGAGATACGTAGAGAGGAGAGGTGGCGGAAAGGGACAAACATGATCTGCAATGGTAATAATACAAGTTTGGTTAAGCAGTTGGTAATTAAACAGGACTTCTACTTGGTACCCCGTGAGTGTCTACACTCAATTAGATAGGATTCAATCTTTCTGACTGTTGCCTACCAGAAGCAATATCTTTATGCGTAAGTCTTTGCTATAAGCAGTCAGTAAGCACTTCAGACCTGTGCAACCAAATACAACCTGAGGAAGAGGGCTACAAGAATGATCCACTACCAACGAAATATACTTAAAAAGTGATAGTTCATGGGGTATTTTAAGCCACACAACTCCAGGACCCCAGGCAGTGCTTTCAACATTTTCTTAATCACAAAGACAATGGAATTCCCATTCCCATGTCCCATTGCTAGAAGTTTTTCTGTTGTGCATGTTTCTTATAAGGCATACTGATGACACTTACATTTTCCATCAAGAACCTCCTGGAGCTCACCATACAATAGCAAATAAAATCACTAGTCATGATATATCTCAAGGTGGCTTCTCAGTCATCAACAGAAACACCAATCAGTAGAAAAAGACAATTACGGATTTTGTAAAACGCAAATGAACAACAAATGGATTAATGATTTGATGCCAAGGCAGCAAGGCAAACATTGAGTTATTAATGAGGAATGCACATTACAAAAGCGAGCATCCAATCTAAAAGGAAATTAGAACTTGAGATTATTGTAGTATACTACTGATTTTGATTTTGTGGATAACATCTAGACAATCTTTTAGAACGTCCACCATATCATTGAAAAAGTTGCAATTAGTAACGATAAAACCCAAGTGGCTGATACAGTTGGGAAAAAGGTCAATAAACTCTAGCAATCTAACCTTGCAAGACATAACAGCATCCCTAGAACCATTGTGAATCTGTGATAGCATCATTGTTCCCTTTCGATATGCAAGCTCTCATCTGATCATAAGCTCCACTTGGCATAATGTTCTCACTTGACTTCGCACCACAAGTGGACTAATCTAGCAATGGAAAAAATGCATACTTTCTTTAGGCAAAAACATTAAGAAGGCCAAACAAATAAAGCCCGAATTATTCTCTTCCATGAGAAGATCATCTCAAGCCTATAATACTAGAGAACTTGTATTTCAGATGCATCCCATATATGATGACCATTTGCAGGAAACGAAGGGAAAAGGACAGAATTTCGCTTAACCCTTAGCAAAAAAAATAACTCAAACCGAAACACAAGAAACCACCAGATCCTAACAACCATGCTATTAAATATATGCCAAAATTTTCCCCTTACTTTTCAATGAAAACACCAAATCATAAAGGAGAGTATCTAATGGTGTGACTTTCTGTACTAAAATTTGCAATGGCCACAATGAAGACATGAAAAGAAAATGAGACAAGCAAAAGAACCAAGAGTCAAACCATTAGCCAAGATGGTAGCATGCTACAAGAAGAGATGGCATAGAAAAAGCAACACATCATCACACCTGTGGGTATTTTTCCAATTTGGATAATAGGCTGTGATTTAATGATGCAAACATCTCCAGATTCAGGCAACTTCATTAACTGAAAGATCTTTCTAACTTGATATCGAACTGAGGAACTGGTATCCATCAGACAATCAATCAACTGCAAATACCAGAAAGGTACAAAATTCAGAGTTAGTATACTGAGAAAAAAAAATCTTTCAAGTAAAAGGAAAATATAGATGGTTCTACAAACTTCTATCAGATTATGTGATCAAATTAGAAGTATCCAGCTTGCTGCCGTCGATGTTTGACAGCTGCAAGACATCACCTAGGTGTCCAGGCACTTTGTTGATGCCTAGATGATGCCTTGTCCCCTTCGTTTCAACCCACCCCCCACCCCCCAAAAATAAAAAATATGAGGGAGGAAAGAATAAAAGTAAAAATAAAATATAAAAAAACTTTAAAAAGCCTTGAATTACCTACATTCTGTGACAACTACAAAGATTTCAGAATTCATAGACTATTTTCGTTAGCACAACAGGACATTGGCAATGACAAGAGAATACCATATGAATGTGAGCTTCTTGCACCCGTAGATTAACTGACTTTGCCATATGGTGACTCTTCTTTTCTTTTTGTAAGCTACTTTTAAATTACCAAGAGTCCTATTATAGTTGTTTTGTATTGAAGAATGTCTCTTTTACTATTTAAGCACTTGTAATCAGCTTATTGAGGATGGAATAAAATAAATGAATTGAAGCTTTAGCTTTGTGTGTTTGCAGCCCCTCTGTCTCTCCTCTTCTTATTTTTCTTCTTATGAGTGTTCTTCTCCCTCCTCCCCTTCTTCAAGTCTAGTTCTTCTCAGATTTCCCCTTCTTTTCCCTATCTTATTTAACCTTATTCTCTCTATTCTGTCCCTCATTATTTTCTCTTGATTCAATGCAAGAAGAATAAACAAACAAGAAGACTAAAGATGATGCATGAACTTGGAAGTTGAAACCTTCTTGAACAAAAGATGAAAAACACACTAGTGAGCTTGAAGGCATACCTGAAAGATCAGAGATCATTATGGCCCTAGCATCTACCCAAGTGGAGCTGATGGCCAGTACAAGAACAAACAAAAGCCTGAATCTCACACTCATTATGCCTGCAGCGAAAATTAGTTAAAATCCAACTAGTACAATCTCATTTTGGTTAAGCCATTTAAGCATCATGGATCCTTTTTCATTAATTTACATATTGTCAGTTCTGGCAACAAGACCATTCTAAAACTGACCAATAGACATACGACTCTATCACTGAGGGAGTATAAAGACAAAATCATGGGCATAGTTGTCAAGGTGGCAGGCAAAGTGACAATGGCAGTGGAGAGGGTCCAAGAAGCAAGAGTTTGGATGCCTTGATAACTATGATCATATGGGCACCAATAAGATTCATAATTGATCTCAATACAAATGTATAGGCTATCTGCCAAGATTTAGTTTATATCATAGAATCCAGGACAACATTTAAGTCAACAGGTATTCAGAAGACGTTCTCATCCCCAAATTCAGGAAGAATATCAAACACCAAAAACTAGCAACTCGGCAAACAGGGTATAAGGATTTGGTAACTATAGCTCATGAAAAGAACAATAAATCTTATATAGGAGTTCCAGAGCTAAACCTTCGAAGATAGCAGCTATGTGAATAGAACTCTGTTTCGGAAACTCCTCCCGCTGATTGATCCAGGAAGAAGAGTTATCTATTTATAATACTTAGTCTCTCACAATCCTATCAAGGTACAAAGACTAAATAACACAAGTCCAGGTCTCGTATGATTTGTTTGAATTTGAATTTACAACAAACTCTAGTCTTTATCCTTGACAAAAGCAATAAGGGGGGAAAATGGGGCTATTCCACTTCGAGATTCATACCACGAAAAAACAAATCCCAACCAAAAGCAGCCGGGCAATAGTTCAAATATGATATTGACAAGACAACAAGTCTTTCTACTATACTGAAACAACATATGAATACACAAATACCACAAGAAAGCAGAGAAATAACACCAAAAACACATACCCAAAAGGTAGATTGTTCTTTTTTCCCCTTTCCAGCCAAAAGGGTAGGAGATTAAGAGAGAACTCATTCAATATCTGACCATCTTAAAGGGTTCTCCAAAAATAAAAAGTTTAGAAGGAAAAAATCAAAGATTGAGTGGTTTGTACTTCAGATTTTCAGTACACTAACAAAATAAAATAAAACTCAAAAGGAAAGCTTTATCGATTAAGAAGTAAAAGTTCGATTCAAAAGAAGAAAGAAATTGAGATTACCTGGGAAGAAGGGGATCTGTTGGTTGGCTTGGAGGGAGAAAGCTAGACTGTTAGGTAGATAAAGAGCTCCCTATCTTCCGTGTGGGTTTGGATTAAAGACCACCTCTCAAATTGCGTAAGCGTGGGACCTTTTTTATGGTTGCGATTTGTGAGAAGACAAACTCAAAGTCAAGGAGCAGTAATTGCAGAAACTCACCAAAGGCACTGATCATGTTGGAGTCACTGAAGTTTTTTCTAATTCCTATAACTCTTCAGCTTTGATTACAACTGGGAAGCTTTTAGGTTTGCTTCTTCTTCTTCTTCAAGAACCTTGGAATGAAGCTTCGTCGTCTTCTTCTTCTCCTCTGGGATGCTGCTCGTCATCTTCGTCTTCTCCTCTGGGACTGCGAGTAAAATTGATGGATTTGGGGCTAATTTTGATTTTGAAATGAACGAGTTTATCTTAACCCGCTTTTGACGAAATTTTGAAAAAGTATTTGTGATTTTTCAAATCGTATATACAACGTATTAACTATTTGGTATGGAATACCAATACTTCACTTACCCAATATCACTCGAACCACCCAACTCGGACCGCCTGGTACTATATGGACCGAACCGTCAGCACCAACCAAGCATTAAATGAGGATTAACAATATTTTATTTGGAGGCTGCTGCGAACCGTCCGATTAGATCGGACGGCTCGCTTGACTGTCGTGAGCATTAATGGCGCATGACAGTAGCAAAATTGCTAAAGTTCATACAAACTGAAGTCAAAGCGTGATAACACACGCATAACATAGTCACATAGCACACATAACTAAAAGACAACAACAAGTACTAATAAGAGTGTAAGACTAGCTAAGGCATCTAGTGGCTCTATGGTGGTGGCATGTGATGACGAATGACAATGTCCCACCGGGCTGCCCCCTCCCTGATATCATGAATCTGAGTGGCCATCTGACACTGGGAGGGTGTCCATCTTAATATGGAAAATCTCTATGTCGCGTAGACGGAAGCCCATCTAGATTTGGTGGGACTTGATCCTCCGTAGTTGAGCAAGCAGTACACTCTATGGGACGATCTCCATAGGTGCACCAATAGCTAGACGTGGTGCAGCCTGAGCATGAGATGACTCGTCCACCTCCACCTATCGGAGAGGCTGATCCTCCCCTTGGTCTTGACCATGACCTCCCGCTACTCTCTCTCCCCAAGTAAGCAGGTGAGTTAATTGGACCCTCCATGGAGCCCATATGAAAGATAAGGTGAGTTGGACCCTCCATGGACCCTCCATAAGCCTCCTGCCAATGTGGTCCCCCACTCCCGTCTATTAGCTTCTTTGTGTTACTCAGATCAAACTTAAAGTCCTTGAAGACTCGGGTCAAGAGACCCCCAAAGGCAAGGCTCGCCACTCTAGGTGTTTCTGCCCTATAAATCATGGCGTTTTGGATAATGTACGCCAAATCTACCGGATAACCCACGTAGAGTGCAAAAGTGACAAAAGCTTGCATCAATGAAATTTCATCCTAGTGCCCTCCTTTAGGCACAATTTTCTTGCTCACAATGCAAGAAGTAAATCTAGTGGATGGAATCATATACCTGCCTTTTTGGACCCCCATGCAATCCCAATTACAAAGCATAGAGAAGATGAGGAAGAGCTTGGTCTAGTGCAGACCATCCTCGGACATGCTGCCTAGTGGGATCCACCTCCTCTCTTTAGGGACATGGGTCATGTCTGGAATCCATGCTAGAGTCTGAGTAGACAAGTCGACGAAGGTGTTCCTCACCCTAATAGAGATAGAAAGGCGCCAATCATCATTACCAATTGGATCAAGAGTGTAAGTCATATTGCTGTAGAAATACTTGATTAGCTATCGATAGGAGGGCTCATCCATGTGAAGTATGCAGTCCTATGATCCTATCATAAGGCATGAAACCTCTTTGCTACCTTAAAGTCTACCACATCATCCACATCAGCCAGCCTACCATACTTAATGGGAGAGTTTCTAAAATGGTGATGATAAATGAGCTTTGCCTCCTCTGTGCCGAATATATATGGGTTTTCGACGCCTTGTCCACAACCTCTTCCATGCCTACTTTTTCCCATCATTGCACGTCTACTTCCATGGTGAGCCATGGGTGAATCTATTAAAGAAAAAGAAAAGGATAAGAGGAATGAAGAAAATATGTGATCCATAGAAAAATTGAGCAGATGTGAAGAGAAATGTGTAGATCTATGTTCTAAAGCATGTATATCACCAAAGAAATCTTGGGAAACCCAAGTTTTCACCAAAACCTAGGTTTCTCAAAGTAGGATTTGAAAATGGGCAGATCTGAGATGAAACTAAGCAAATCTGAGAAAAATGGGTTGGTTACTATGATTTCATGGCAAATCTACGTAAAACTTGATGAAGAAGTGATTTGAAGGCTCAAAATCCACCAAGAAACAAGGTGGATTTTCTCTTTAGAGCTAGGAAGCAGGTTAGAAGTGTTGCAAATGAAAAATGAAAGGGTGGTCGCTTAAATGGACCAAGCCCATGCAAGCAACTAGGTGTTCACCATGGTCGACCTCCAGTGGGTTTTGTGTCATTTTGGGTGGGGCGGTCTGACTGAGGCGGTCAAACTGTCCCTAGAGACTGACTGAACACCTAGTCTCAGCCACCTTCTTCTAGTAAATATTTTGATCACAAAAGAGGGGCGATTGATTGAGGAGGTTGACCGGTGGCAGACCGCCACTGACAAACCGGTCCCCTGAATAATATTTGGTAGTTTGGACTTTGGCTTTTGGATTTTTTATGCATGTTGGTTGTTTGGTGCATTTCTTTGAACTTGTACATGCTTTTGGATATTAAATATTGAGTTTTTGAATGGGGTTAAATGGTGGAATTTTGTTGGCATTTTAGGATGGTGAATATGAGAAATAGGAGTGTGGACAATGGTCATGCCGGAAGTTTCAATCAAGTAAATGAAAGTGAAACTCCTCTACCTCCAATGGGAGCCCAACAACCCCAACAAGGTGGTGTCCCCCCAAATGCTTCTCCCGTGGTGACCACTCAAGACATTTTGAACATCATGGGGAACATGATGCAACAACAAGAAGCCCAATTCAACAATATGATGCAAGGACTTATGACAACGCACAATGTCACGTATGTGGCTCCCTCATATACCAATGGAGCTAGGACATCTACAATTGAAGCAAATGTGGTAATTATGGTTTGGGACCCCACACCAAGCTGATGGAGTATATCTTGAATCTCCAAGTTTCCATCTTCAATGGAGTAACAAAGGACACTCTACAGCCTAGCAAGTGGTTGAGAGAGATGGAGAAAGCCTTTTGGTACTAGCAATGTAAGGAGGCCCAAAAGATATTGTGTGTGGAGCAAAACTTGCATGAAGCCGATGTTTGATGGAATGGTACCTAACCTATCTTGGCAGCTCAACATCAAGAAGTTACTTAGGATATTTTTATAGATGCCTTTAGCAAGAATTACTTCTTTGAGACCTTGAAGGATGTGGAAGAGTTGGAGTTTAAGGCATTGCATTAAGGCTCAATGTTGATACCTAAGTACCAACAAAAGTTTGAGGAAATCTTTTTCTTTGCTCCAAGTTTGATGAAAATGGATTTAGAGAAACCAAAGAAATTTTACAAAGGATGTAGACCATCAATTCGGCTTACTTCTCTATTCAACCCATTGAGAGTTATAACCAAGTAGTCCAGTCATCGACTATAGGAAGTTTAGGAGACCTACACCATAGCCCACTTTGTCTTATCTACCTAGGGGTGCGGGATATGGATATGGAAACAACAATGGTGCGATATGCCCAGTTGGTGCTCCTCAATTGATGGTTCCAATATGCAAACCTCCATCCTATCTCTCATAGGCCGGCAACTCCTACAGTAGCAATGGGTCAAAAAGAGGTTACCCTATTGTCATTGTGGTCGAGCGGAGATTATTCCAAGACTTGTCCTCAGATGTTGAACCAGCAGTCAACAACAATAGTAAAGCCAACATAGGCTCTCCTAGCAGGAAAGGTGCACAGCCTCACTGGAACTGAGACTGATCAGAGTCACGAAGTAGTGACAGGTACACTTTTAGTTGCCTTAGTTCCCGCTTTTGTGTTATTTGATACCAGAGTACCCCATTCATTTATTGCATCTTCTTTTGCGAGATGCATCCCATTTTCACCTAGGAAGTTGAGCCAAGGACCTGTGGTTAGTACTCCTACCTGATTGGTATTTAAGCTTGATGAGATAGTAGGGCC
Organism: Hakea prostrata; assembly: GCF_041222555.1. NCBI lineage: Eukaryota > Viridiplantae > Streptophyta > Magnoliopsida > Proteales > Proteaceae > Hakea > Hakea prostrata. The sequence goes on along the minus strand of NC_142602.1, from coordinate 30,250,676 downwards.
TTGCCAAGTGTCTAGGGGTATCAATTTATAGCCCGAACCGTTGAAACCGAAACGCACCTGCCCATTATAGCCCGAACCGGCCCAAACCGAACCTTAATGGGCCATAATTGGGTTGAGGGTTGTGGAGCCTGCACGAACCCGAAACCGAACCGCAACCCGTTGTATCTTGTTTTGTAATTTTACATTAAATAGTATTTGAATTATTATATTACCATTAAGTAGTTGGTATTGACAATTAAAAAAATTAAGCATGAATTCAAAGATCAAATAGTCATTTTATTACTTAATATCAAGTTATTGATTTCTATAGAATGGGTGGGTTTTTTTTAATGGAAATTGACCAATAGAAACTTTGCTTTCCATATAATTTTCGCTTTTGTTGTAGGATGCTCAATTGTTTCTTCTTGTTCTTTTTCGTACACACCATAAACCGTTAATCAACCCGAATCCAAACCGTTAGTTAGCCCGAACCCAAACTGCACCAAACCGAAACTGGCCCAAAACCGTTATTTTGCTAATGGGCCGTGTTTGGGCTAGGTGTTTTTCCGCCCGAAACCGTTAGGCCCAGCCCCAAACCACACCGTTGACACCCCTACAAGTGTCTATAAAAGGTAAAGAGTTAGATGCCCATCTTGTGAAGTTGGACCTGAGGACTACAACGTGATGCTAAGGATGGTTGACCACTCACAAGGCGGTTATCTCTTGCTCTGAGAAGAAGGTGCAATTCTATCTTGAAGGTGCCTTCACATTTGAATTCCAAGGTGATTTAGGGAAACCTTGTGTGAAGACCTTAGCAATGGCACTACAAGTCAAGGAAATGGTTGGTGGAGCTAAGCTTAATGGCTCTTTGGAATTAAAGAATGAGGAAGTAAATCCAATTGAGAGTATTGAAGTACTGAAGAACTTCAGACATTTTTCCTGAAGAATTACTTGGTTTACCTCCTATAAAAGGGTTGGAGTTTGCTATAGATTTGATTCTTGGAGCATATCCTGTATCGAAAGCTCAATATAGGATGGCACCTACAAAGTTGAAAAAGTTTCAAAGTCAATTGAATGAGCTTCTAGGGAAAGGTTTTATCTAGCCTAGTGTGTATCCTTGGGTGCCCCAATGTTTGTGAAGAAGAAGGATGGTTGCATGCGATTTTGTATAGACTACTGAGAATTGAACAAGTTGATGATCAAGAACAAGTACCCTCGCCAAGGATTAATGATTGTTTGATCAATTGATGGGTGCAACAATGTTTTCCAAAATAGATTTGAGGTCTGGTTACCATCAATTTAGGGTAAAGGCTAGCGGCACGTGCAAAATGGTTTTTAGGACTCAATATGGGCATTATGAATTCAAGGTGATGCCTTTCAAGCCTCACAAATTCACCGCCGCCTTTTAGGGCTGCAACAGAGCCGGGCTGGGCCGGGCTTTTGCAATTCCAAGCCCAGCCCTATATGTTCTAATTTGAGCCCATTCCCGCCCTGACCTAGTTCAGGGCCAAGGATTATTGTCCCCAGACCTAAGCCCTACAGGGCCAAGCAAAGCCCATTCCTGCCCTGATTGGCCCTAATTGGGCCGGGCCAGGATGGGTTGGCCCTGATTGGCTCTAGCCCTGGCCCTGACCCTGATTGGCCCTAATTGGGCCGGGTCATGATGGGTTTGCCCTGATTGGCTCTAGCCCTGGCCCTGACCCTGATTGGCCCTAGCCCTGGCCCTGACCCTGATTGGCCCTTTCCCTAGCCCTGATTGACCCTATCTTGGCCCTGGCCCTAATTGGCTTTGTCCATAGCCTTAATTGGTGCTATCCTTGGACCCAAAATATCAAATGTAAATTCATAAAAAAAAAAAAAAAAGATAAAAGTATCACAAGTAAACTACAAATAAAATTCATAGAAATATAAGATGATTCAAGCTCCTACAAAATGATAAAATAGTCAATAAGTTGATAGTGTTGCTTTACAGATAAATAAATTCACACTCCATAATTCTATATTGAGCTCTGAAAATCTCCCATTACTTTGGTGATGGAAATTGAAAACCTCTCCCATTAATATCCTTATTCAACAAAAAAAATCCATATTCAAAACCTTGTTAACAAGTAAATCAACGATAATTTAGTATTGGTATTTTTTTTCGTAGTTAAAGAAAATGATATCTTAGTTACAATCACAGCTATCTGTCCTTAAAAAGTTTTTTTGAAATATCACATTGGAGGAGGCAAAAGAAAGATGTCAATAATCGTGATGAGAAGTTGGGGTGTAGATTTGTTAGATATTAATTCTCTATATACTAGTTTTTATTATTTATAATATATTATCATGCCTTAGTCCAAAAAAAATCAATGTTTTTTGGGAACTAAAAATGACTTAGTTTGAAAATTAAAAATTACCTTAAAAATAATATAAAAAGTGAACTCATAGTCTAATATGATCAAAATGACTAAAGGTCAAAATCGAGAATTATAGTTATATCAATGTTAATATGAAGATTAGGTTAAAAATCTAGTACATGATCAAGGTCAAATTAACATTAAGATTAGAGCCGAAATTATGGTCAGGATCAAGGCCAAAATCAGATGGATGCTTACTACATTGGTAATGAGGATATAATTTATTTTTATTAATTTTCTACAAAACATGATTATGTTTCTAAAATTTGACATGTGTCAAGTATTCACCCATGTGGATTAGAATTAATTCCTCTCCATATTGGTGAAGGGTTCAGACTCAAATCAGGGCCAGGATTAGGGCCAAAATCATGGGCCTAGATCAGGGCCAAAATCAGGGCCTAGATCAGGGCCAATCTCAAGGCCAAAATCAGGGCCAAGATCAAGCTCAAAATCAAGGCCAAAATTAGGGACGGGCTGGGCGGGCCAGATAGCAATCCCAGGCCGGCCCTTGGCCCTAGTTCAGGACTAGAATATTTTGGCCCTAACCCCCCCTGGGGGGAAAAAATTTAGCCCAAGCCCCATTCGGCGGGGGGGGGGTGTTGGGGGGGGGGGGTGTGGGTTGTGTCTAAACTTGCACCCCTACTGCCTTTATGGATTTGACAAACCAGATATTTCAAGATGTTTTGGATAAGTTCGTGATAGTTTTCATTGATGGCATCTTGATATACTCAAGGGATGAGAAGAAGCATGCCGAGCACCTCATATTTGCTTTGTAGTAACTGAGAGAGAAGAAGTTGTATACAAAATTCAGCCAGTATGAGTTTTGGCTATCAAAGGTGGTATTTTTGGGTTTTGTGGTATCTCTATGAAGGAATTAGAGTTGATCCTGACAAGGTGAAGGCAGTGGCCAATGGGATAGGCCCAAGACAGTCATTGAGATAAGAAGCTTCTTGGGAATGGCAGGTTACTATAAGAGATTCATTGAGAATTTTCCATACTATCTACTCTTATAACAAAGTTGACCAGGAAAGGAGTGAAATTTTAGTGCAATTGATGCCTATGGGAAAACCTTCCAAGAACTAAAGAAGAGACTAACAAATTCCCCGGTGTTGATAGTACCAGATGATTATGGGGGTTTGATAGTGTATACTGATGCATTGAAGATTGGCCTTGGTTGTGTTTTAATGCAACATGGAAAAGCAGTTGCTTATGCATCAGTCAACTTAAAGACTATCATAATTACCCTACTCACGACCTTGAGTTGGCAACAATGGTCTTTGCCTTGAAGATTTGGCATCACTACTTTTATGGGGAAAGGATAGCCATCTACAGCGACCATGAAAGCTTGAAGTACTTCTTCACCCAGAAGGAATTGAATATGAGACAGCGTAGGTGGTTGGAGTTGGTGAAGCGTTATGACTGTGACATTCAGTATCACTCTGATAAGATAAATGTGGTTGTTGATGCATTAAGTAGGAAGAGAAACCATGACAAACCTTGTAGCACTCAATAAGCCTCTACTAAATTCCATCATGGAGTTGGAGATGGAAATTTTGTAGAAGGTTTGGAGGTGCTACTTACAGCCATGACAATGAGACTGACATTAAGAGATAAGATTATTGCCCTGTAGTCGTCAAATTTGGAATTGAAGGAAAAAATGGAGAAGATTTCTTCAAACCCACAAGAAGTGCTAAACTTCTCTACGCTTACTAATGGTGCTTTGATATACAGAGGAAGATTAGGTGTTCCGGTTGTGGAAGAGCTCTAGTTAGGTATTCCGGTTGTGGAACTGCTAAAGAAGGAGATTTTAAGTGAAGCACATCATTTAGTGTTCACTATATATTCCAATAGCACTAAGATGTACAAGGGCTTAAATGAACACTATTGGTGGATTGGACTAAAATATGATGTGAAAGACTTTGTGGCCAAGTGGTTGTTAAACAACCATCATTAGGTCTTTTGCAACCACTCTCGACACCCAGCTGGATGTGGGAAGACATAATGAAAGACTTTGCCACAGGCTTGCCTTGTAGCAGCAAGGGAATGGATACAATGTGGTAATCATGGTTAGATTGACTAAATCGGCTAACTTCATATCAATGAAAATTACCTATAAAATGGACAAGCTGGCAAGATTGTATGCAAAAAATGTGGTGAGATTGTATGGCATGCGGATGAGCATTGTGTAGGACAGAGATCCAAGATTTACTTCTTTATTTTAGAGCTATCTACAAAAAGCTTTAGGAACCCAGCTGAATTTGAGTACAGTTCATCATCCACATATAGATGGATAATTCAGATTTTGGAAGACATGCTTAGAGCTTATGTGGTTGATATAGGTGAAAATTGGGATGAGCACTTTGCGTTGGTGGAGTTTGCCTACAACAACAGCTATCAGTCGACCATTGGCATGGCTACATTCTATTTGTTATACTGACGGACATGTACTATATTGGGATGAAGTTGGAGAGCGTCAGAAATTGGCTCCAGAATTGAAAGAAGCTACTGGAGCTATGGTAGCTATGATAAGATAAAGGATCAAGACAACTGAGTCCAGGTAGAAGTCCTATGCAGACAAGAGAAGGATGGAACATAACTTGTCAAGTTGGTGAGCGAATTTTTTTTGAAGCTATCACCTACGAAGGGGGTGATGAGATTCAACATCAAAGGGAAGCTGAGCCTTAGATACAATAGGCCATTTGAGATCAGTGAGAAGGTTGAGCTAGTTGCATATCGTTCAGCTCTTCCTCCATCCCTAGCAGATGTGCATATGATGTGTTCCATATTTCTACGCTATGGAAGTGCATAGAGAATCCAGACCACCTCCTGTAGCAAGAGCCCAAAGGCTTAGATGCGGATCTTACTCATGAAGAATTGCCTAAAGAGATTCTGGACCAAAAGGACAAGCAATTGTGGAATCAGATCATATCTTTAGTGAAGATTCAATGGCGGAATCACATCCTAAAGAAGCATTATAGGAGAAGAGGAAACGAATTACCCCTACTTCTTCGGGACCTCAAGTACTCAAAATTTCTTTTAAGGGGAAGGATGTGACCCATAGAATCCTAACATAAGAACCTAACTCACTGGTTCAAGAACCCGAAGTGCTAGTAGAAGACAGTTGTGGGCCATCCAAATTGAGACCATTGGGTCGGGATTGGAATCCATGGATACGAATGAAGGATGATTTGGCCACCTTGAAGGACTTTGGATGAGGGTCTAGGTCAAACTCAGACAAACTTAGGAGATGGAATTTCTCACACACGAAAAACGAGGTTGGAAGGCTCCTAAGCCCAGGTATAAGTTGTCATCTTGGTCTACAAGGTTAGATGAGTGTCCCCGACGAACCCCATCAAAAAACCCTATTTTTATGTGAAAATTGAGGTGGCAATTTGTTAGGGGCAGTTGGTCGGTTGACTGACCGCCACCCTTGACCAATCGATCAATTTTTGCAAGGGCAAAATGGGGATTTGACCCTAGGAACCCTATTTTATTAGTCTCATTGTCTCAAGAATGAATTTTGTATTGTGTTAGACGGCTAGGAGCTCTAGGAGGAGTGAGAGTTTGGGAGTTAGTGAGAAAGTTCGTGAATCTCGCGTGTTGAAGATCGAATCAAGCGTTGGTTAAGGTAAACAACTACTCTTCTCACAATTCCATTCATTCTCTTGATTCATTTATTGTTTGGTTGGTGAGATTGATGTGGGTAGTTGTGGTTTGGTGGGGAAAAAAAGTGTTCTTTTGCCCTAGTTGATTCTAGCACATTGAATGAGATCTTCATCTCTTCATATAGACCTAAAATAATGGTGTTCCACTCCAAGGTATTGATCTCTCTGAGTCCTATTCGTGGATGACTTAGGAAGCCTCTTAACTAATTAAGAGAAATAGCAGAGATGCTTCTGTCCTTTGTCTAAGTGCTGAAAACAAAGGTAAGTGTAGTCTATTCTTGCTGGCAGCTTTTTGACCTTTAGAGGGGGCCCATTACCATTTGACCTATGCGATTGAAGGTCCATAAGCTATATATGTCTACCCTAAGTTGGTCTTGATCTGTGTCATCATCACTATTCAAGGTCATACTTGATACAATGCCCAAAATATGCATGTTTTTCCTCGCTTCTCCTAGGGACATTTTAGGTCTGCCTTGGCTCTTTAGTTCTTCTAGTCTGAATCAAGTCACTCCTCCATATTGGAGCACCCAAAGGCCGCTGTTGATCAGGGCAATGCCACATTAAAAAACTTTCTGCGAGCTCTTATCATATATTGAGCTACTCCCATATCAGCCCTAATGTGATCAGTTCATACTTAATCCTTCCTAGTTTTGCTACACATCCATCTCAACATCCTCAGCTTTGCTAATTGTAGGGGAGCAATCTGAATGAACGTTTTAGGAGAGATCATATGCAATATGGGAGCATTCATGAGGGCTATGGATTTGGAGAAATAATGAGGTAACCTCAGTTTTAGACTTCAAGGTAACCTATGACATGCATTGTGTACAGTGTTTGAAAAGAGGAAGGATCCAATTACCTATAGTAGATGGTATTGTATCAGCCAAATAAATTTCGTAGTCACAAGAAGAGCTGATGAATTGTCTTGTAAAGACACTACATATATGTTACACATGAAGAGAGCTTAGCTACTAAATATAGATTGGTGCTCCTGGATATTTTCATCGCTATGTGTAACCCACAAGATATATATGGAACCTTTTTCCCTAAGATAATGTGGTGGAGCTTAAAAGGGGATTCCTTGAATTCATATATTTGTAAAGAGGTCAAACAAGGAGAGTAAGACTTTGATTTGCAAGACTAATATGATGTGGAGTGAGATGATAACTTGCATTAAGAATATTGCTATAGAGTTTCTAAGGGAATCCAAAGGTATACATCATGCCCTAGGAAGACTTGAGCAAGGAGTGAATAAATATGAAGGTCTATTTGATAATGTGAACTCAAAGAAATGGAAAAAAGCTGTCTGTAAAATAGCTAACGCGAGGCAAGAAAATGAGTGTTTGTAATGCCTGCTTTACTGAGGGTTCCAGTTACAGGTCCTTGGAAGGCTACACTAGTTGTCTTGACATCATATGGTGTAGATATTAGGGTTTTTGAAGTAGAAGAAGCTTCAAGAAAGATGAAAAGTAGCACAGTTCTAGGCCTGAACAAGGTCCCGAAAGAAGTGTGCAAGAGCTTAGGGATCTGTGGTTTAATCTTGGGCTAACCAAGCTATTTAATAAGATAAGCACCATGAAAATGCTGGACAAATATAGGAGAAGCAATGTCATCCTGATGCATCCAATATCTGCTCAGCCCTTAGATCACTCGAGAATGACCTGCAAAACAATCGTTAAATGTGGCCCGACCATGGGGGTCAGGAGTCCACCTCTGATGGCTAAGTCAGTTAATGAATTGATCACAAAGGCTCTAACTGAATGCAAAGCGAAGTATGAATACAAATGTTGGGAATACAATTCAGTTACCTTCTTCATACGTAAGTTAAGACTTATATAGAATTTACCTTCTAATCCTATCTGTCGAACTTGCTCGAGCCTTCTTCTGGTGATCGTCAAATCTTGACGGTTAGACCCGTTAGTGGGGTAATGGACAACTGCCCTTGATCACACGATCTTTTCCTGCGGGTGTGGCTATTATCCAAGTTGGCATGATCGCCCACTCTCGTGAGTGCTGATAACCGTCTCCTGATGAGTTATCCATCCCGAGAATCTCGGACCCGTGCTTGCCTGCCGACCGTGTAAGGTATCTTCCTTATCACGCTATCTTCGAGACCAGTTCGGTTCGAACCTAAATCGGTCCAGTCGTCCTCGACCGGGGTCAATGGTTGAATCTAGGGTAGACCCGGTTCAAGGATATTTTTTCCCGTATCATGAGCCCCCTAGGCCAAGCGTTCGGGAACGCCTAGGGCTTGGTTTGATTTAAGCCGAAATGAATACCGAACAAGGAATCCGAACGACTGTTTGTTCTCTTGAATGTCAAGTCGCATTTAATGCTGCTATGTCATCACTTTCCTCGAGTTACTCAGAAGCCTTTGGCTTTCAAGCAGGAGTCGCCACGTGTTTGCCATAGCCGAAAACCATCATTGCCTTTAACTCGAAACGAAGGTTTCTCAAAACGTCAACTCTGATTTGATTTCTTTACACTTTTTGAAACGTCTCCCGATCATGATCGTTGATTCGGACTAATCCTGATCGTACACGTACTTGCTGTCTGGCTTATTTAAAAACCATTTGTTGCTTTTTCAAATTTCATTCTCGTCTGCAACTTGAAACTTGTCATCGTCTTCTCTGCGCCCTAACTGCCTTCCCGCTTTCAAGCTCTTTACTCCAGTGAACAAGTAAGTTCAGTAACTTTCTTGCCTTCTTTACTTACTTTAGTTACTCCTTTCACTTTCACATTCATATCCTTTCTGATTTAAAAACCACGACCAGACTTTTCTTGCAATGGGAAGCGGTAAAACCTCTAACGAGGGTTCCCCTGAATGTTACGCCAGTTAGGGCGATTCTGGTGACGAGGCCACTATCTTCGTCTCTGTCGAACAATTGGGTAATGAGGATTCATTTGCCTCCCTATTCCAGATCATCTAAAACTTCGAAAGTGGCCGCCAAGGCCCCTCGGCAATCCAACAGACCTAAAGAAAGCCCAAGTTATGTTGTCTTTGAATATTCCGATGCCGAATTGGCTTTGGCAACCGAACACTTCGATTTCCCTCCTGACTATTTTCTTCGAATTCCCAATCTTGACGAGAGGGCCAATTCGAATCCTCCCGATGAATTTTCGTTGTATCTGGATACTTTGGAAAGTGGGGTTCACTTTCCCTTTTCAATCCCTTATTTTCTGTAGTTTTGAACCACTGGGATATTTGTCTGGGAATGCTCCTCCCCAATAGCTGGCGTCACATTGTTGACTTTCTTGGTTTATGCTTCGAACTTAGCATTAAACCCTCTCTTGTCCTTTTTGTACATTATTATGCTCTCTCTCAATCCAACCCTCCAGGTTGGGTTTTCTTATCCAAACGTAACAAGACTGAGCTTGGATGGTCGGGCAGTATCCTAGCCAAGGGTACCTGTCCTTCTAACCACAAAGGGTGGTGTAAACGGTACTTTTTCTGCCGAGCGCCCCAAAAAGATTTAAACTTCCCGATCGGCTGGAACCAGCTTGTATCTTATACCGAGGCTAACCACGTTCTTCCGTTGAATGACGCCGACCAAGCTGCGGCCAAAAAGATCAAGTCAATTTCATGGTTCCAAGAGATTCACGGTTTGAAGATGGAATATACGGCTATCTTTCAATACTGGGGGCTGGCTAAGTGTGAGCTTTCTAATATTTATGCTTCTTCTGATCATTATGTTACTCCATCGAGTTATCTAACTCCAGCTTTTTGCAATGCCTCCAAGTGTTAATCCAGAAGCCTTCTGAGCCAATGCCATCAAGGGTGTTGAGGCTATGGAGAAAAGGTTGCCTCGCACGGTAACACAAGTTGAGAGAGCCGCTGCTGAGAAAGCTGCCTCTCCCACCTTGAAGCCCTCCACTAGGAGCATAAGAATACTGAGACCCGCGGGTGAAGGTTTGGGGAAAGGGAAAAAGCCGATCGAGGAGGAAGAAGTCGTCCCTCCTCTTGTTCGAACTAAGAGGAAACATGACTCAACTGATGCCACTGTCCCAAATAAGCAAAGGAAGGTCCCAGGACCGGAGGAGATCTTCGTTCCCTAATGGACTCTAAGCATATCCGATCGGGCCACGCAAGATCCTGAAAAACTTCAGAATGGAGTTCGCTTTGTCTGATGCCAACCGATCGTCAGGCCTTTGAGTCCCTCAGTGATGATGCACTTGTCCGCATTTCTACCAGGTAATTGATTTTTCTGGTGCAACGATCTCATGATCACGGCATTCTTCAGAATTCTTTTGACAATATTCCACTTTCTCAGGACCGTCGTGGAGAATTTTCATCAGTAGATTGAGGCCTTAAACCGAGTGGGTCGTAGAGGCTCCCAACTTCAATATTATGATGAACAAATGAGGTTGGCAGACTTAGAGATTGCTTGATTGAAGAAAGAGGCTGCTGCGCTTGAAGAGGAAAACGCCACAGTCGATCGTCTCAAGATGGATCTTGACTTGGCAAGTAGCCGCATTGGGGCCTTAAACCGTGAGCTGAAGAAGCAAGAAGGGATCTCTGCAGAATTTGGCAGGAGGGTCGAGGTCTTGGCCAAAGAAAAGGAAAATCTTTAGAAGATGGCCATCCCCTCCAAGCCCGAACATCTTTCCTAGGATCTTCAGAAAGGCTATGTTCGAAAATATTTGAACAGTGTTCCCTTCAGCCAATTGATGCTCCCCTACAACACTCAAGCCTATCGGGAGGGGCAAAATGATGTGTGGAAGGCCATTCTCTTGGCTAATCCTTCATTTGACACTACTTCCTTTAAGGAGGTTTGTCACTCTGAAGTTTTTGAGAAGCTTGAGATGCCTCTTCCCAAGTGAGCCCAGGAAGATGATGATCCCTATCTTGCCGATCCGGATCTAGAATTATATCTTAGTGACTCTCCACCCCTTCCCGATACTGAAGTGGTCGCCGAGAATCAGAACCTTCGGGAGTAGGCTTCAAGTGCGAATCCTTCAACCACTCCAGTTCACCGATCAGCACTAGAATGAGAGCTTTTTTTTTTTTTTTTTTTTTTTTTGTAAGGGTTGGCCCCCTATGGCTACTTCATGAATTTATGAATAGACCTGGAATAAGAATTTTGTACTTATAGCCATAGTTGATTTGTGGGATTTCCTTTTCAGGAATATCCAAAATATGATGGCTTGACTCCATCGGATATAGCCTAAGCTTCCTTCGGAGCCTTGTCGAATCTTGACAAAAACCAGCATTCGGGACAAGCCTAGGCTTCGTCCTTCGGAAGCCTCACTCGATGCAAACCGACGCTTCGTCGTTGGGAAGTCTCACTCGGTGCAAAACCGATGCTCCATCCTTCGAAAGTCTCATTCGGTAAAACTGATGCTTCGTCTTTCGGAAGTCTCATTTGGTGAAGACCGATGCTTCCTCATTCGGAAGTCTCATTCGGTGAAGAGCGATGCTTCGCCATTCGGAAGTCTCATTTGGTGAAGACCGATGCTTCATTTGAGGGTCTAATTCGGTTTCCCGAAGCCATGTTTCGGGAATCTTAAGGTTTCCCAACTCTCATGACCGATTCATATCTTCTGATTTTTTCAAATGCTACGTTCGACACAATCCTTCCGGAGAAAACCAATTTTTTTTTCTCGTAATTATTTATGGGTTAACCTTCCCAAGAAATTTCAACGTTCCATTGCATTTATTACAATTGAGCGATTGTTTGTTTCTTGAGCTGCACGGGCTCCTTCGTAACTGGTGTTTAACTTTCCATGTGGAAGCTTGCCAAGGCCCTGACTCATTTATGTCAAATCCGAAAGGTCGTTAATCTGTAGCCGTTGATCTTGGATCTGACGAGCGGTACTCGAACCGTCACTCTTCCTTGGCCCTTGATTTGCCTGAGTCATACCTCTTCGAATCACCTCCTAGGGTTATTTAAACCCCTTCGACATACTTTGAACCTCATTTTCATCCTTTACGAACATAGCAACGCCTGAAGTCTGAAAATTCCTTCTTCGTCGCTCTCTTTACTTTCGTACTTCTTGTGTGTAGACTTGTAGCAAAGCTCTGAACAAGTGAGTTTCTCCTTTTTCTCCTTTTTTTTTTTTTTTCTTTTTGATTTTTTGGTTTCTTCTCCCTGAGAAACTCGAAAGCAGAATGTTGGGGGTAGTTACTCTAAAATCATTGTTTTGGCGCCAGAATCCCTTTTTCTGACGTCAAAAAGTATTTCTGAGCATTCTTAGGAGAAGACCAACACTTTGTTTTGGGTTCCCTTCTTGACCACCTCATAGACTCTTAGGGTTTTTTATCCTACATTTTGAAAAGGGTGCTTATTCTTTCTTTTCAGTGCCTCCAAGGTTTAACCCGAATGCCGTTCAAGCAAAGGCTGCCAAGACGACTACTTCAACAGAGAAAAAGGTTGTTCGGTCTGAAGAGGTAGACGTTGTTCCCTCTTCTAACGTTCAGACCCGAAAACATCCAGATGCCGCCTCGTTGGCATCTTCCTCAGAGAAAAAGATCATTCGGTCTGAAGAGGAAAGCATGGTTCCCAGATGCCTGCCGAAAGCAGAGCCTTCAACGCTATCCCCGATGAAGCCTTCATGAACTCACTAGTAATGTGAGTATTGTCTCTCTGTCTTCTTTCTTTCTGGAACGTCCTTAAGTTTTGAATAACTTTCATAATCCTGCAGGAGTACTGTTGATAACTTCCACAAACAAGTGGAGTCAGCTTTTCGGATCGGGAGATTGCATGCCGATCTTTCCAAGCTTTGGGAGGAAGCCAAAGCCAAAGACGCTGAGAACGAACGTCTTTGGGACAGGTTCTGGGACGTGGCCAGAGTGAAGAATACCGAGATCGGGCAGCTTTCCTCGGCTCTGGATGCTGCTAACGAGAGCATTCGTAGCCTAAAGCGAGAAGTTGAGAGGCTCTCGGGAGCGCTGAAGGAATCTGAAGCGAAAGTAATCAAACTCCAAAGGCAGGCAGCTCCTTCTAAACCCGAAAATATTCCTGTCGTAGTTCGGAGGGCTTGCATCTTCAAATACTTGCATAGTAAGCCTTTTGATGATCTGTTGGATATCTATCATTTGCAGGCTTACCGAGAAGGGCAGAATGAGGTCTGGAAGTCGATCTTGAAGAGGGATCCAAACTTTGATACGGCTCCTCATCAGATGCATTGTCATCCCGAAGTATTTGAAGAGCTGCAACTCCCTCCTCCTAACTGGGCTGATGACTTGGTGGATGTAAAATCCAGCCCTATCCTAACCCTGACCCTAACTCGGATCTACTGTTGTTTTTAGGTCCGAAGACCTGTAGTGGTGGTAGAAGAGACTTATGGACCCTTTTGATTGATAATTAAGAGTCGGAGACCGAGCCTATGGACATTGACGATGATACCCCTTAATTGAGTACATTGTCGGTGTTTAGTGGAAGTCTGCGCATCGGAGAAGAATGATTTAGTTGAAGTACCTAATGGACTCCCATGCACAATCCGAAGGTATTCCCTGAAACTAGACTTCTTGATTGAATTTTAGAAGAAAACCCCATCCAATTTGACCTTGTATAGCCCTCCAAAACCTTGTCTAAAGTTTCTGAGCTAAACCTGATTTTTCTGTTGAATCATATTTTGGTCGATCCTCTTTGGTCGATGCCATCGACCAAGGACCATCGACCAAATTTTCCCAGACAGACAAGTTGATGATTCTTTGGAATATTCCCTATTCTATTTATACTAGCCTCGTGTTTTGAGCCCTATTGCAATCATTTTCACTCCTGAGAACGTGGGGGGAGCTTCCCAAAGCAACTCCTAGGCACTTGTGAAGAAGATTCCACCAAAACTCATTGTTAATCATTGTTTCTTGTCTCCATCTACAACTACAAGGTATGATTCAGCACTTCCACTCTCTATTCTATCTTTTTCTATTCTTTTCTATTCCTCTCTTGCTGTTGAGACCTTGGAGATGGTGTTGCAACCTTACAACCATCACTCCAAGTGTCCACTCTTGCTTAACCTATGATCCTCTCACTTGTCTATTGATGCTATGCCCCCATTTCAAGCCTAGCATATACATTCTTTGATTTTCTTCTTAACATCATGCCTTCTTGTACAAAAATGAGGTATATAGTGTGCTATGTACATGTTTATCACTAGCATATGATCCTAATCGAATTCCTATAACTTCCCTTAGCTAATGCATGCCCTTTTAATGTCAATGCAATCAATTTCAATCCATGCTATGATGTTTGTCTCTTGAACTTAGTAGCTCAATTTGGGGCTTTCTATTTAGACAATTAGATTATGTTAATTCCTTGATTTGTAGTGTCCTCATACTGTTATTAAGCATTCCTCCAAGTTTCGGATCGACCCGAACCCTAGAAGACCAATTTTGGACCAAAATCCCCAAAACCCACTATTCTGTCCCGAAGACATTTTGGTCGATCCTCTTTGGTCGATTCCATCAACCAAGGACCATTGACCAAACTTATTGCTGACAGCAACCTTAACCAGTTTTGACACGTTCGACATCCGATCTTCCCGATTTCTTTTCTAACTTCTTATTTATGTTTGTTTAGGGTCTTAACATTACTTTTGGACCATTTCTTGGTAATTCTCGATTCATCATCAACTCAACCTAAGGTAAGGATGGTTATCTCCATAAACACATAGGCTATGAACTTATGTTTTGGTACTTATATTTAATGAGCATAATCTTTTATTTGTTCTTGATTATTATAGGACTGCTATACATGTTTTAGAACAATAGTATTGCGATTCATATACTCTTGTCATAATGATTTATTAATCTTGTTACTTGTGTTCATGGTGAATCATTTCAATATTATGACTTAACTTTATCATGAAGATGTATTGAATGTATGAGAAATGATGGACTTGAATATGTGATTGCCTAAGCATAACTTGGGATTGGGGAGTGTCCTATTGACGCTTCTGTCCTTGGGCATCGGAGGGAATAGTATGGGATGTTCTCCGAAGATGCCTATCGACACTTTCCCGGGTTATTGGATGACATACATAGGATTGTCTAGTTGTGTGGCTAGGTTTGTCCTTGTCGTGTCAGACCCGAATTGGAAGGGCATTGAGACCGAACGACCCATGGTAGTGTATGGTTTGATGGGCACTCAAGACCGGTAACCAACTCAAGAGAGGACATAAACCATGCTACGGATACCCGAAAGGGGCCATTTATTGGTAGTGTTGCAAATAGCTAAACTTGGGCTCACGAGCGCTCAAGACCGGTAACCAACCCGTGAGAGGACGTGAGAGCTTCCCGTCTACTATTTGTGGATGACCAATAGGGTTGATGAGTCCGTAATCCCGGATTACGCTGACTCTAGTGTGAAGGATACCGGAAAGGATCGCCTGGGGCTAGGAATGGACATATATGGATCTGAGTTGATACGACTGAGTAGATGACTTGCATTGGGCTAGGCTTTACCGTGACATGCGCCAATACTTATGCCAAATGGTGATGTGAGAGAGTGGTGACCGAATCCCCTACCATGGTTTGAGAGGACTTTACCCAATTACCACGGCAGTCCTAAGATACGGAATGGGTTGAGGGAGAGTGACTGACGACCCAAAGAAGTATGGTGCTATGGCTTAAAGCATGTCTACCATAGAGACTAGCATTCATAGAGTTAGAATCATATTTGCATCATATGTCTCATATCACATTGCATTATGTTATGATCTGTATTTATATGATTTTGGATTATGGAATAACTGCCTTGCTGAGTTCTTTGAACTCATTCCTTTTGTGCAAATGTTGTTAGATTATCCTACAGATATTGAGGACTCTGATGGCACACTCTACGAGACGGACTTTGATTCCTCATACTACCTCCGGGTGGTAGCTTCGGTGAAGATCAGAGTTATGGTGCCGAAGAGGATTATTTTGCGTACCATGGTTAACCCCACTATTGTGTGGGAGCGGCCGAGCTAGACTTTCTTCATCCACACCTGTGAGGAGACGATCATTAGGATAGAAGAAACCCTTGTCTAGTGCCCCATTTCCCTGGTTTATTGTGGAACATTTGGATATGTAATTAACTTTATTTGGATTACTCTTTAAACATGGGATTGTAACTAACTTGATTTTTACTACTTTTCTGCTGCCTTGAGAGAGTGACTTTCACTTATTCTCTCGTCCTTATGATTACACTTATACATTTGGTATTATCTATTTTCGCACTCTGACTAGTTGATCTTATCTTATTCATGATATCTATTATTTGTTGCTTTTACCTTGATTATTATTGTTCATGATTGTGTTATCGCGTATGTAAGAGGCATGGTCCCTCGATGCTTGATCCTTGGACTGTGGATCACAATCCCGGGTATGCCAGATAGGGTACCGGCTGGGTGGATGTGACAGTGGACCTGCCTACTCCAGATTCGGATATAATGCTATATCTTGATGATTCTCCTCCTCTGTCCCCCTTTAGAGAAATGGTCCATGGAGAGCTTGTACCGAACGTCAACCAGGCTATGGATCAAGCTTCCGCATCGGTCGAAAAGGGCAAAGAGGACGAAGCCTAGAGTTCGTCGTTCCTCCCGTTCTTCGTTCTTCTTGCTTTTACTTGGGGGAAGCTTACAGAACTCTTCGCAATCTTCCCTGGAAAAGCTAGACGAAGGGTATGGAATTGCGAAGTTTTTTTTTTTTTTTGACCTTTTGTAGGTGGGAGCTTACGGAACTCTTCGCAATCGCCGAGGACGAGGGATCTTGCTTTGGTTTTTCTTCCCGACTCTGTTTTGACAAATGGAAGCTGCTTTGGTTTTTCTTCCTGACTCTCCTTCGACAAGTGGAAGCTTACGGAACTCTTCGCAATCACCGATGATGATTCCTAGAATTTACCCTTTTTTGACCGAATGAAGAAACTAACCTTGACAATTGTTGTCTCATATGTATCCTTTCCAAGGAAAGCTTTTTGACGTTGTAAAGGTTGGCCCCTTATGGTCATTAAAGAAATAAAGAATTAACTTTATCCTCACACTTTGTCGATTATTGGAGATCATGTTTGGGTTTTTCACCAAAGTCTTCTTCTGTAAAATTCCTTAGAATTCTTCCTTTAAGTCGGTCGAAATAGTTGTTGTAGAAAATTTTATTCGATCGTAACCGAAGCCTCTACTTAGGGATTCCTAAGAATTCCTCTAAGTTTTCGAAGGTCCCACTCGGGTTTTAAACCGATGCCTATACTTATAGATTCCTGAGAATTCTTCAAAGCTTTCGAAGGTCCCACTCGGGTTTTAAGCTGATGCCTTTACTTAGAGATTCCTAAGAATTCTTCTATGCTTTCGAAGGTCCCACTCGGGTTTTAAGCCAATGCCTTTTCTTAGAGATTCCTAAGAATTCTTCTAAGCTTTCAAAGGTCTTATTTGGGCAATGCCCTGTGATTAGCATACTTAAGAATTTCCTTAAAAATCCTTTAAGCTTTCGAAGGTCTCACTCGGGTCTTAAACCGAAGCCTTTTACCTTTATAAATTCCATAGAATTTTATAGGTGTTTTAAGGTCTCACTCTGGTTTTAAACCGAAGCCTTTTACCTTTATAAATTCCGTAGAATTTTATAGGTGTTCGAAGGTCTCACTCGAGTTTTAAACTGAAGCCTTTTTGCGTTCGAAGGTCTCATTCGGGTTTTAAACCGAAGCCTTTTGATTTAACATCAATTCATCAACGTCGTTCAGGTATTGATATGTAGCCCCCAATCAAAAGGTTTGTTGTTTGAAACTAGAAATTGCATTGAATAAGCAAAAGACTACATCAAAAACGAAAATGTTAAATCCCTACGGATAGTACTTCTTGAAGTGTCTCGCATTCCACGATCGATCTAGCTCACGCTCGGTAACCATATTCTTCAGCTTGTATGCTCCCGAACCGACCGGCTTGATTGTCATGTACGGTCCTTCCCAGGAAGGATCTAATTTCTTTTGGTGGTGTAGATCCGAAGCTAACGTGTTCCTCAAAACCAAGTCTCCTGATTGGTACTGGTGACGCCTAACCCGAGAGTTATAGTGCGATGCTATCCTTCGTTGATATTGCTGAGTTCGGGCAATTGCTCTTGTTCGAACTTCATCTAATAAGTCAAGGCTATCCAACAGTCCTTGTTCATTCGCTTTTTCCTCGTACTCTCTTTCTCGAAGTGTCCCCGCCATTATTTCCACGGGTGCTAATGCTTTAGATCCATACGCCAATTTGAAGGGAGTTTCTCCAGTTGGAGTTTGAACCTTGGTTTGGTATGCCCAAAGAACGTTTTGTAAATCTTCGACCCACAAAGCTTTGTCAGACTCGAGTCTTTTCTTTATTCCATCCAACAGCGTTCGGTTCATGACTTCCACTTGGCCATTGCTCTGTGGATACGCCACTGATGACATTCGGTGTTCGATCTGATAAGTGTTGTAGAACTGCTAGAACTGTGGATTGTCGAATTGTGTACCGTGATCGGTAACAATGATTTTTGGGATCTCGAACCTATAAATTATAGATTCTAGGACGAACTTTTCCACCTTCTTCTCCGTAATTGTCGCTAGAGGGTTTGCCTCTACCCACTTTGTGAAATAGTCGATTGCTACAATAAGGTATTCTTGTCCACCAGTTGCCTTGGTAAATTTACCCATAATGTCAATTCCCCACATCGCGAATGGGATAGGATCGAGAATTGACATTAGGGTCTCTTCAGGCCTTTTTGATACTGTTGCATGAATTTGACAATTGTTGTAGCGGCGAACATACTCCATTGCAGCCTCTTGAATTTTTTGGCTAGTATACCCCAAGCCTGAGGATTTTGTGAGTGAGGGCTCGACCGCCCATGTGTGCCCCACAAATCCCTTCATGGACTTCCGCTAAAGCGATTTCCGATCCTTAAGGGCCCAAGCATCTGAGGAGTGGTCCAGCATAAGATCTGCAGTACAGCTTTCCGTTCTGCATAGTGAATCTTGACGCTCGTACCCAAATCATCCGAGCCTCCTTCGTGTCCTCTGGCAATTTGTCATCCCAAAGGTACTCCACAATTGGGTCCATCCAGCAGCGCTCGGCTTCGATATAGGATATATCCTCTTCTTGATTGCTCAGGAGGGATAATTCCTCTACATAAACCAAAGGCTCGAGTGTCTTTTCCTCAGGATCTGACATACCTTCAGACCCTTGAATTCTTTTTGTAATGCCTGCATGATTTCTTGATATTTCTGCAATCGGGGTTCTTTGACGCCATACTCCCCTTGCACCTGATTAACAATCAGCTGCGAGTCATTGAAAATAGTTACGTCAGCTATCGCTAGGGCCTTAGCCAATCGGAGTCTGGCTATCAAAGCTTCATATTCAACATCGTTGTTGCTTGCTTCAAAGGCAAATCTCAAGGCATACCGAATAATAAAACCTATCGGACTCTTAAGTAAAACTCCTGCTCTAGCCCTGTGCTTATTGCTCGAACCGTCAACGTATACCTCCCACATGGTTGGGATACTTGGCTCAGTTTCTTCTTCCATTGGAGTCGTGGTTTCCACGAAAAAATCCGCTAGCGCCTGAGCCTTGATTACCGTATGGGATTTGAAATTTACTTGGAATTCACCAAGCTCAACCGACCATGCCACCATTCTTCCAGACAAATCAGGTTTATGAAGAACTTTTTTCAAAGGAAAAGTAGTTAGTACCTCTATTGGATGTGCTTGGAAGTATGGTCTTAGTTTTCTGGCCGCCATCATGAGGGCCAAAGCCTGCTTTTTGATCTGGGAGTACCGTGTTTCTGCATCAAGGAGCCCATGGCTAACATAATAGATTGGCCATTGCTTTCTTTCCTTCTCCCAAACGAGAACTATCCTCACGGCCGAGGGAGATGTGGCCAAGTAGACTTGTAAAGTTTCTTTTTTCTCCGGTCGAGATAAGACGGGTGGCTTGCCAAGAATTTCTTTCAAGTTCTCAAACGCCTTTTGGCATTTGTCGGTCCATCGGGCCTCTTTGCTCCCCCTTAGATCCTTCAAAGCTTTGAAGAAAGGGAGACACTTCTCTCCTGACTGTGAGATAAAGTGGTTCAACACAGCTACTCTCCCTGTTAAGCATTGCACATCTCGAACGGTCTTTGGTGGTTCCATGTTAATCAAAGCTTGTATTTGGCTGGGTTAGCCTCTATACCTCTTTGAGATACCATGAAACCCAAGAACTTTCCCAACGATACACCGAACGCGCACTTCTTTGGGTTCAGCTTCATTTGGTATTTTCGTAGCACCGAAAATACCTCTGCAAGATCAATAATGTGCCCCGAATGCACCACACTTTTGACTAGCATATCATCTACGTAAGCCTCCATATTCTTCCCAATTAGATCACTGAAAATTTTGTTCATTTCCCTCTGACAAGTTGCTCCTGCATTCTTCAAGCCGAACGGCATGACTTTGTAATAGAAACTTTCCCGATCGGTCAAGAAAGCAGTGAACTTTTCATCTTCTTGATTCATGAGAATCTGGTTGTACCTTGAATAAGCATCCATGAAACTTAAAGTTTCATATCCTGTTGTGGCATCTATCAAAAGATCTATCTAAGGCAATGGATAACAGTCTTTTGGACAAGATTTGTTGAGGTCCGTGTAATCAGTACACATCCTCCACTTTCCATTGGACTTCTTGACCATTACCACATTGACCAACTAGGTCGGACATTCAATAGGCTGAATGAACCCTGAATTCTTCAACTTCTCAACTTCGCTTCTGATAGCCTCGTGCTTCTCTATTGAAAAGTTTCTTCTTCTCTGGAATCACTGGTTTGGCCTTCGAATCTATCCAAAGCTTGTGCTCTACTACTTGTCGATCTATTCCAGGCATGTCTTCAGCAGACCATGCGAATACATCTCTGTTTTCCCGAAGGAAAATCTTCAATTCTGACTTGAACTCCTCCAGTTGCTCGGATCCAATATGAGTTGTTCTTTTTTCATCATCAGGATCTAGCTGGATTCGTTCCAATTTCTCTACTGGTTCGGGTCTTTGCATCTCTTCCTCATCCTGATCGTCACGTATCTCAATCAGTAATGTCGTGGCCTTCTTCGGGCCTTCTTTGTCCTTCAAATAAGCTACATAACACTTTCAGGAGATTCTTTGATCAGAAGACACTTGACCAATTCCCTTATCAGTTGGGAACTTGATCTTCATGTGCTTTGTTGAGACCACCGCACCTAGCTTTGTTAGGGATGGCCTGCCAAGGATAACATTATACGCCGGAAGCTCCTGAACCACCAGAAAATTCACCCGAATGGTAGTTTCCTTGGGGAAATTTCCAACTGAAAGGTCAAGCTGAACTAATCCTTCGGCAACAGCCGATGATCCAGCAAATCCATACAAGTGTGTGGATATGGTTCCATAAAATCCTTCTCGATCTTTAGTTTCTGATAAGCTTCGTATGACAAAAGATCTACGGAAGAGCCTGTTTCAACCAACACTCTATGCGCCTCCCGTCGTCCAATCTCCACCTCGATGACTATGGCATCATCATGAGGTGTGCAAATACCTCTCTCGTCCTCATCATCGAAGGTGATCGAACTTTCACCATTCTGTCTTTTCCACTTCTGCGCCTCTCCAGTTCCAACGAACTTAGATTTGGCCTTTAGCTTTCGGAGGGACTCCGGTTCGGGTCCCCCACATATAGTTAGGATAGGAGACTGGCTAGCATCAACCACCTCCTTTCCCTTCTTTGATTTGGAAACCTCGACCCGTCGTTCTTGACTTTCTGAACGGTCCCTCTTCTCGACAGCAACTCTTGGCTCTGCCAGTCGCCCATTAATGAAACTGGAGAGGTGACCTTGAGAGATCAATCTTTCAATGTCGGCCTTCAGGTGCCTGCAATCATTGGTGTAATTCCTATAATCCTTATGAAAACGACAATACTTTTCCATGTTACGCTCTCCAGGTTTGGATATGACCTTTGGGGACCATTTCAAAATTTCTTGTCTTTTGATGATATTTAGAATCTCCGACCGAGGGGTATTCATTGGTGTGTACTCGCTTTGATCAGGAGAACGTTGCCTCCACGCCGAACGGGGCTTTCTTGCTCGATCATGATTGGGCTGCCTAGGCTTCGCCTTTTTTCCAGGACCCTTCTGTTCTCCAGGTTTGGATATGACCTTTGGGGACCATTTCAAAATTTCTTGTCTTTTGATGATATTTAGAATCTCCGACGGAGGGGTATTCATTGGTGTGTACTCGCTTTGATCAGGAGAACGTTGCCTCCACGCCGAACGGGGCTTTCTTGCTCGATCATGATTGGGCTGCCTAGGCTTCTGCCTTTTTTCAGGACCCTTCTGTTCTTTGGTTGGCATGTCTTGAAGTAATAACTCCAAGAGTCTCCGATTTGTGAGTCCAATGAACAGTGCAGTTTTAGCTTCTTGTTTGTCCAGATTCTCAATCTCCATAGTAACTTTGTTGAATCTTTTCAGGTACTCCCGAAGTGACTCGCTTTTCCCTTGCTTTATGGTGAATAGAGTCTCCTTTGTTTTTTTTATCTAGATTACACTCTAGAAACGACCGATAAACTTCCGCGCCAATTCCTCGAAATCGACAATTCCTCCCAAAGGAAGATTTGAAAACCAATTCTATGCTGCTTTGTCAAAGATGAACTGAACACCCTGCAAAGGATTTCATCAGAACTACCAGCCACTACCATAGTTTGTTGATAATAACTAATATGGGCAATGGGATCTACCGAACCATCGAACGAAGAGAAAGTCGAGAGCTGGAAACTGTGAGGAAACACAAATCCAGCTATTGCCTCAACAAAAGGGGTTTTGGATGACCGAATAGATGTCATCGACCATCTTCCCTCGGGAGAGCAATCCCAACCTTTGATTGATATCTGCAAGCTCCTGACCAATGTGGACCGAATGTCCCCCACCGGTCCGATAGCTTTCTCGACCCGAACGTTTTGAGCTTGGCGAGTGAGTGCGTACTCCTTTGCCCAATCTCATTATTGACCAGGTTTGGCTTGATTGCGGCTGTTCCTTCTAGGTAGTTCCCCAGTTCTCTGCTCTCAGCCTCACTCTCTGGAATCCCCCCACAGGTTCGGGCCATAATTTTGGCCTCCTTCCGGTTGCCTATCTCCCTGTGGGGAATGCCCTCGAAGCGGTGGTATGAGCGTCTCTACTTCTCCTGCATGCCTTTTGGCCTCCTAATGATCAGGAGCCTGGGGAGCCACCACTTGTCTGACCAGCGTACGAAGCGTCTTGTTCATCTCCAAAAACTAGAGTTGCATTTGATCCAACTATTGTTGGAGAGGATTAGGAGGGTTTAAGCGTTCGTTACCGCCCAATCCCTCATCTTCACGTACTTCACGAGCACGACTTCCTTCAAGGCTATCTTTTGGAACGTTCCCTTCTGGAAGTCGAATGCTAGGCTCTCGCTATGCCACCGCAACTGCTGCTGCTGACCTAGTAACCATGACTTTCTGAAGCGTTTCCCACAGACGACACCAAAATGCGTCCAAAATCTGCTCAGCCCTTAGATCACTCAAGAGTGACCTGCAAAACAATCGTCAGATGTGGCCCGACCGTGGGGGTCGGGAGTCCACCTTCGATGGCTAAGTCAGTTATTGAACTGATCACAAAGGCTCTGACTGAATGCAGAGCGAAGTATGAATACGAATGTTGGGAATACGAAGTACTAGGGCCAAATTAGGTCTAGCTTAGCCACAAATAAACCCGCAGCAGGAATTATAAAGTAAGGTTCTTGATGAAACCAGCCTGTAGAATGACTCCCAAGTTCTGGTCAAGTGCAGCTTTTATGGTGGAGTATATGTGCCGTAAATTTCACCTTTGGATGGCTCAATCAAAAGATATGGCTGCAACTCCCAATTCCCAAATTAGTGGACCTAAGGTGCTTCAGCTGACCACTGGATTGCAACCAAAGTCTGGTTGAGTGAAACATTGATGGTGGTGAGGCTTGTTCTAAAAGTTCGATGAAGTTCAGTTATGTTGGTTCGGATTGAAGCTATGAAGATGAAGTTAAAATAGAAGGTTTAGTTCTATGGAAGAAATCAACTAATGGATGGATGGAAAAGGTTGTCGAATGGAGGGAATGGATGGGAGAATGGTATGTTTTAAAACCCAGAGGGGTTTGGAGATGGAAGATGGAGAAGAATGTATTTGGTGGTGCAGCAGACACTCAAGTCTCAAGCAACAAGGGTTTGTTCGAATTTAAAATTAGAGAATCAGCAGCACTATAGTTTCGATGAAAGAAGGTGATCAATGGCAGCCTTCAAACCGATTGTTAGAAAAATCACCAGTCTTTGATGGTTCCCTTCAACAATCTCAAAATCTGAACTAGAGTGTGTTTTTGTTGTGAAAATAAGAAGAAATCTTAGGGGAAGAAAATAGAAAGTAGAAGGATAGGAGGATAGGCCCTCTCAGCCAGGCTCCCTTAGCCATTCCTTTCATTCACAATGGGCAACAATGGTCAAAGCATTCTTCATTCATCAGCTAGAAAAATCTTGGCGAGGGTCTTGCAGCCTATTAAAAACATAGAGAGTTTTGGTGGTTACTCTCTAATTTCATGAAAAGTAGAAACTACTTGATGCAGTTATTTTCAGTTCAAACAGAGAAGAACAAAGAAAAGAAGGAGACAGAGAGTTTGAGGAGAAAACGAGAGTTCACTTTACTGATCGCTTTTCCGTATGCCCTGTTTTACATTTATATTCCAAACTATGTTCTAGATACTTCCACTTGTCTTTAGATCTAGATCTACAATCTGTTTGTAACGGATCATTTACAATTAAGCACTCAACTGAATTACAAAGCTTTAAACCAAATTACAGATTATAATCCTTTAAAAAGGATGGTTTACTAGTCTTACGTGTGGACCTTCGTGGGCCTTCCTGTGGATGGACAATTGAAATATCTTCACTCAGCAATTGAGTTGTATCAATCCCACCCCCATGGGAAGCAACCTTGTCCACAAGGTTGAAGGAAGGAAACTGCTTGGTGAAGTCAGCAAGGGAAACCCAAGTTGCTTCAGTAGGGGACATACCAGCCCATTGCACCAAGACCTGTTGCACAACAGAACCCAAGTGCTGCACCTGGCGAGTTTGAAGAACAGCTACTGGAAAGAGCTCCTCAGGAGG
Source organism: Hakea prostrata (assembly GCF_041222555.1). Taxonomy (NCBI): domain Eukaryota; kingdom Viridiplantae; phylum Streptophyta; class Magnoliopsida; order Proteales; family Proteaceae; genus Hakea; species Hakea prostrata. Next base: position 30,225,574 of record NC_142602.1, on the reverse strand, counting down.
GAGAACTGATGAAATATCAGCGATAGGTGCAGTTCCCACATATGGCTTGAGAAGAGACACATGGAAGACGGGATGAATCTGAGATTCCGGGGGAAGCAGTAAGCGATAGGCCACTTCGCCAATTTTCTGCACAATCTGAAACAGACCAAAGAATCGTCTTCCCAACTTGGTATTTAATCGCTGAGCTACAGTAGACTGTTGGTATGGCTGCAACTTGACATAGACCCAATCACCAACATTATATGTCTTTTCCAAGCGATGTTTATTAGCCTGATCACGCATCCTGGCTTGGGCACGCTAGAGATTACATTTCAGATCAGAAAGTAACTGATCACGAGTGCGTAACTCAGCATCCACAGATGTATGAACCGAAGAGCTGGGTATATAGTGTGCAATAGTTGGAGGGGCTCGACCATACAGAGCTTCGAATGGAGTAGTGTTAATTGCAGCATGATGAGAAGTATTATAAGAGTACTCTGCCCACCCTAGGTACTTCGTCCAATGGCTTGGAGCATCCGCGACATAACAGTGAAGGTACTGTTAAAGGGAACGATTGGTTACCTCTGTCTGGCCGTCGGTTTGAGGATGGTAGGAGGTGCTGAAGGCCAAGGTGGTGTCGTTGAGGCGATGTAACTCACGCCATAAGCTGCTCAAAAATAAAGGGTCTCTGTCGCTGACGATGGAGCGTGGAAAACCATGGTGTCGAACGATTTCAAGCATAAACATGGCTGCAAGTTGTGAACTAGTAAAAGATGTGGGCAAAGGGTTAAAGTGAGCATACTTGGTGAGACGATCGACGACTACCCAGATAGTGGTTTTGCCCTGTGATGCTGGTAATCCAGTTATGAAGTCCATGGACAGGTCGTCCCATACCTGCACAGGGGTTGGTAGGGGTTGGAGCAGACCCGGCAGTGCCGTTGGAGGGACCTTTACCTGTTGGCAAATTACACAACTTGCTACATACGCCTTTGTATCTCTAGCCATGCCTTTCCACCATACATTGGCAGAGAGTCGTTTTAGAGTCGTGATATAGCCAGCATGTCCGCTGATGGGAGAATTATGAAATTCATTGAGTAACACTTGCTGCAGAGAGGAGATTTTGGGTATTACCAGTCGACCACGGCGCAGCAATAAACCATTCCGCAAGTCAAATTCTGAAGGGAGAGTAGATTCAGCTGAAATCTGCATGATGATTTGCTGTAACTCCAAAGATGCTGCAACTTCTGCTCGTAACTGAGTTAAAAAATCTGAGGCAGGGGAGAACAGAGTGAAAGCACAACAGTGTCCTTCAGGTGCTCTAGATAGAGCATCAGCTCCTTGGTTATCTCTACCCGGCTTATATTGAATTTCATAATCAAAGCCAAGCAGCTTGGTTATCCAAAACTGTTGATCAGGAGTTTGAATTACCTGAGAATTTAATTCTTTGAGGCCTCGCTGATCGGTCCGAATAATGAAGCGTCAGCCAAGTAGATATTGACGCCACTTAGAAACAGCTTGGACAATAGCGAAGAGTTCTCTGACATATGTGGAGGCAGCCTGCATTCTCAGGGAAAGCTTGCGACTATAATAAGCAATTGGTTTGCCCTGTTGAGATAGAATAGCCCCAATTCCAACACCGGAAGCATCTGTTTCAATTAAAAAATCCTGTTCAAAATTCGGTAAACCGAGTAAGGGTGCTGTCGTCATGGCTTGCTGGAGGCATTTGAATGCATGAGTAGCATCCTCCGTCCACTGAAAATCGCCTTTACGAGGAAGATTAGTCAGGGGAGCGGCAACGCTAGCATACCCTTTTATAAATTGGCGGTAATACCCTGTTAAACCCAAAAAACCTCTTATTTCTTTCAAATTGGTTGGAACTGGCCATGCCAAAACTACAGTGACTTTATCTTGATCAACAGCTAGTCCCTCTTGCGTTACTACGTGACCCAAGTATTCCACTGCTGTTTCACCAAAAGTACACTTACTCTGTTTTGCAAAGAGTTGATGAACTTGTAACGTTTCCAACACGATTTGTAGGTGTTGTAAGTGATCCGCCCAAGTCTTGCTGTACACGAGGAGATCGTCAAAGAAAACAAGCAAGAACCGTCGCAGGTATGGCCGAAATATGTCATTCATGGCAGCTTGAAAAGTTGATGGGGCATTCGTGAGACCAAACGGCATGACGAGAAATTTGTAGTGACCGTCGTGGGTTCGGAAGGCTGTCTTCTCGATGTCTTCTGGCCGAACTCGAATTTGATGGTATCCGGAACGCAAATCCATCTTGGAGAAGAAAGCTGAACCATGGAGTTCATCGAAGAGCTCATCTGCTGTAGGGATTGGAAACCGATCTCGAACTCACACTGTGTTTAGCGCTCTGTAGTCTATGCAAAATCTCCAAGTTCCATCTCTTTTCTTCACAAGGAGCACCGGCGAAGAGTATGGACTGATGCTGGGCCAAATGATGCCGCTGCAAAGCATTGTAGCTACCTGCCGTTCAATTTCAGACTTCTAAAAATAAGGGTACCTGTAAGGGCGAACATTCACCGGCTTTGTCTCCGGTATTAGGTGTATTTGGTGGTCATGCACTCTAACAGGTGGTAGTGTTGTGGGCTCCTTGAACACTGTAGCATATTGGGCCAAAAGCTGTTTTAAGTCTTCATTAGTAACACACGTAGAATTTCCACTTGGGCCTTCCAACTCTAACTTGAATAACATTTCATAATTGTGGGCTTCAACAACTTTTCTCAGCCCATGAAACTGTATTTGCATGGGTGCATTATCAGTTGCTCCTTGTAGCAGAACCTTTTGATTGGCATCTTCAAATTGCATTGTCATCCGTTGATAGTCAAATATAATGGGTCCAAGTGTGGCCATCCACTGTACACCCAAAATTACATCTGCACCATAGATGGGTAATACATGTGCATCAAAAGTAGCAATGTAATCAAGGAAATTAAGGCTAAAATTACGAACTAACCCTTCACATACTAACCGTGTTCCATCTCCAATTACCACTGAAATATTGCATGCCACTTCCATCGTTAGATTGAGATATTTGACAACCTCACTCCTGATAAAATTGTGGGTGCTACCCCCATCAACCAAAACCTGAACCGGTCTACCCGCTGTGAACCCGGTCAGGCAAAGGGTGGTTGGTGAATTAACTCCCATCATAGTGAACAGCTCTCGAGTTGGATTGCCAGTTAACTCAGCATCACTGTTGGCTTCGTCGGAGTCCAGTTCACCTGCAGTTGCAGCGGTCTCCTCTGATTCCATCAAATAGAGTTGTTTAAATTTGCACCGGTGTCTCGGCATAAATTTTTCTTCACATGTATAACATAACCCCTTTTCTCGGCGCGTTTGCATTTCTGCAAGGGATAAGCGCTTAATCGGTAATGTGGCAGTAGCCGGAGAAATTGCCGGTAGAGATTTGACCGCGGTATAGGACGGCGGTGTTGGTAGCAGAGGTGGCTTGGTAGAAATTGGAAGGATGCGGGGAAAAACACGCCGCCCCTCGTAGATCTTAGATTCATATAACCGTGCGAGTTCCATTGCTTGATCCATATCCATCGGACGACAAGCCATTACCTCATGTCGTATATCAGACCGAAGCCCTGAGATAAAACAACTTAACAAGAACTCCGTAGGTAGTTGAGAAACCCGATTTGCCAAAGCCTCATAACGTGCTTGATACTCTGCAACAGACGTTTGTTGTGTGGATTTTGCAAGCATCGCTCGAGGATCCTCAAAGGGATTTGGGCCAAATCGTTTCTTAATTGATCGCTTGAATGCCTCCCAATTTGTGAAGAGATTAGACCTATACATCCACTGGAACCACTGCAGAGCTTCACCATCCATGTGAAACGACGAGATCTTAAGTCGTTGTTCATCCGGTGTAGCGTGGTAATCAAAAAAACTGTTCAGCTTTAAACAACCAGCCGGCTGGATCCGTGCCGGAAAATCTTGGAAAAGACAATCGCACCGCTCGTGGTTGTACAGATCCGCTATTATAAGAACTGAAAGACTCAGTCGGCGATCCGTTCTTACATCGAGCCTCTGGTGTTGGTGGCATCCTCAATACCTGTTCAATTTTTCCATCAAGATAGGTTAATTTCAGCACCAACTCAGTTAACGTCTCACGTTGTTCAGACGCCGTTGCCTGCAGATAAACCAACATTTCACCGTGCTCCAAAGATGTAGAGCTAAGCTGTTTCACCGATTCATCCATTTGAGCCATTCGAGTTCGTTCCGCCATAGATCCGGCAGGTTGGACCAATGATGCAGTTATTTTCAGTTCAAATAGAGAAGAACAGAGAAAAGAAGGAGACAGAGAGTTTGAGGAGAAAACGAGAGTTCACTTTACTGATAGCTTTTCTGTATGCCCTGTTTTACATTTATATTCCAAACTATGTTCTAGATACTTCCACTTGTCTTCAGATCTAGATCTACAATCTGTTTGTAACGGATCATTTACAATTAAGCACTCAACTGAATTACAAAGCTTTAAACCAAATTACAGATTATAATCCTTTAAAAAGGATGGTTTACTAGTCTTACATGTGGACCTTCGTGGGCCTTCCTGTGGATGGACAATTGAAATATCTTCACTCAGCAATTGAGTTGTATCACTACTAATCCTAAGAATGTAATATGACTTTGTTGGGAAGGGAAGTAGAAACTAATCCTTTCAACAATAAAGCAGAGACTGACTTCTATTGAGTGAAAGGGCCCTGTTTTTATGAGTTCCTTTGACATCATTAATGTGTCACATGGTGAATTTATGGGAGAGAGTTGTTGAATCTGCCTATGGAAGGAAACAACTATTTGGTGAATCAATTTGGTTTTATGCTGGGAAGGTCTATTATGGAAACTATTTTCTTATTCTGGAGGGGACGAACGTTCTTATATAGGACCTTATGGAAAGAGATATGGAGGGCAAGAAGGCTGTCTGTATGGCCGTTATTGATATGGAAAACATCTATGAAAGCGTCCCTAGAGAGTTTATTTGGCTTGTACTAGAGAATAGAAGGGTGTCATGCGATGATGTAAACATAATTAGAGTTATGGATGCATGATGGTGCAATGACTAACTGCAAGAACTCTCCCTGAGGGAGGGGTTCCAGCTTTCTAGGTATTGGTTTGCCAATTACAGTTGGGTTACATCAATGATCAATCAGTCTTTGGCTCTTTTTCATTTGCATGTAAAATGCAGTTACATCAATGATCCTTTTGATCCTTATTTCTATTTATATTATTTTGGAGGAAGAGAGAAAAAAAAGGAAGGCAAGTTTAAAATATGAAGATCAACCTTGGAAAAGCTCTTAAAATAATTATAAGATGGAATATATGGTGTGTAACTTTGACCATACTAGGATAGTTTATTAGATAGTGAATATTGATGAGAGAGCTATTGCACAAAGTGATTATATTTGGTATGTGTTTGGTAGTTTATAGTAAATAAAAGAAGGTGAAATAGAAGATGTGGCTGATTTTTTCGTCAAGAGAAAGGGTTAATTTCATTTCTTGATATTTATGGAATTACTTCAGTTACGTAAATGACATTAATTTATAATAATAAAAGGGAAATGGTTCTGTTACGTAAATGGCATTAATTTATAATAGAATGGAAACGGCATTCCAACGGGGGTTAGTCCAAGTGCTAAGCAGCTTGATCCGCTTAAGCAAGGTTCCGGTATCGAAACCTTGTGGATGCAAAAAATCCCCGCTGGGAGACTCACCCACCACAGCCAGGTGTGCGACCCGGGTCGAACACCGGATTAATCAGGGCAAAGCCTTGGAAACCGGGGTTAGCAACCAAAAAACAAAAAAGAAAAAAGAAAATGGCATTTCCTTTCTCTTTCAGATGACTTATTGGCAGCCTCTCTCCTTTTCAATTTGAAAATGACTGAATTCCTTCTGATGTAGCCAACTCATTCAATGAAAGAAATGACTCTTTAAGTTATATGATATAGCTATTATCTTTTATTTAAATCCCAAAATGCTCTTGTTCTAATTTCATAGATGTAGGTGAAGAACTACTCTCCTCACTCACCTTTTATCTCCCTCCTAACTCCTAAGAAAAAAAATGTCAAAACTAACAGGTTGTAATTTTCAATTATTGTAAAATAATAATAATAATATTAAAATTGAGACGATGATTCTTCTCATGAAAATATCTCCAATTTTCTTGAAATTATGAGATTTTAATGAACAAATTGGTGACTTTCTTTCTAAAGAGCCAAAAGACCATGTCTTTTATGGATAGTCAAAACAAGTTCCTCCAAGGGATTTAACACAGTAGTCCTCTTTGATAAATGAGATATCATAGTTTTTCTATACTATAATGTGGGATTGAATCTGTCAATTTCTCTATTCATCTAACACAATTACAGTTTAATTCACAGTTGAATAATAAGGAATCTAAAATTAGGGTTTCGGGGGAATTTTTGTCACGACAACTTATAATCTCATTTGTCATTAAACATTTCTTTAAAGGGAAAATTACATATAGACCCTCTGTGTTTATAATCAATTAAATCTATTATCCCTAGAAAATTATATAGACCCCTTGTGTTTAGAGGGGAAGTATTTGATATATTTGCTAAGCAAGAGGGGAGGTAAGTGATATTATCCAACTAAGAGGGGGTGTAAGTGCTATTTGTCCAGCTAAGAGGGGAGGTAAGTGATATTTACCCAAAAATCAATTACAGATGTCCCCTAACAAAAATTAATAGCTCTAATGATGCGGTAAAAGAACATTTGTAATTAAATTTTCTTTTCAAAAATAATAAATATAATTGCTTCCAAACACATGGAGTTTATATTTAATTTGTCTTTTCTTAAATATTTAATATTAAAAAAAAAAAAAAAAAAGGAAAAAGAAAAACCTAATGTTGAAGACTTTCACAGATACCTTGACATCAAATGAGAACTGTGTCAACTGATGATTGCACCAAAACCCACCCTTTTTGAATAGTTAATATTTTCATGATAAAAAAATTATATATATACATATATCTGCTTGGTCTGGTTGGGGTTTGAACAGGTTCTAAACATCTGTGCTTCAATATACGAGCTCAACTTTCAAGTAATATCAAATCTTCAACTGATTATGCCACTAGAATCTGGGATTTAGATTGCTACACCTAGAATATTTTGCATAGGAGCATATGGGATGTTTAGAGAAGATGGAAAGTGAATAACATAGGAGCTTTGGGACCAGAGAATGCTGCCTGCTGCCTGGTTCTCTAGAACCTGCAAACGCAGGCCAGATAATGAGAGTGCTTTGATATGATTTCCAGCTTATCAAGTACAAGTAAAAGGGAACGGGCGTGTTTGTGTCTAGGCATAGGAACCACCCTACCACATGACCAGCTGGTGTGATTTTTCACTTCTAGTCTAATACCAGAATGGAAACTTACTATTATTGCAAATGGAAAACTGAATTCACTACCTGAAGTATCATACATATTTCTGAAATCAGAACTGTTCTTGTTTCAAATGTCATTCCAAAAGAAATGATAAACAGACAAAATGCAATCACATTTCCATAATTTTGTAGAAAAGCAAAGGAAGAATTGTCAACAATGCACTTCCTTTTGGGAAAGACAATGTGCTTACATCATATTTCAGTATCTCAGAACTCTGCTTGTTGTTTACAGGTAAAAACCAGAAAAAGAAATTTCAAAATTTACTTGAATTTATTCCTTTTACGTGGTTTTTACCTGGAAACAAATGGAGGTCGAGCTTTGAAAAGATAGTAACTAAACAGTAACCATCATTTCCTGGAAACACTGATTCACAACTGCTGAGTAGAGAGGAGATTTTGCCTGTGTTCATTTAGTGGAGATGGAAATGTAGGAAAGTCTAACCATCATGACTTTTTGAGATGAAACTGATTTTGTTGTGCAATTCAGAGACTGGGAATACTTGCCTTCAAGGACTCCAGTAAAGATTTGGAAGCTAGTTTCTTAGCAACCTTCTTATTTGCCCCATATTTTGTTTCCTGATAAGTAGTGCCTTCTGCTTCAACTTCAATTGTAACAGAAACCACACCTTCCTTAAACAGTGGAGTCTTTCTAATTAGATAATGTCTTCTACTGCATAGCTCATCCAGTTCTCTCACAGGATGGAGTTTTACAGTATTTGGTGTCACCATAGGTTCTAGAAAAGGTCGTATTTTCTCCCAGACAACACTGTTATTATATCCAGTATCAACAAGAATTGCGCCAGCTATAGATTCCATTATATCTCCAAGCACCTGCATGGATTATATGGAGACATCTTGGTTATACTCAGAGAACAAGATAACAAAAAATTGCATTTGAAGCATACACAAGGAAAAAAGTGCAGCCAATGAAATTGAGTAACAATATGGAATGGGTTTAGAAGCGGCGCCCATTTGGTTGGGCTTGTGTTGAGGCTCTCTGCCAACCTGAAAACAACCTGAGCTGAAATAACATGTGCATATACTGATCTGTCAGCAGACAACAACAAAAAAGCATTAGCCAAAACCTTGTTGCATGGATCATATAATCTCATCACCTTATGCCAGAGAGTCCCCTAGAATAATATATTTTGACCTGGTTATAGTAAATAGTAAGCAAGGGTTAGCAAGGGCATCACTGTAAATGACACAAAGTCATGAGACCAGGTTGCAGTGACAAATAGTCAATGATTCTTGCACTATGGACTAGTGTGCGTGGGCATGCAAGTCAGAAAGCATAGGACTAGATTAGCATCTTGAAACATAGGGTCTCTATAACAAGAAGCAGAATTGACTGATTTTACAAGAAGAATTTTCAGCCTCATAATATCAGTAAAGTTCATGTGGCAGATGGCTCCCTTTCTCTTGTTACTGGGAAAGACATCATAACTGCAATCCTGTATCTCTTTCCTCCATATTACATCTTCACAATTTCTCTACTAATTTTATTTTACATTAGTAATCTGACATTAGAATTATTCGGTCAACCAGATGGTTGTTGGATCAGAGGAAAGATACATGGTTAGGTTGGTAGCAAGAGGTTTAACCCACACTCATGGGATCAACTATCAGGAAACATCTGCACAATTGATAAGATGAACATTTTTAAGGGTAATTATCTCCTATACAGTTAACCAATGATGGGACCTCCAACAACTTGATGTGAACAATACTATTCTCTACAAGGAGCTTAAAGAGCCATGTTTATATAGATTGCTGATGTGAACATGATTCAGACCCCTGGCTGAAACCCTAAGTGGCTCCCATTAGCATGGCTCTAAGAAACCTCCCTAGGCTGGCCAAACCCCCTTGGAGGGGGATTTTGGACACTTTCTGCCCTATTTGTTTGCTGGAATAATTCCAGTTTCATTATAGAATCCATTTTGGTTAAAGAGTCTTCTTTTAACTTGGTAGTTGAGTTAGTTAGAGTCCTTAGTTCTTCTAAATTCTAGCATGTGGCAATTAGAGTTTTAATTAAAACAGAATTTAAGCATGTGCTTATTAGAGTTTAAGATAATTAATTCTTTTTTTCAGCATGTATCCATTAGGGACCTTTGGATGTTTAGATTTTATTTCAATGGACAAGATTATGTGATGGGATCCTAATTTGTAAAGGAATCCCACTTAGTGTCTAGTTCATTTTAGTAGGCTATAAACTAAAACCAATTCTTTAAGTCTGATTGAATAAAATTAAGGTGTTTGTGAGAAACTGGGTCGTGGTTCTCCTTGGGAGGGCCATGGCGGATTTTGAAGCATTCTTCCTCGACAATCAACAACCATTCTCAAATTCCAGCAACCATTAACCACAAAAGCCTCCACAAAGTAAGAAAACACCCCAGCTCCCTTCCCCCTCCTCTTCCCTACCCAAGCAAGGATCCCCCCACCCTTCATCTTCAGCCCCAGCCCCTCCCCACGCCCCTGTGCAACCCTATTCCCATTCCCCTTTGCTGCTGTTACCTCGCAGCAGCCTTCCCCACTCCCCCTCCTGTCATCCCATAAATTGGGCCTAAAACAGCCTCCTTGGATTGTAGCAACCAAGGCTGGGTGAATGACCTAAGAATTACTTGGCAATTTTTCATGCCCCCTGAGGTGTCCTAAGTACAGTTAGATTCCCTGCCCCATAAGGAGTCAAGAGTTATTTATTTTCTTTAATTGTTTATGGCATGGTCAAGATAATTGGGAATCTTAGTTGGATATATTTGCAAGATTTTAATTGTTTATGTCATGGTCAAGATAATTGGGAGTCTTAGTTGGATCTATTTGCAAGATTCCTTCTACATAATTAGTATTTTATTTTGTTAATATTGTGGTCCTAGTTGGCAATTAGTTAATAATTTATAGGTGTTTTGAAGATCTTTTTATGGTTACAAGTAGTTGAGTTGAATTGCGTTTTCAAGATGGAGTCCAGGTCTACTTTCTTTATTGTAAGGCTATTTATAGCCCCTCGCCACCTTGTGAAAAATTCAGTTGAAGATTAATACAAATTGAAGGCATAGAGTCGTGGGAAGCTACCACATGACCTAGGCTGAGTAGTTTTCTGAAATTCCAGCATTGCTCTTAGGATCACCTCTGCCTCTAAGTCCTAACCAGTAAGTGCATCCCAGCCCCTCTCCTCCTTCCCTAGTCCACGCAAAGACTTCCCTACCCCCCCTCCACTGGAGGACCTCTCCACCCCTTCCCCTTCCATCACAGACCGCCCCTCCCTTGCCTTGTGGCATCCCCAAGAAACCTTTCCCACCCATCCCAAACCTGCGGCAACCCTCCCCAGCCCCTTGTTTCCATTTCCCCCATTCTTCTTGCCCTTTCTTGATCTTGCGGGAGCCTTAGAGAAGAAAGAAAGGAAGGAAAGAAAGAAAAGAAGAAAGAAAAGAAAAAGAGCAAATTACATTTACTTTGAAAAAACTTATGTTTACACCCCTGGAATTTATTCTATTACAAATGTCCCCTTGTGCCTAACACCATTAGTTTTAATCATTAAAAAGACATATTTACCTAGGTTGAACCTTAATCTAAGTTTTAGAAAAATAAAAAATGTGAGTAAGAATCAGTCAATTTTTAGGGTAAATCGACTTCTTTTTAGGAAACTGCTTAGAAAAATCTGCTATATCAAGGAGTTAAGATGTCATGTATGAATATGAAAAACTCTAAAGTTCTATGGCTAGAATATGCCTTTCTTTTTGGGTTTGAATTAAAGAAGGATAATATTGGGAACTTTGATAATACTTATACATGCTGACTCATCATGTAACCCATTTATTCTAAAAATAAGGGCAGGGCTCTTATATAATTCAAAACACAAAGGGTATAAATGTAAGAGAATAGATACTAAGGGGTGTAAACATAATTGTTTGCAAATAGAGGGGGGTGTATGTGCAATTTTCTCAACGAAAAAAAAAAAAAAAGAAGAAGAAGAAAGAAAACAAGAAAGAAAGAAAGAATAAAGAAAGGAGGCAAGATCAAGATTCTTGAACCCATTTCCCTAATTGTTAAACCCTTACCCATCCCATCCCAAGTAGAATTATTTTTGCTCCAAACTTCCTATCCCTTAGGGTTTGTTAAAACCTTGTCTCAATCCACCAGCCCCATCTTAAGGTATGTTAAAACCCTAACATCATTCCCATTTAAGTTTGTTAACCTAAACTTAGCGAAAAGTTCCTCTCCAAATCATCCCATATGAAACCCTTAACTTAGCAATCATAACACAACCCAAACCCAAGTCATAAATAAAATCCTAACCCTCTGATAGCCCATTTATTAGCTGGTTCTATTTAACAGAGGATCCTGACTGGGTTACACCAAGTTGGCAAACCAGTAGGAGATTGGAGAAGTAGAACAAAGAAACACACTCAGAGTACAGATCTGAAAACATATACAAAAATCCATGATATGCATCTACAGTGGTTTTTTTTTTTTTTTTTTTTTTTTTTTTTTTGGGGGGGGGGGGGTGTTGGCAAATCTAGAGTGATTCTATGCAGTTTGAGGAATGATATACAGAAATGAATTATCTTGCCTTTGGAAGGTCTGTCTCCGAATCCCAGCCGAAAGTTGAACCCGAAGATGAGTGCTCAAAATTGTTGACTGCAGATGTGATCTGATTTTGAAGCAGTGACGATGCATGGAGAACATATTTGTACAATCCAGCCTTGAGCACTGCACGTGCATAGCATTCATTATTTACACTAGCAGACCTCAGGTCAGTTAGCAGTCCTGGGAATATATTGGGATATTCCTCATAAAAGTATTTGGTGATGAGGTAATCTAACACCGAATCCCCAAGGAATTCTAGACGCTGCAATGAAGAAATATTTGTAAGATGGCAATGAAGATTACATGATACAAGCATATCTATGCGAACTTGTCATTGATTAGGGAATGCAAAGGTATGCAGCAGATTGTGAAATGTCCTGTCCATCACCATTTGCCAGTTATTGTCAACACTCAGTAGTGAAAAAGTTACTATATGTCAGTTGAGTAAATAAAACTGCAGTCAAAGAATTTATTTAGTCCTGCCCCAGGCTCTATTAGTCCTTCAATATAAATGAAATCACTCGTTTGAGCATAAGCATCCCAAGTCCTCTATTGAACATAGCCATGCCACCTCACATGTATCTCTTGTAGCTTATCATGTGGCAGGGCTACGCCTAACTCAGCCATAATATGGTCATTCTTTTAGATTATCTTTCCCAATTTTTCCACACATTAATGTCAACATCCTCGTCTCTTCTACATTTAGTGGGAGTCCACTGATATTGTCTGCAGGAATACTTGTTGAAAGGGTTCTTTCAAGGAATTTCTTGTATTATGGTCTCATGGGTTTATACTATACATACTACATCTATGCAATTTGCAATCATTAAAATAAGTTAACCAGAAAATAAGTAGATGAGGCACATTATCCTCTCCAACAGTCCCTCTTGAACCCTAGTCTCTTCCCTATCTTCGCTTCCTTCTTCCTACTTTTCTTCTCATGCTCCCCTACTCTCATTGATATACAATTGCAGTGGAATATGCCTACAAGTTGGTACCAGTGAAGGTTTGAGAGAATAGTTGGAATCTCATGAAATCTCGCCAAGATATCACAAGATTTCAGAAATCTCGAGGTCACCTAGATGAAACCAAAGGCCAAAATGATTTTGGAAGAAATTTCACCATTTTGAGCTAGATCTTACCAAATCAAGGGGAAATTTGACAACAATACTGACAAACACATGATTGATGTAGATTGAATCTCCCAACAATAGGATTGAAATGTGTTAAAATATCACTTTCTATTTTAGATTAGGTTTCTAATTTTTGCTACTTTCTATTTTGGTTACTTCCTAATTTTCTTATTGCTTGGTTGACAAGTAATTTCCTAAGATAGTTTTCTTTTTTGTAGATTTTGGGAGATCATATTCAACATGTAATTTTCCTCTTTCCTGCAACTCAGTTTAGGAAAGTTTTCCTAACTGAGATTGGGTCTTACATTACAAATAAAGTCTTACATTATAAATAAAGTACTAGGGGAGAGCCAACATACATGCATGAGCTCTCTCCCTTCGTCTTCTTCTTCCTTGTTTTCTTTTTCAATCTTGCATCTGGTTTGATTCTCAGTGTGATTTCTAACATGAAATCTGACCAATAATCCATTGCTGATTTAAGACTTGTTTAGGTTTTCAGTTTGAAGAACGGAACCCAATTTAATGAAGATGATAAACCATTCAATGAACCAGGGTTCCCATGAAGATTTAAAAATAAATAAATAAATAAAAATTCATCACTTCCTTTTCAGTTTTCTGAGCTTCTATTGGAGTTTTCTTAAAAGATTTGACGATCTGATCTTAGTTCTTGCTTTGGTTTGAGGCAGCTGTTTGTATGAGTTTTCTCTATTGTCCATTTGTGGTTTACCATGGCAATGCCTGCTAACTCCGCCAAAAAAAGTTTGTGCTTCATTTTGATTTTGAGATTTTGAGTTCTTTTGTGATTTGCGTATCTGATCTGGGCTTGTTGAGAGATCTATAGTTTTTTGAGTGCTCTTTGCTCGATCTGTAGATTGTTCTTCGCATTCAAGATCTGAGAAGTTTCTTTGCTTGTCGCACTTCTTCTTCTCTATTCAACACTTTTTATCAGAGGCTTTACGTAGCTATCTATGTGAGATCTGCTTTTTTCTTGCTTCATCTTTGTTCTGTGTGCAAGAAAAAGGAAACAAAAAAATTTTGGTTTGGTTGTGGATAGGAGATTGTGAATCTGTCTGATTCTTCATAGAAGTTTTTGACAAGTTTTTTGAATAGGAAGAAAATGAGGGAAAAGGGTGCTTTTGTTGCAGAATGATCCTCATCGTACTTTCTGATGTGTATTTGGAAATCTTGGTTGGTTTGAGATTTTTGAGAGAGTTGATTGTCTTGATCGGTTGAAGGACAAACACCAAAAAAATGAAAAAAAGAAAAGAATAGAAAAGAAAATGAAGATAAAGTTGAAGAGGTGATGAAAAATAATGCTTCCTACCCTGGAACTACACTCTTCTAGGCTAGAGCAAAAACAAAGAACTTTCAACTCCTGCTCAACAGAATTGGAAACAAGATGGCTACATGGAAAGCATCGAATCTTTCATTTGTGGCAAGGGAACTACACATGAAATCTGTACTTAAATCACAACCCATATATCTAATGCAATGCTTTCGTTTTCCCAAAACTGTATGCAGGACATTGGACACAGTATGTCAAAGATTTTGGTTGGGAAAGCCCAAAAAAAATAAACAATTGACTCTCATTTCTTGGGAAAGATGTTGTCAACCCAAACAGCAAGGAGGACTAGGGTTTAAGCGTATGGAGCATATTAATAGTGCCCTATTACTCAAGCAAGGATGGAGGCTCCTCAACAATCCTAACTCTCTTTGGGGAGAAATCATCAAAGCAAAATACTACCCCAACTCGTCCATTTTCGACCCCAAAGGTTCAACACTAAAATGGATCTTGGATATGTTAGAGCGTTACAAGTATCATCCCAATGCTTCGATCAATGGTAAAAAGGAAAAGTGGGGACGGGAATAACACATATTTCTGGTTTGACCCGTGGGTAGATTCAACAACAAACCATATGGTAGGGGATATCAACCCCTTTATAGGGCAAAGGCAAGCAACAGTCAGAGAAGTCTATGAACAACAAAGCAATAGGGAGGTAATCCAACAGAATCACACAAGCCTTATACCTCCACCTCCATCTTTGTCAATTCTTTCATTTCATCCACCCCAAACTTGGACTCATGGTTGTCACTCTTATCAACAACTGGTGAATTTACTGCAAAACTAGCAAGAATTGCACTAACTAAGATGAACAGCCATGATCCAGCACCCAACTATGCCCATTGGTGGAGATTTTTATGGAAGCTACCAATGCATCCAAAATTTAAAATATTCTTTTGGCGTCTGTTAAATGCAGGTCTACCAACAAAGAAGATTCTCTCCAAATGGATGACAATAAGTGAAACATGCGTCTTATGCAACAACTCCGAAGAATCGAATTGGCATCTTTTCATATCATGTGATTGGACAAAGAGAATATGGGCAGCGGGACCCTTAGGGCTGCGAACATAATTCAAAAGAAAAAATTCTCTCCTTAATCTTTGCTTTTCTTTCCTTCATGACCGTAACATGGATAAAAATACAAAAAAAAATGGTTTTTTGCAAATTTTATAATTACATGCTATTTTATCTGGCTAGAAAGGAATGATAAACTAATTAAAAATAAAAATCTGAACCAAACTCAGACTCTAAATAAAATAAATAGCTGGATAAGGGACCAATATCTATATAAAAATCATTCAGCTGAAATAACAAATAATGATGTCAATTCAACAACAACTTGCCTTAAATGTTTGATTTCACAAACAAATGTAGGTATATCTACTGAGCCACAGGGTGACAAATGGAGCATAGGACTGATCCAAAATGGAATCATTAGGGATCTACAACAAGGCAGGGCCCAATCGGGGCAACTTTTGAAGTACTTATTTGAAATTATCTGGACAATAATACAAAAAGCTCATCAACACAATGTACAACTACGGTACATTTGGTGTGATCAAACTCTTGGTAAGCATCTCACCAAAGGCAGGGCGATACCACAACTATCACCCACCTTTTTTCCTTTACTAGCAATGATGATACCAATCACATCGAAACTAGAAGTTTGTAATCTAAAACAAGACACTACAAGGGACTGGTTACTTAGTTTGACTACAGGAAACATAAGGTCTAATTCTAAAGACACTATGTCTCATCTTAGATGTAGCTACTACTTACAATCTTAATCCAAATTTCTCTTTATCATCAAAAAAGCAAAAAAAAGTTGAGGAGGAGAGGAAGAAGATGAGGGAGGTTGAAGTTGCAGTGTTGTCTCGATTTTCAGGGTTGAGGGTTTGTTGACGAAAATGACTGGTTCGGTTACTGGTTCAGCTTTTGATTCAATATTGGGTTCAGTTTTTTGGTTCAGCTTTTTTTTAGTTTTGGTTTCAGTTCTTGACTGAATTTCTTATTTAATTTTTGGTTCAATCCTTGTTTGTTTTCTAATTCTATTATATTCTATTCCTGATTCTGTTCCTGCTCTATTTCCTGATTTTGTTTTCTGATTGACATTAATACCTCTGTCCTTTCTCTTATTTCACCTTTTATGTCCCTTTTGTTTGGGCTGCATGTTAGATCCTTTGACAACTTCTTTTTCAAAGAATCTCATCTCTAATTATTATCATACCTTCCAAATTATTTACCTGTTGCCAACTTGTCATTAAATGTGTTTTCTCCTTTCAAGTTACCCTTTGGCTTTGATTTATAGTTGCTTTTGAAATCTCTCCTAATTATATTCATGTCATTCCCATTTCAGTTTTGTGATATTTACAGATTTGACATTCATTTCCCATACAAAAATTTGATTGCAGTGCTATTTTTTGTTATTAATTTGTCTTGTGCACGTGTAATGCTACACTTGACAGGGAGATTGGAGACTTATTCTACATCTACTCAAGATTTGTTAAAGAATTTTATTAGTGAATATCTTTATCCTCTTAAGATGATATTCTACATCAACACCCATATTACCTTTACTTACCTGCCTAGTCCTAGTAACTTACACTTACTTTTTGTCTACTTACTTGATTTGTAATAATGCATACTATCTTTTGTCTATGTACGTGATTTGTAGTAATCCATACTACCTTTTACCTACCAATACTTTTATCTATTACTTGCCTTTTTGCGAAAAGCTTACATGTGACTTTTGGCTCCTTTTTTATCTTCTAGTGTGGAGATCCCTCCTTACTACTAGCATTACTTGGATATTGACCTCGATGTTTATTGTTGCTGTTATACTTATGAATATGGTTAATCTTCATCACCATCTATTATTCTCATTGATGAAAGGTTCGTTTGACATGAAAGATTGTCTATTTAAGTTGTTGATTATCTCCTGGGTGAAGTACTTTTGGTGTTTATTGGCATCTATTATTGCTACATATGCTCAAGTGTACTAAACTTTCTCGATATGTTCTTGTTATTCCAAGTTGAAGCCTTTGATATGTTTTGATATGTATACTGCAACTTGGGGAAGTGTTAAATCTATTTTAGATTAGGTTTTTATTTTTGTTGCTTCCTATTTTATTCACTTTTTATTTTGGTTACTTCTTGGTTTTCTTATTACTTGGTTTACAAGTAATTCCCTAAGGTAGTTCATTTTTAGTAGATTTTGGGATATTCTATGCAATATGTAATTTTCTTTTTCTACTGTAGCTCAGTTTAGAAAAAGTTTTCCTAACTAAGAGCCAACATACATGCCCAAGCTTTTTCTTTTTCTTCTTCTTCCTTACTTTCTTCTTCAATCTCACATCGGGTTTGATTCTCAGAGTGTGATTTCTAATAAATCATTTTTATCAGTTTGCAATAACCCATTTTTCTCTAGACTATTATTTTTCGAAAATGATGTTCAAAACTTGTTAATGATAATGAGATTAATATACGTTGAACACCATGGGTCGAACAACAAAATTCACATTCTCAATTATTTTTGCATATAACTTTTTTATCCTTTTAGTTTAAGATATGCATTTTCTCACATAAAAAATATGTGGTAGATGTATTTTTTGGACATGAAATAAATATATATTGAATCCTATGGGCTGATCTACGTCCCATGGAGTTGAAATACTTTTCCACCACATAATTATGCATTTTATTTTTCCAAAATTAGAACACTAATATAAAAATTATAAAAAAGAATAGGGGACAATAAGGGAAAATACCAGAGTTATTTTTCAAAATTGAAGAAAATATAAAAGGCCTTTCTACATGTTTGTCAAGTGTTTAACATTTCATGTCGTAGATAGATTTGTTATGGAAAACTAATTTTATTTTTGAAAAAAATGGGTTTGTATAAGACAGAAATATTGGGCCGGGAAAAAACATTAGATAGCTAGAACCTTGATTTATTTGTCTAAATAAATTATATTGATGTTCTTCAGTGACCTATGAGTTATAAAACCGTTTTATGTATGCAACAATGATAATGTTAGATCATGAACGACGATATTCACATTGGAAGGGAAGGGGAGTTCGCATAGGTAGGGGGATGACAAATCATAAGGGGCATGGAAGTGGGAATGCATAGAGGCAGAAGAAGCAAAGTTAGAAGCTAGCAAGGAAGTCTATTAGATGTGACATTTCATGGCTACATAAGAATGCAACTAGTATCACCAGAGGTTTATAGGAGGTGGGTCCACTAGACTCAAACACATCTAACTGGCACTTAAAGAGATGTGGTTTTATGTCAAGTGGATGCCATTAATGAAGCCTGGGTTGCCAAAAAGTATATAAAGGGAGGGACCAAGAGGAAGGCAAAGAAAACGAGACATGTAACCTCAATTTTAGGTTCTTTTAAATAACTCCCAAGAATTAGTAACCAAAATATTAAAAAAATATACTTGACCAAATTAGTAACCAAAAGAAGTGGGGAAATGACCAAACTACCCATGGTTGGGTTTAGCTAGCCCACTTGGTGAGCCAATGGGCTTTGATCTAGGGCCCAAATTGCTGGTTCAGCCAGGGGGCAGGCTTGTTTACATCAGAGAGAGCGAGAATGCACTACAGGAGGCATTGAGGCCTTTAAAATGGAGTGATGGTGATGATGAACCCATATTTATGCTTGGTGACATAGAGACAATACCATACGCTAGGAATTTGCGCAAGGTAACGGCAAGGAGTAGCACATCATTGTCTGGGGAGCAAGAGAGGGGCAGAGATAGCGAAGGAGCTGATACCTGTAGAGTTGGAGAAGCAGGAGCATCTAGGTCAGGTGATGTTTCATGGCTACCCAAACCCTTAGAACACAAAGAGTCAGAGAGCTCCACAACTAGATGTTCCTTCACAAGTTGATTCTGTGGTACAGTAGGATCTGCAAGTGTATAGGAAAAAAGGGCAAAGCAGCCCAAAATCAAGTGGGCTTGGAAGAAAATTAGAGCGGATGGTTAAGGAGTCAATTGGAAAGTGGATGTTCTACAACACCAACCAAACAAACATTGCACAGGGCCCCAGTATCAAACTATGATGACACCATTGTTGAGGGTGTCCCAGGTCATAATGGAAACACACCTTATAAGATCATTAAGGTATATTTGCCACAACAGAAGGCTAGGGTTGATGACTATATTGCTGAGATGAGGCCATTCTAGGAGAGTTATGGTTTAACTTCAAGAAGGTTGTGGAAAAGAGATGGGGAATAAGAAATACAACATTTTTTGACACCATGTGCTGCATGTTGCATTGATGTTGTGCTGAAGGACATTGGCAAGATCAGGATTTTGTAGGGATGATAAGGCAACGCAGATGACAAACTTTGTTTAAGATCATGGTTATGCTATGAATTTGTTGAGGGAGAAATGTGGGGAGACCAAGTTCGACCAGGGTTTACCAGATTCACCACTAACCATATTGCTTTAAAGAGCTTTGAGAGTAAGAAATCTAGACTTGGATTTGCATCTGAGGAGTGGTCTGAATGGAGAGGGGCACTCAGGGAGGTAGACAAGCATAGGCTACCATTGCATCTTATGACTTCTAGAGACAATTTGGGAAATGGTGAAGATGATGGACCAAGTGATAAAGATCTGATGACATGATAAATCTAATTATTTAATCTTTTTGTAACAATGCAACTGAACAATGCATTTTCTATGGGGGAACAACAGAGAACTTGAGGTGAGTGCTAATCAAGGTCCTAGCCCAGAGATGTTTTGCATCTGTATGCAAAAGGAACTGGAGCCTCTTTTCCTTAATCCATTCGAAAAGAAGAAATATATTAGGTTCGCAACACCTTAACTACCTAGTGTATGTCCATTACAATTTGAGGTTAAAGATGCAGCACATATGTATGGGCATAAAAGGTAACGGACATAGGGATACCATCAATCTCATCAATGTTTTCCAGGTGAACTCAGATGACAAAGACCCTATTCTGGATTAAGTGAGGGAGAGAAGTGAGCCATCATTGGATCAGCTTGGAGAGAGGACCTATTATAACTGAGGCTGGTGCAAATGAGATTATAGCTAACAAGGGTCAGGTACATACTCAGGATGCAGCAACTATATCATTCGAGGTTACAAGTGGAGCTACTGAAGATGATGAGTGTGGAAAATCTTAGAATCAGATCATAATATTTTATTAGTATCTTTAATCTAAGTAGATCAGATTGTAATATTCTATTACAAGTATTTTTCTTATTATTGCAATCTTCTATTCTAGGTAGATTACTCATTGATTGTAATCTTCTATTCTAGGTAGATTTCTCATTGATTGTAATCTTCTATTCTAGGTAGATTTCTCATTTATTGTAATCTTCTATTCTAGGTAGATTTCTCATTTATTGTAATCTTCTATTCTAGGTAGATTTCTTATTTATTCTAATCTTCTAGGTAGGATATTCTTTCCTATTTCATAGATAGTAGTTGTGTATATATTGATTGTAAAGTTCTGAATTAAATACTGAAGAATCAAACATTTCAATTCTTATTTCGTCAATGAGAATTGTTGATCCACCTACTCAAGTGGTGCTAATGGTGATGGAGACGATGGGGGTATAGATTGAAGCTCAAGCTGCACAGGAACTGGATGAGACCCAAGCTCCTAATCAATGTCAAGGTTACATTTGTGGTGGTTTTGATGTTAAAGAGGATGCTGCAATAGATTTTATAACCTGATACTAGCAGTGGTGAAGGGGATGGTGGTGGTGGTGAATAATGGACTTTGAGTGCATTAAGTGGTTCTAGTGCCAGAGACATCGAGCCCCGTCAACTTCACTACAGAACCACAATACAAACATGCCAAATAGAATGAACCCCATGGTGGAATACATCATCATTTCACGGACCAGCCCCTCCTCATCCACTGGGACTAGGGGGGTTGCTGAGAAGGGCCTCATGGCCAATTAGAGCCTAGTAGATGACATATATGATGCACATTAATAACTTAGCTCTACATGTGGATTGAGTATTGGTGATAGGTACACCTAAGAGAGTGGGTATTGATGTGTCCCCATCTTTTATCAATGATGCTAGTTCATCTAGGAGGGCCTCAAAGCAGAGTCTGTCATATTTCAACCACAGAAGGAAGAAATTTCGGTCGAAATTGTCAAAATTTTGATCGAAATACCTGCATTTTTGAAAAATGAAATGAAAAACCAATTATTTCAGAGAAGTTATATGTTTCAAACCAAAACGATACAAAATTTCAGTCGAAACGATACAAAATTTCATATGGGCTGAAATGATACGTTTCATGATATAAAAATCAAAACCTATTGTATCTGCCATTTCGACTGCATCGCCTCTCCAAATTTTGACACCAAACCCTTTTCTTCCATTTCTCTTGCATTCTACCCTCTTTTCTCCTCATTTTAGCAACTCCTTTACAAGTCAACAAACTTCTCCTTTTTTTTTTTTTGTTTTGTTTATGGCTCAAAGTCTCAAACTTAGATTGCTTTCAAATTAAAGTATGTCTAGTCTAGCGTGTTGATCTATGAATTTTTGGGGTCAAAAATAATTTTTGGTTCTTCCTAGTATTTTTTTATTTTTTTTGTCATTAAAAATTATTTTGTAAATTATATATATAGCTAAAAATGTTTATGTATACTTGTATAGCGATGTATGAGCTTCAAATTAATTATCTATTTTTACCATATTTAATGTATATTTAAATATTAAAAAAATAATTAATTTATGTTTTAAATTTAAAAATAGGAGAGTAATAGCGGAAGCATGTATGCAATTTTTGGAGCATGTTGTGGAGCTTTTAAGATAATTAGTCCGTATGGAGCTTATGATGTTCCGGCCCCTACTGATGACCGGAGTGTTTTTTCATTTGTTGAGCAGATCTTCCACTCTATACCACAACCACCACCATCCTTTTCATATGAAGTTGAGCCAATTCCTTATTTGGAGATTCATAACATCCCACCATTAGGACATCTTAGGCATGTGGATGAGGCCACATACAGAGCTGTAGTTGCCGACTACGTCGACAACTATATGGGGCAAACATCATGGAACTTGTATTGTCATTTGTATGGGTTGCAAAGGGAAGAGGGAGACATGTAATAGAGTAGACTTGTAATTGATAATATTCTCGCTACTTCTCATATATACTATATACTTGAATGTTACATTTTCAATGATTTTTTTGGTAAACTAGTAGTTCCATGGTATTTATTATGCTTGAAATAGGTAGTACGCAAAAATCTAGATCATTTTGAGTCCATATGAGGCCCGAAACTGAAGTTTGAAACTTCAGCAAAAAAATAACAAATTTTGACCGAAATTTCAGTCAAAACTTGGATCAGCCTTTTCCTAGGTCGAAATCCCTGTTTCGACCAAAATTTCTTCTATGATTTCAACCCATATGATCAGATGGTTAGGATGGGGAAGCATATGCCAAACCTATTGTATTCTAGTGTTAGCTATGGCTTCCATTCACACTAAGAGTATGGTGACCTAAATCTTTCTTCAGCAATAAGAAGTTCTCGTACCCGACACACAAGCCACCATAACCATACCTAGTGGTAGCATATGATCCACATGATGGTGTAGATTAATGGGAAGTACATCATAGTTTGGTGACCCATATTCTAGAATGGGATATGGGTCCTATATGGAGGTCATGTCTTATTATGTTCGATTCTTCTCAGAGTTTATATCCTAGGATGCATATGTGTCACAATCAAAGCGCAGCTCATATCGGACTTAACGAAGGATTGAGCAAGGCCGACATAGCATCTTCTGTTAATCTAGGTCTAGAGGAACTTCTTTGTTCCTGTATTTCCTATGAGTTGAGGTTCTGTGATTGATATTTGACTACTTCTAGGTATGTTCTAGTTGTCTTATGTGTTATGCACATTTTAATGTAGCTTTAATGTTACTTGATTATTAATGGAAATTGCTTATCTTATATGTCAATTTATACCTAAAGCATGTTTTGATTTGTGAAAATACAACTGTTTCCCAACAACCAAGCACGTGTGAATCCAAAAGACTAATTTGTGTTATTTTTTATTCCAATTAACCATGAATATGTGTTTATAGGCTTTAAAATAGGCAATACCAGAGAAAAAGCATGCATAAAACGCACCAAAAACAACCACCAAGACCTAGCAGAAATCTGAAACAGCTTTCAGGCTTTCAGTAAGTTTTCTGCCAAAATCTCAATATATTTTCATCCCGAGGCCAGAACCCCAAGATGAAACGAAACTATGAAACTTGTTTCAAAGTTGACAAATGGTCCTGCTCTACGGCTCTGCCTCAAGCTCTAGAACCAGGAGCAGTAAAGGATTTCAAACCATCTAGGGATTTGGAATGAGTCTTCAGGACTTCAACTAAAAGTTCCGATCAAGTGATCAATGGAGTTATGGAGCAGCAAGCTAAATCCTACTATTAGGAACCAACTAACACCAAACTGTTTGTAACACAACAACTGATTCCTTGTTCAACAAGAAATTCCTGAAAACATGACAACTATGGAAATGGGGAGCATCCAGCTTATAAAAGGAGAAAATATCTTTGTTAAGTATGCCAATTACACGTTTTACAAAAAATGGATCATTCATTATGCTTAATTATACTTCCCAATAGTGGTTGCATTATGAATTTTATAATAGACACAAGCACAACATATATGAATAGAGAAGAACTTAATTTTGATTAAATGTGAGAAGATGGACAAACCTGGTAGCATTTTGGTATATCTGAAACCATGAATGAACCATGAGTAAATGCTTCAACCAACAATGAAGGCTCACGAAATGAGTACTTCAACAATGATTCAATGTGGTGAATATTAACATATCTCTCTGCATGTGCCAGGAAGGGCCTCTCATGTGGCACATTAATTAAGTCAACCTTCATTCCAAGCCAATCCATAAACAGTAAAGCCGCCGATTCTCCACCAGTGCTAAGGTATGCACCAATCAATGCTTCAACCACATCCGCGACTACTTTACTCTTGATTTTCCTTCTTCCCTTACTATAAATCTTTCTAGTATCAGGAAGCAACACTTCATCCAACTCAGAATGATCACCAGGAATATGCCACAGTTTCGGATCAAAACACTCGGTACGGATGAAACCCTGCCGTTAGTAAAAGGATATTCAGATGAATTTGGGGGCCATCAAAATAGAAAATCAGAGACAATTTAAGAAAAACTATGATGTTAAGTATAAATTTGAAATACTGACAGTCCAAATAAGAAAATGAAATAATAAGCTAACATATTACTGGAAGCTTATGGTCACATCCTAATTTGCAAAGAAAGGAGTTAGCGATCATTTTCTCTTTCTGAGCACTAAGAAGGCCCTCATGATGGTGTTCATTAGCCCGGAATAGTTGCTGACATGTCACGTACTTGAGGAATGAATCTCCAAGCGTCTCTAGGGATTCCAAAGAAAACTCTTCTAGGCACTTTTTTGTGGTCATTGCTTCCAAAACCTATTACACATAGAAAAAGGTTAAACAATCCAAAACATCAAACAAAAATTGGGATAGAATTAATACAAAATTATCAATGCATGATTGCCAATAAAATGGTATTCAAAAATATGCTGAATGAATGGCCTTTACAGTTTCTTTTAGGTCGCAAAGCCTGATATTGTTTATTCTGTAAAAATTTAAAGGTTCCCACATGAGAGGCTTCTTAGCTCAACCAGATTGTTATTCTTAATATAAAATACAAAAGCCAGAAACTGCAGAAAGGTTCCTTTTCTTACCCACATCTCGATGTTATGTCAATCACATATAATTAAAAGAAAATCTAATTTCATTAACGCATTTTTAAAAGGTATCTCAACCATTATCTTAAGCATTTCCTGAGGACTTAACTAAACAGTCTAGAAGAATTAACTACAGATAGGAGGATTGCAGAACACAGTTCCATATGCTAACCATCAATCACAATGCCTAATATACCTGGCCAACATGCGGAAACTGCCAATGTTGGATAATGGATGGAACAAGATATCCCAAGTCTTTCTGAATCAGTGTGTGTATGTGTGTGTGTCTGCTCTCTCTTCCTTCCTTGAAGGCAAAACATTATAGGGTTGAGATTATAAGAACTATGTGAATGTGTATGGTGACTCTGGGTTTTTTTTTTTTTTTTTTTTTTTTTTTTTTTTCTTGATATAATTCATCCATTATCATCTGTTTTAAAGAATTAACACAACCAATAGTACTTGAGAGTTTAATTAATAGCTAAAGCAACCAGTAATGGTGAAAAACAGATGCGCTACCTGTAAAATAGATCATTGAGACCAAAATATTAAAAAAAATTAGGCAAAGGTTGTCAGGCTTTGCTGAACCTGCACCACTGCACAGCAAGTGGACGGCACTGCTTAAAACAAAGGCCACACAACAAGGTATGTAGGCAACTAAGGTGCCTGAAAGGACTAGGAGACTCCTTGCAGATATGCATAAAAGACAAAGGATAATTATCAAAGCTAACACTATATATCTCTACTTCCATTTTCAAACCCCTATGAGATAAAGAATATTACCCTATTATACCAAGGGGCAACTTCGGAAGGTTACAGCTTCATTTCAACAAACTATGGTCACACAACGCAAAACCTTCTATATTAAAAACACATATTACATAAAAGGAAAATAATTGAGAATACCTTTTTGGGTGGGATCGAAACATTGTGTGTGAAGTGATCCGACTGCAACTTCTTTAGGTTGATGGCAATAAAAAGAGATTCAACCCGATGCATGATGGATGGAATGAATGAGAAAGAATAGATAACACCAACTTCAATGGGAGACATAATGACCAAACAGAGTTCAGGAGGCAATTCAACGTAATTGTTACTCTGCCCTGTAAAAAGGAAAAAAGTAGAACAGAAGAATATAGATCATGATCTGTGAATAAGATACCAAGCATGCTATATAAAACATGGAAGATTCAAATCTGACAATTGAATGGGCTCCCTCATGCTCTTCTATCAGAGATGCAGCAGGACCTACATGACTAAGAGCATGAGAGAATTAACTCTCATTGGAAAAGGTGAGCTTCCCCATCCCGCTGACATTGTTTTCTATACTACAAAAATATTAATATAAAAAGAGAAGGGACATATTTGTTGGAAGGAAAATTGATACATCCACTTTCATGAGGTCAATGATAGACGAAACACAAGTATACACCTGCAGATAGTCTAGTGCAAGAAGAAACCATCAAGATCTAATTTGGTTGACGAAGTGCAAAGATCCATGATGCCGGTAACCATGCTCATGAATAAAAAATCCATTAGGAAAAGGAGAATAAAGTGGGACAATGTAAACAGGAGAGAGAAGAAAGGTCCCCAAGTAACAAGAATATGCATGTTTGTTGAGGTGTTCTGAGTGGGAGGTGGGGTAGCATCTGAATATAGAAGCTAGCATAAAAAAAGATGGCTTTCCAAATGAAGTTTGTACTAGAATTGGAAGTCCAACTCCTAAGATTCCACTTCATTTTTAAGGTGATAGAATGACTCCACCTGGTCCAACTTACTGTAGGGCTACAAATAGAATAACCAAAATATCTTATAGTCCAAAACCATCCAGGCAAAGCATCTTATACATCCAGAATGGAGCCAAAGGCAGCTAATCTATTTTGCCAGAACTAAGCAAGCAAGAGGACAAGAAAAGAAAATGTGGTTAGAGTCTAGTGAGGCGAGACTAGAATGTGGTAGTGAATAAAGAAAACCTAGGTGGGAAAGCAAAGGTTGGTTCTCCATACTGCCTTTAAAGTAGAAAGAATAGGGATGGAGTTGCTGGGTGTAGGAAATGTCTCAATTGGAAGTGGTACCAAAGGTGCCAGAACAGTAACCAAAGCCAGATAGTTTTGTCAGAAGGGGTGAAGTCAAGGTGAATGGGGAAGGGAGGACCATGTCCGTTGGGTGATGAAGGACAAACAGAGGGTAGCTTTTGACATCATTGACTTACAAACAATATAGGAAACAAGGTAAAGGACACCATTGGGCCCCTAGGATCAGGCCAAGAAGAGATAAAAGTATCCATAGAAAAATGAATGAGGTAGAAGATTGGGCAGAAGAGAAGAGGAGCTGTTTCCTCCAAACCAAGTAGGTTGCTGGGCATTACGAGCCATCCAAAAACGAATCAGTCTTAAGAAGATAGATCCTGCACCAATCACAACTAGATATAAGAAGCTTGTGGGACAAATTTGACCAGAACAGTCTGGCCAGCAAAGGGTAGGAGCTTTCCTCTCCAGAGCTACAGCATTGTGGATCAGGTCAAGGGAGTTTTGTGGTGCCTATTATGAAAACTGTGAATGAGGGGAAGCCCAAATAGATAACCCAGGGGGAAGGGGGAGCCTATGGTGAAACTTATGAGCTGGAGAAGGATGGGTTTAAGAGTTTCAAAGGCATCAGACAAAAATTAGGTGGGATTTTTAGATGATCATACAGAGGCGAGAGAGAGATTGTAAGAGCTAGGCGATCTCGGTGATGTTTAAGGCTTTGAACATGGGGATGGGAGCTTTGGCATGGGCACTAGCCACACTACAGGAGAGAACCTCAAGGAAAAGGGGAAAGGTGGAGAACTGACACCCTTACCATCTAGGGGGAAATCTCACTGGAACAATGGTCTTTTACAAGCTTATCTCTATTGAAAAAACCTCCTCAGTAGGCTGAACAACCTTCAGTAAAACATTGTATTGGAGTGAATCTTAAAATTGAAAACTAAGTCAAACAAGTTGTTCCTTCATATTTTCACCCTTGGTTGGCGGTGATGTAAAACCCTATGCGGTAACTCTTGTATACTGCCGATTCCACATGGTTTTTAACAACCATACAACCTAATTGGCTAGTGAAACAAGTAACTCAGCAACAATCGTTGAAGAAACATAATGTTGATTAAATCTTCAAGAAAATAGTCAAAAGGAGAAACACAAGAGTACAGTAAACAATACATAGACACCAAGTCCTGCATGTCCTAAACAAGCAACAACTGATGTCCTTCAAGGGATGTGGCAATCCCTGCATGGTATTCCAGTTCTCCATGTCAAAGAGTACCAGTGAATTTGATTTTGTGAAACAAAACATACTTATACATTTCATTTTATCATTTGCCGAAATGGTACAGATTGGATAGTCCGACCAAAACAATCCCAGCCCATAGTTTACATAACGTTTTCTTAGGTGAATTTGAATATACAAAAAAATCTTAAATTTTTCTGAAACGAAGTTTTCGAACTTTGCTCATTACACCTCATAATGTTATGGAAAAACAGCAGAAGTTCTTTTTGGTCCCCCACACCTATTTTGCTTAAAAAACAGCTTATTATATGCAAAAGTATCAGCAGTTCTTTCTGTTTTTTCAAATGCCTAGTGATGATAAATAAAAAATAAATAAAATAACAGAATCTAAGAGATTTTTTACAGCATTGCTTATACCTTCATTTCTCTGCTCATCTTGACAATAGAGTAACTTTCACATTCAGGGACACAGAAATTTGAAAATGAAATTGAAATTGAAACAGTGGACAATTGTAACCTTTGTCTTTCTGATGGTTATGCCTTTGAAGTCCATTTTTCACTGTAAAAATATGTCTCCCAACAAGCAGAGGTTCTCCATCATATTGTAATTCAATCCCATGCCTGTCGTACGAAACAAAGAGAATCAGACCCTCTAACCCTTTCATTTCTATTTTTTTCCCTTTTCTTTTCATTTTTAATAAAATCATAAACTTTAGTATGACTAGAGAATTCTAAAAGATGGGTGGAAGCAATGGTTCAAAGGAAGAAGTGCCAAAAATAATGAACTAAAAGGACAGGCACCCTAAAAACTGTGAAAGATTTTTTTTTTACCCCTTCAGTTAGCTATCAGAAAGAAAGTTGTATATCAGAAAGAAGCACCTGAATAATGCAAGGTGAAAATAAAAATGTGATGCTGAGAAGAGGGTGAGTAGCAAAAGCAACAAAGTAATAAAATAATAAATCAGCATATTCAAGGGAATGAAGGAAAGCCCCGGTTAGCGATAAGTTGAAGCAAAATCATTTGAAGTTTCTCAGCCATGTACTATTGGATGCATTTGTGATGAGAGATGAATAGATGATACAGCACATAGAATCGAACATAGAAGAACAACAGGAAACATACCTACCTATGAAAAAGTATTTAGAAAAAATGCAGATGGCTTCCAGATTAAAGATAGTGACCATGAAAAAGTATTCATGTAGCTGACCAAACTTACTTGGGATATAGCACATAGAACTTATTTTATAGAGTAAAACTACAAAATAATCCAAAGAACACATAAATCAACATGCAATGTAAAACTATATGAACAAGCAGAGAGACTACACACCGGAGCTGGTAATGTTTCTTGTATGTAAAAGCATATCGACCCCCTTTCATCAGTGAATTCGCATCCATATCATATAGGATCCCAGTGACACAATATATGCTACCATTATGAGGAGTCAACACTAAGGAGTTCTCAAGAATGCAGCTACATATCACACCATTTTTTGTCTGCAAACTACAAGTAGAACCCTTTGAGGTACAAGGATGCTTATGATGGACCTGAACAACTTCAGTTGGCTGTACTGTACGTTGAAAACAAGCAGACCTGACACACTCCCAATCTATAATTTTAGATTCCAGATGGCAACTTCTGCAAGGAAGTAGTAAATAGTCAATCATCTGATGACTTGACTCCAGATGAGAACTGTCTACAGCATCCTTTGCTTTGTACAAATCCTTTTGAAGAAGCAGCTTCAGAACAGTTATCTGGAATCTCCTAGCTGTAAGAACCTATAACAGCCAATTTACCAAGAGAAGGGAGAAAAAAATATATGAAGTTCTGAGATTATATTAGCATAAGCTTAAACAAATGATGATCAAACTTAATACCTGTTCGGAATTAAGATGCATAGTTCCATGGTACAAGATGTTCACTGTGACAAAACCCCTATCAATTTCTAAATTGAAGTCATAATTCATAGATCCAAGCTCCAGGTCACACCGCATAAGGAGAATAATATCATTGAATGGAACATCATACTCGAAATTCCGCTTTAATTCAATTAAATAGCAAAAGTACAATCCCTCTTGAAAATTAAATGATGGATGACCAACAAGTTCTCCTGGAAAATAATTATCATGTTCATCTTCATATGATATATTCCCTGCATCACAGACGATGAACAAATAAATTTCCAATCAATAAGGAATGGATTTAATACGTATCCAACTGAAATAACGAGAAACAAGGGTAAATCATCCAGCAAGAAACTTAACTTGGCAATAATGAAAGCAAAACAAAAACAAGAATTCAATAGGGAGATTGGTAAAAAATCATTGGATCAATGGATTTACAGTTCTTCAGTAGTTCGGTCTAAACTCCAAGTCAATAAAGCACTAAAAAGAAGAAGATTAAAACATTTTATGGCCAAACGATAACCTATTTGTGTAAAAATTCATCAATGAAACTGACCTCTTCTTTTCAATGAATGAAAAAATCATTACCAATGAAAAAAGAAAGTAACTGGAGAAAACAAATGGAAGCCACCATTTCTTTTTTGGTAGAGTGATGAGCAACCTTTAATACTAGGTTCCAAACAAGATTATGGTGCTGACATAATAGCAGTTAAATTGTACTGTCTGCACGCAAAATCAGGTCAAAACATAGCACAAATACCCGCTAATTGATGCTTACAAACTTGTAGGCACTGGCCCGTCCCATCTTGTTGTCTTGTAGAAAACTTGAAATCAATCTGAGTTCCTTTTGGTAGTTCCTTCATTTGATCACTTATTGTGGTCAGTCCAAGTGTCCAAGTCATACTAAAAGTTATCAGCACTAAGTCATTAACTTCCTCTTAGTGTAGTCAGCCCATTAAGCTACCTTAAGAAGATACATTTAATGCTTTCCATTTCTCTATCATAGTAGTCAAAATGATACGCAATTCAAGGAGTTCGCCAAGCACTCAGGTAACAAGGTACCTGCCTTTGCATTTTAGTATTTACTAATGTATTTTGCCTTGGTGCCTCCAATCACACCTCATAGGCAGCTCTTGTTACTACAGCAAAGCCTTCTATTCCAGTGGACAATGCTGATTCATATAACAAAATTCCTTCGAAACTTGCGAAATTTCCACTGAAATTTCCCATTTTGGGAACCTCAAAACGAAAAAGTAGGGGACCGAAAAAAATCCCAAGTTTCGATTGAAATAGTCAAAATTTTGTTGAACTTGTAAAACCTGGAAACCTGTTGAAACCTAGTTCAACCTAACTGGACCAGCTGGTTTATAAGAAAAAAAAATTCCAAATTTTGTGGGAAACATGGGAAATTCCTGAAAGTTTTGTAGCTTTCCCAAATTTTCAATTTTTTTTTGTTTCTTTCATGTTTCCCCAAATATCACGACAAATACCCCCTCCATCAGGACTTCCCTATCCAAATTGTGTATTCCCTCAAACTAGTTATCTTAGGCATGTTGATGACTAGACTTATAAAGTTACAGTTGTCGATTACCTTGACAAACATTGGCATAAAATGTCATGGGACGTCTATGTTCATTGGTTGGAGGAGAGGATGTTACATGCATAGTACTACTCAGCTCACAGGATGGATCCACTCTTGGCACTCCTCTTGGCACTTAGCTGTACTTTCCTTTTATCGTCAGTTACTTTGTATTTGATGTTTTGAAGTTAAAAATTATATATTGAATGTTATGTACTTTAAGTAGTTAAGTTTATAATGTACTTCTTGGACAACTTTACATTGATGTTATGTACATTGAATGACATATCTACATTGATTTTTTTAGCAAAATACAGCAAATGTGTTCTTTATACTCTAATTAGCTTAAATGTAGATTCCCACCCTAAAATACTCCCTAAACCCTGTCGAGACTTCCAAGTCGAAACTTGCACGAAAAAATCCTAAGTTTCCTTGAAATTTTCCAGTTTCCCATTTTCACCTGGTCAAAACTTAAGTTTCCCTCGAATTATTTTTCTAGTGCTGATTATCAGTAGGCCCGTCTCTACTCATTCTACAGAAAAAATATGACTTACCGGAAATTATATAGCTGTCCCAAGGGGGCTGGAAGGGAGGAAAAGTTGGTTATGCTCATCCTCAGGATAACTGTTAGTTTTAAATGAATATGATTCAAAATAGGTTTAATTATTTATGTTTGAAGAACCTTAATTTCTTTACCTTTTCATTTACAAATCAGCTTTTGGAGTTATTTTTATGATCTTTATGATGCTCTTATTTCAATTAGTTATCCTCTTAATTCCACTTACTTAATGGCTTCTCCTGCTCTATAAATTGAGGAACTCTTTTGCCTTCTATAGATCAACTATCAATGGATCAAGTGTTGAAATCTCCTTGAAACAAGTCTCTTTTGGTTTAATCAATTACCTCTTTTGTTAAGTTAAGGTTCTCTTGAGACTAATCAAAGCTTTCTTGGAATTAATCATTTCTCTCTTAAGACAGATTCTATTATGTTACCAAAATACAAGTATTGCATGTTATGTGTTCTCTTGGTTCTGTCTTGAGATTTGACAGAGCATAACCCTATAGCATACGAAGGCATCCAATAGTTGAGTGCACAATTATTGAGGGAGCCAGGGCTGTTTTA
Organism: Hakea prostrata; assembly: GCF_041222555.1. NCBI lineage: Eukaryota > Viridiplantae > Streptophyta > Magnoliopsida > Proteales > Proteaceae > Hakea > Hakea prostrata. The sequence continues at coordinate 30,192,468 of NC_142602.1, read as the reverse complement.
TCTTGAAGGTCGATTTGCATATTCCCGGTTGCAAGTTGCAACATGGGGTGGCATCTACAGTGTTAAGGACTGTCAGATGACATGACTCAGCTTATTTTCTAACAATTTCTGCTACAGGTATCAAGAAGGTCAGTGAAGGAGATATTATCAAAGCCAGCTTACCTTTAAGGCAACAGTTAGGTTAGACCACTCAATACTTTAACAATTAGTTTCCAACACAAAGGCTCAGATGAATCTATTGTTGTAAGTTCCACCCACTGGATTTACCACTTTTTTAATCTTCCAATTATGATTAAAAACGGAGTCAGATCTTGTACTTAGCATCCCATAGCTAAATATCTTTCTTATGACTCTTTGTCTGACTCTTACCATGCTTTTATATCCTCTCTAACATCTATATTTGTTCCTAAAAGTTGGCAGGAAGCCTATGCTAATAAGAGATGGAAGGCAGCATGGTAGAGGAAATACAGACAATGAAGAAAAGTGATACTTGAGAGTTGATTACACTTCCTTCAAGAAAAAAACTTGTGGGCTGCAAATGGGTGTTTGTGGTTAAACAAAATATGTATGGATCAGTCAATAGGTTGAAGGCTAGACCAGTTGTGAAGAGGTTTACCCAAACCTATGGGATTGATTATTAGGAAACTTTTTCCCCTGTTGCAAAACTCAACACTTTCAGAATTATATTGTATATAGCTGTGAACAAAAACTGAAACTTGCACCAACTAGATGTAAAGAATGCTTTCTTACATGGGGAGTTAGAGGAAAAAGTCTATATGAAAATCCCACATCGTTTCTCCAATGATAATAATGTAAGGAAAGTTTGTAGGTTGAAGAAGTCAATTTATGGGTTAAACCAATCTTTTAAATGCTGGTTTAGATGCCTCCTAAAGGCAATGACTTTTATTGGGTACAAGCAAAACAATGTTGATCACACATTGTTTGTCAAGAAGTCAGGTACTAATATCACACTTCTCATTGTTTATGTGGACGATATTGTCATCACAGGGAATGATGGTAAGGAAATTCAAAGGTTGGAGGACTTTCTTCGCAGAGAGTTTAAGATTAAAGATCTAGGGAAGTTATAGTACTTTGTAGGGATTGAGGTGGCTCGATAAAAGGGTAGATACCTATCTCAAAAAAAGTATGTCCTAGATTTATCATCAGAAGTGGGAAAGTTGGGGCGTAAAGCAGTTGATACCCCTATTGAAGCTAAAGCTAAACTTAAGGAAAAAGAGGGAGAACCAGTGGACAAAGGAAGATACCAAAGGCTGGCAGGGAAGCTTATTTACTTGTCCCACACAAGGCCAGACATCGCTTATGCTATGGGGATGGTAAGCCAGTTCATGCATGATCCATATTTAGCTCATATGAAGGTTGTTACCAGAATACTGCAGTATTTGAAGGGAACTCCTGGAAAAAGAATAAATTTTGTCACCCACTAATAATCTAAAAGTAGAAGCATATACTGATGTAGACTAGGTTGGATCTCCTGATAGAAAGTCAATTTCAAGTTACTGTACCTTTGTTGGAGGTAATCGAGTTACTTGGAGAAGTAAGAAACAGAATGTAGTAGCTTTATTCAGTACCGAAGCTGAATATAAAGCTATGGTTCATGGAGTTTGTGAGCTACTATGGTTGAGAGGCTTGCTAGAAAATATTGGAGTCCAAGTTCCAAATCCTATGATGCTACATTGTGACAACAAGGCTGCCATTAGTCTTGCGACCAATAATCCTGTAACAACATGATTGAACTAAGCACATTGAAATTGACAGGTTTTTTGTCAATGGAAAGCTTGAACAAGGGCTCATTTGTATGCCTTCTGCGAGGTCTGTAGACCAAGGGGCAGGTATTTTCACTAAGGGTTTGAAGGAAGGAGATTTTCTTCCTATTGTAGGCAAGTTGGGCATGACTAACATCTATGCCTCAATTTGAGGGGGAGTGTTAGTTAAGTCCTACTAGGAGTTCAACTCTATTAGAGTTTTTGATTGTGTAATTTTCTATTTTCTTGTTACCCAAGTAAGGGTATTTATGTAATAGTCTTCTTTCCACTTTATTATAAATAAAGGACTTAAGATCACACTGATCAATTCAAGCCATTCTACCATAGTCGTGTTTCTCAACAACCCTTGTTCACATCACCAAGCTATCCATAGGAGCATTTGAAGTAGCTTTATAGGTGTTGTGAACAAATAGTGCAAGTGAGAGAAGACATCATTAAGAGAAGGAAATTTCTTTGTAGTACGTGCAAGGCTTTTATCTAGTTGTTACTCACCATAAATTTTGCAACATGAAACGCAGCCTAGTGTTGTAATTGATCCAGACTAGTGGTAAAAATGTTGACATATCTAAAGTTCTTTAAGGTATCCTTTGTGTGTGCTATAGTAGCCATTCAAAGACTTGTCTGACTGAGAGAAGTGAAAGAATTTCTCGTAGAGTTCATAGCTGCAAAAAACTATTCTGCATGGGAGTACCTCTTGCAAAGATCTACCCACACCCTCATGAGTGTGATACATGACATTAGCCACAATAAATGATGGTTCAACACTATTTGACAACCAGAACTAATAGTAGAATTCTCATGCATCCACTCATCATGAAGATCAATTTTAATAGGATACTCGAGATTAGGAATAGGAGGGTCTTCAATAAGATATTTAATTTTACACTTTAGTATGGACACAAGCTTAGACAGCTTGAGCCCAAACTAAGTAGTTAAAGCAACCACTAACTTTATTATGGTATTCTGAATAACATGGATGTTAGTAGAGAGGGCACATAATTACTCATCTTGTTTCAATCAAAAGGTAAGAATAACTAATCGAGAAGGGGATAATACCATCAGTAGCAAAGATGGTACCCGATATAAGGAATAAACCCCAAAAAGTGTCTTTTGTTTCGAAGATCAATTGCGTAACAAGATCTACAAGTTATGAAAAACATTCAAATTAAAGAAGCTACTAGACAAAATGGGCTTGGAACTATGACAAGGACAGTAACAGCTACAGTATATGATGAATCAGTTTGGGTAGAGCAACCATTAGTACACAAAAAGGACCAACATTAACATTTAATATAAGGAGTTATAGATTATTATGTTAGAATGTTAAACCTTTTCTACACATGTTGTTGTTAATATATTCATGAAAATCCAACACGGTCAAAATTTGGGTACAGTGCCTTAGAATTTTAACACCTCTAATCAGCATAGGGACTGAAAGGAAATTTAGAAAGAAGAAGAGAAGAAGGAGAAGAACCAGCAGGCTAGAACAATGCTCTGCGATTCTGGATGAATTTTCCAGAATTGCAGGCTCTTTATTTATAGACTTCAATTCTCAAATTACAATCTTGTACGACAAGTAATTATATCCTTTAAAGAAAACGAAACAAAAACAACAAGAAAAGGATAGAATAATATGACAGAATATTTCGTCCAAAGTAGAAACAACCAGAAATAGAAAATATATAAAATAGAAAATCTGGAAAAAGGAAACTCTAGACTCTAGCCATCCAATCCTTGAGTAATTTTTAACACTCTCCCTCAAGCTGGAGTATACATACCAAAGACTCCAGCTTGGAATAACGAAAACATATCAAGAAGCTTTATTACACTTGAGCATATGTTGCAACACTAGGCACTGATAGACACCAAAGAACTTCACCTAGGAGATAATCAATGGCAACTTAACTAAACAATCTTCATGTCGAACGAACCATCCAACAACAAAAATAAAAGGCAATGGTGGAGATGAACCATATCCATAAGTATAGCAATAACAATTACATCAAGGGCACTATCCAAATAATGCCAGTAGTAGGGAGGAATCTCCACACAAGAAGATGAGATGTGCAGCCAAAAGTTGCATATAAGGTCTTCGTAAAAAGGCAAGTAGTAAGTAAAAGTATAGTCAGGTAAAAGACAGTATTGGTTACTACGGACTAAGTAGGTAGGTAAAAGGCAGTATGGGTTATAGACTTATAGCATACCAAGTAGGTAGACAAATGACAATATGGATTATTGCAGATCAAGTAAGTAGGTAAAAGGTAGTATAGGCTACTACAGACCATCTAGGTAGATAAAAGGTAACCAAGAACATAAATGTTACCGCAGAATACCATCTTAGGAGGATAAAAGGTCATCACAAATAATACTCTTCAAAAGAGATAATTAGATATAGACTAAGGCTCCAATCTCCCCTTCACGTATAGCATTACACGTGGACAAATAATGATGGCAGATTACCAATATCTCAAAGTTTGTACTGAGGAACTACTTAGGTACTTGAATTACCATGTTACTTGATGAATCCAAATATAAGAACTTCCAATCATTATAGTTGAAAATTTTGAACCATCAGCAACAACTCAAACGAGGCAGTAGCAAAATTTAGTAAACCACATAGTAGCAAGGGAACCACTAACCAATATCAAAGGAAGACCCAATAACTAGTAGTATGTCACTATATCCCAAGGATCCAAAAATAGCAGCCATTAACAGAAAAATTACTGTAGAACTAATGATCGTTAATATAATACTTCATCCACCAGAAGAATAACACAATTGAAGTAGATTCTGGTAGACAGAGAAGCAGGGGAAAATGGGGCTGCACTAATTAAAAAAAAATCATGCTGAGTTCCTATTTACCAGAAGAAAAGAGGTTGTGGTTGATTCTGGTAAAGAGGATATTAATCAACAAGAACATCATAAATAACAGCACAGAAATAGTAACAATCATAGTCCAAAAGTATCTTATTAAGTATGTCCATACATCAACCCAGAGAGCCAGAGAAAAAGGAATGTTGGCAGGTTCTTTCCTTAAATTTAACAAAAAGGTAATACACAGTATATCATCACAGAATCCTTTGACAGTAGTAAGAAGAAAAACAGCAAGTTCTTTCCAGAATTTATAGACTCAATGAAATAGGGCAGCATTATATAATCCAATCAGTGACAGTTTTCTATATATAACATGATACAGGATTTCTGTCAGTCCTGATAACTAACAAGAGATATGGAGAAAAACCAGCAGTAGTACTCACAAGCATATGCAAGACATCACAGCAATAACAGTAATGATCGGACCAATAGTAATAGCTTAAAAAAAACAAATGCCTCACAGTAGCACTCTTAGCGATTTGCAGGAAAAGAAACTTCCCCAAAATAAGAGTAACTATCGATGCAAGTTGTGAATAGGATTCATAATCCATTGGACAAAGAGGAAGACAGCCTAGAGACGCAATCAATTCTCAAAAAGTGAAGAAAAATTAGCTTGAATCTTGTATCTTAGCTGATCACAAACTGAACAAATAATGGCAAGAAGATTTTCACTTGATCTTGTGTCTTCAGCAAATCACAAAAACCGAACAAATAATTGTAGAAACAACCTTCGTCCTTTGGACCTTCAGTAGCAATATTAGATAGACATAGATCATGTCATAAATTGCTAAAGAAGGATCTTAATTACATGGCTACAGCAATGATAGATGGCTGCACACCAGGAAAAATGAGAGAAGAAGAAAGAAAGAAAAAAATCGGGAAATCATCAATGGCGAGAGAGGAGGCAATCCCCAGGTTGATTAAACCAGCTCTGATGCCATGTTAGAATTTCAGCACCTATAATCAACATAGGGATTGAAAGGAAATTTAGAAAGAAAAAGAAGAATAGAAGAAGACTGAAGAAGAAGAGAAGAAGAGAAGGAGGAGAAGAACCAGTAGGTTCGAACAGCACCCCATGCTGGATGAATTTCCCATAATCACAAGCTCTTTATTTATAGACTTCAATTCAAATTACAATCTTGTAGGAGTAGGCTGTCCTATAAAAAAGGGAGAAAAAACTACAGGAAAAAGACAGAATGTTCCGATCAAAATAGAAACAACAAGAAATAGAAAGAATGAAAAATAGAAAGTCTGGAAAATGGAAACTCCAGACTCACAGCAATCCAATCCTTGTGCAAATCTTAACACAGCGGTTTATCCTATTGGCCAGAGTTGTCTGTCATCTTTGGGGACTCATGCACGATGGGGACCAGGATCTTTGAATAAGGCCACAACGACAATATTATTGACATAACTTCATCGAGAAATGAAAATAATATAGACATTAAATGGACAGATGTTGCAATTTTGATCATCTTATATTTGGCAATGATGTTAACGTAGTACTGTATTTGATTGATCAACATAGTAGCCAAACATGATCTTTTCACATAAATGAAATTCAGATTTGACTGACTTAAGAATGAGAAAGAATTCAGATGTCAAGCAAAACTGAAACTGAGGACAAATTGCCCTACGATGTAGGGCTGACTTATGAACCAGATTGGAGCTAGGTGAAGGGTAGATCACTAAAATAGACTTGTTAATAGATGAAAAAATGAGGGAACAATATAAGGGAATACAAAAGCATTAAAAGAAGAAAGAAACATATGGGCTTCACACCACAAAGTGGATCAATTGGATCGAACACCAGTCTACCTTGATCAAACACAAGGAATCTCCATAGAGAAGAAGAGCAAACTAGGGGTGCAAGTTTGGCCCTGACGGACTTGACCCACCCTAAGTCCGAATAGGACTTCGGCTCAAGATTTTGGCCCTGAGGGCGGGTTGGGGCCAAAATATTTTGGCCCTAACTAGGGCAAAGGGTGGGGCCTGGGATTACTCTTTGGCCCCCCAAGCCTGTCTTGACCCGTCCCTGATTTTTGCCTAACCCTAGCCTTGATTTTGGCCCTAATCCTAGCTCTAATTTGTCCCTAAGCTTGATCTCGATGAATTAGCAACAAGGACAAGTATAGAGTCAATCAGGGCCAAGGCCAGGGCTAGGGACAAGGCTAGGGCCAATCAAAGCCAAGGACAAGGCCAATTAGGGCTACGGCCAGGGATAGGGCCAATCAAGGCTAGGGCAAGGCCAATCAGAGCCAGGGACAGGGCCAAGTATAGGGCCAATTAGGGCTACGGCCAGGGATAGGGCCAATCAAGGCTAGGGCAAGGCCAATCAGGGCTAGGGACAAGGCCAATCAAGGCCAAAGAGAGGGCAAATCAGGGCCAGAGATAGAGCCAATCGAGGCCAGAGACACAGCCAATCAAGGCAAGAATGGGCTTGGCTTGGCCTTGTAGGGCATAAGGTCAGGAACAATAATCATTGACCCTGAATTAGGGTTAGGGCGGGAATAGGCTTAGATTAGAATATATAGGGCTGGGCTTGGGTTTGCAAAAGCCAGGCCCAGCCCGCCCCTCCTTATTGCAGCCCTAGGGCTAACAAAGCAACTTTGATTTCAAATAAGGACTAAGTTCCACCCTCTTACATTAGTCCGTTTATATAGATCCTATAAGATATAAATATTAAATGCATCATCCAACCACTCGTTAACACCCCCCTAATAATGACTCAACCACTACCTTACTCTTGACAAAGTAAAACTCCTTTGCCATTGAGTTATTTATTTTCAAAATAAAACCCCTTTATTGACTTTTCAAGAATTAGACTTAGGCTTTGGTCTAGCCCATGAAGATCAAAATATGTAGACTGACTTTAATTCACCAAAATAGTCCTAACCCATGAAAGTCGCGGGCTGATTTGGGTCATACCCTTGTGAGCCATTGGGCTTCTTTTTTCTAGCATATGTCTTCAGCCTTGCATCAAATGTCCGTACATTAAATTCTATAACCTTTTGTCCTAAACGGAAGCCCAAGATATTTTTTAGATTTAGTTAAATTAGTGGCCATTAACATTATAAGTCATACATGAATGGTGTCAATCATTTTATTTATGTAAGTTGGTCAACATAATGGCAATATGTAATAATTGATTATTTATGTAAAAGCTGTTGCAGAACAGGTATAACAAACACCACAGCTTGTGTTTTTCTGCACCAGAAATTTTTTGGAACAGAGTTTACAAAAAGACCATGTTAGAGCCTGAGAACATTTTTCAGGACAGGAAAAGAAAGGAAAAAAATGATAAAAAGTGAAAAACAGTTGTTTCGGTAACAGAGGCACTTACCAAGTGTAGTCTAATTTTTTATCTTGGTTATACAGAACCTTTGTTCCCCTACTTCGACTGAAACCCCAGATGCTGAAGATGATAAACCAGGGTCCCTCTACAAATACAATCCAAAATTACCAGGTTCTGTGTAGTAATATTACAATCTTCCAATGTCTTTTGCAGGAAAGTTTTTCCATTTTTCTCTATGGTTTGCTGTTTTTCGATACATGTTGTTAACAGTCAACTCTGTTGTGATTGGCCAATGGTTATACAATCAAATACATGATCAGTCCATTGCCCACTTGCGATAATCTAAAATCAAATATATGCTGTTACAATCAACTTGTGAAAATCTCCCTTCTAAAAATCTTTAATACCAGATATTTTACTGGTTGGTTGTGTATCTTAGGATCTAGCTACAACTTGTTCTGAAACATTAACATAGGATTCTACACCATATATCTTTTATTCAAGCTGAAATATTTTTCCTCAAATGAAGTATAACTTTAAATATACAAGGAAGTAGATTACATATGACGCTCTTGATTGATTTGAAAGCGTTTTAAGCGTCCCCAGTCCTTTAAATTTTTAAATATTGTCTAAACCTTATAAAACATGGCAAAAATACAGATCTTTTTTCAGTTTATTTCATCTGTAAATTAGCTCAAATTGTATATAGATTTAGGAAAATAATAATAATCACATTAGTAGTAGTAGTAGTAATCATAAAATCAATAACATGTTTTATTTTTCTATGCAGTAAAGCAAGTGAGGTAATTGCAGAAGGAACTTCAGTGTTCTTGACTCGTATCACTATGATTTATTAATTGCAAATAATTATGTTTGCTTATTTATGATTTATCATGTTTAAAATCATTAGCATTGAATGTACTCATGACTTATGAGCATCATGAATCGATCCAAGATATCATTGTTCTCCCCAATGTCCCCAATGCCTAATACCTATATTTAATAACTAGGTTGCTCCTAAAGCAAAGAGTAAAAAACTAAGAATTTGGGAATCTTGAGGAAAAACTTTGACAATAACATGCCTACGCTATTAATACCCAACAACAGAATAGTATTCTGTTCTCAGCTTCCAGATATAGGGTGGACAAACCCATCGACTGTGGCAAAGGACAAGTAGGTGACATAAGCATATGATACAAGTTATTAAGCTACTGAAAAGAAAAGAAAAGAAAAAATACTTTGCAAAATGCCCAAAACAAAACACAGACAAAAGGTTGGCAAATAACAAACTCAAGACAGCAATGGCAAATCCCAAAAGGTTTCAGTTAGTTGCACCATAACTTAAACCAAATCGTCATCCAGTCAAAATCGACTGACAACTAGCTAGCAGCATCTGATGTATGCATGAATCAGGTAATAATGCCACCCCCCCACCCCAACCCCCAACCCCAAAAAAATGAAAAAGAGGAAAAATACACACACAAACCAAAATCTACAAGGCACATTCCCTAGGTAAAAGTTTTGATAAATTGTTCCATGCGAAGTATGATTCATTCCTGACACAATCATAAGATACCTAGAAAAATCAACGTAAAGATCTTAGTATTGGGAAATCCTAAACAAAACAGATAGAACCAGAGTCAGAAAAGGATATTAAAGAAGTCCAGCACTAGAAAGGATTAGAACAGATTGTTTTCCTAACAACTTCCAATGGAGCTGAAAGATACAGCAGAAAAATCAACAATTATACTTCTAGAAAGAGATTTCATGGTTGCAACCTAAGATGTTGTATAGTTCAAATACAATTTGTTAAAACATGGCTGAATATCTTACCTACTACTTGAGCATTTGCTTCTTCCTCTGCTAGTTTTGGCAATAAATTATCGGTTAGAGCGCCGACCTCATGGAGCTTCCTGCATGCTTCAAGGCATGCAATTTTCTTCAACTTCTTAACCTCACCTTGAGCCAAAACATATTGTACAGGACTGCTCAAGGGAAGACGCAAGGTGCAGCATTCAGAATCCTTATCAATACTAAACCTAGGAGCTGGCCGGAAGTACCTATAAACAGGAAAACAAGACAAGAAAAGCTGCACGTTAAACACAATTGTTAAGATGCATAGGCAACCAAAGGCAATGAAGGGGCACCAAGCCACTTAAGAAACATGGGGCCTGCATAGGAACACTAGCATTACAGCAACAGCATTACAATAAAGCAACACAGATTGAATTTATGTATTAATTTGCCAATATATCTAACATCATTACCCGAACACCAACATAGCAATTCACCCCCCCCCCCCAAAAAAAAAAAAAGCACCTATAGAAAACTCAATAATGCATGCTATTATTAGAAACAACTTTACAGCAACAGAAAATCTCGTAAAGATATGCTACTACCAGATTTAGGGAAGAGAAGGGAGAGAGAGAGGAGAGGAGAGGGTTCCAGAGGAAAAGAGAACAGATTTTGGGGTTCAGAGAAGATATTGAACAAAGAGAAAAAAGAAACAAAACAAAAATGAGAAGAGGAAATGGAATACAAAAGGAGCATAGGAAGAATAGAAGAAAAAGAAAAAAGAAACAGGACAACACAAATAAAAAGAGTAGAAGGCACCTCACCCAAGTCCAAGATATTCGACAATACAGGATTGGCTGCTTGTTAGACAATCCACTGTTGGATTAATGACAGGATGTGTGTCCATAAAATAGAATTTAATAAACTTAAATTGAACAATTGTGGACCATGACTTTTCTACTAAATATCATTGTCACAAGGCTCATAAGTACCAATAGAATTGTGTCTATAGCAATCTACTTAGGCGGTTAGGGTCCAAATTAAATGCAGGTGACACAAAAATAGGGTTATAACTGCCCTTTTAGGAGAACACCCAAGTAAGTTATCTACCGCAAGTCAATTGACCATTATATGTTTTGCATGAGTTTGAAAAAGATGTTTTAGTATATAATCTTGTCCATCAACAAATGCAAAAGAGTGAAGTAGTTTATCCCACTATTTGCTTCTCTATGCTTTGTTGATTGAGTTGATTTCAAGGGACATTGTAAATTTACCCCTATGGGAATCTCATAGGAAAGGGGAAGGAGATTGCAAGAGCCAGATCTGGAGAGAGATGGGAGAGGGAACATGTTCAGCTCATACGTCGGGGAAGCCTGCCTAATACCACTGACCAGAAGAGCTATAATGGCTTCAACATTGTCACGGAGACACTGCAGATGCCTTAGGAGATGTTCCTTATAGATGCATGAATTTTCAGTGTGTGTGTCTTCCTGAACTCCAGGTGGGTTGCAGGTTGCCCCTTGCAGATCTAGCTGGTTAAGCAATCGTAATGAAAGATGAGTCCAACATGCATTGAGAGGCCCAGAAAAGTGGAAGACAGAGAAAGAGAGAGAGAATGTGGTAAGGTCTAAGGACGGTGAAAGTGGATGCTTAGAGCCCTGATAACCAAAGTGTAAAGTTGGCTGTTGATGACATGAGACTGATCCAAATAAATACTACTTTTTTTTCCAAACAAGTACATCTCACTTCAGCAGGCTAAAAGAAACTGGCAAGCAGGACACCGGGAGAAAAAAATACCCACTCACATCAGTATCAAGAAACCCATTATAATTTTTGACATGGCAGTGACTCTTTCTCAAACTGAGTCTCTGAAAGAAGCATAGTGATTCCAAACTGATAAAACTTTCTGCTCAACAGCATAGATGGGTTTATTAAGGTGAGCAACAAGATGCAGAGCAATACAATTGTCCACCGCAATCAAGTGATCAACAACCCATAGGTTGAAAAAAGTTATGGAACTGAGAAATCAATTCCAGGAGACCAAGATCAGAACTGAGAAACTTTCTGTGTTCAGGTAAAGGCAGAGGGGGATGCAAGGTTGAGGAGCTAGAGCCAGAGCCAGAGTTAAACAATGGGAAGAAAAGACAGAGGGGGAGGAGAGCTGTAGAGATCAGGTACAGTTTTAAAAGTTGTGAAATTCCCAAGTCTGCCTTCTACATTTTTAAGAGTTCAAATGCAAAAACATAGACAAACAAAACTGAAGTTATGGTGAACTAATCTATTTCCCTACACTTCATGCTGTGAAAGATGACGGTCTTATTCTGTTAAATAAATAATATTTGAAAAGTTTATTCAATTTTTTTTGTGTTCAGTCAAAAGTTATGATACTAATTTATTAATGTGCAATGTATTATGGATTATGACAGCCATTTAATCCCATGAACGCAAGGTCCATTGTGGATGTTGACTTTGTGGGGGAGAAAAGTTAATGAAAATTGTCTCCCATTAGCAGTTTTTCAGTTGGATCACATTGTAGGATTATTCTTTTAATTTAACAACTACCTTTTAGAACGTAACCACTTCAAATGATCTTGCCCATTAGATTGTTATTCCACCAAATTTTGTTTAAAAAATTAAGACTGAAACCCTAATTCCATGATACTAGAAATTTTGAAAGCAGAGAAAGTCTTCATCTTCAAACTTGGGATAAAAACATTGTAGAAGGAGCAACCAACAGGGATCATTTCCGATTTCCACATTCTTTTGGAGGAACTCAAGTACTCAACACCAGTGAGTTCTAGGTACTTCTGTTTTAGTTATTAACTCATCAAGTCCATTCCTGGAATTACTTATTCAGCATCATTAATAGCAAATCACTCCTACAAGTATCATCTCCTTGCTGAAGTGAGGAATCACAGATGCTCTGAGGCTATGGTTGAAGCCTCAAATACTTACTGTTGTATCATTTTCTTTACATGCTTTAAAATATGATCTCATGTACCATACTGCACCATAATGGTACACAAAAACTGATGCATGAGTCTGGAGACAAGATGGCACTTAGGTAATGCCCTACCAACCATATTGTTGGTAGTAAGACTAAGGTTTCCTAATTCAAATAGGATTCCCCTTTAAATCCCCTATTTTAATTATATTTTATTATCTTATATTTTCTATATTGATTTCCCATTTGGTGTTAGCTTGGTTTCCTAATAAGTCTAAGATTAGTTTATGTACTTGCTTTTCATATTTCTTTTCCTATTCAAGAGTGGAATTTACTCAGATTGTAATTATAAATACCCCATTGGGGACTATGAATGAAATAATACCATCTGAGCAATAATTTCTTCAAATTCCAACATGGTATTAGAGCCAGGTTGAGATTACTATTTAGAGAGTCATTTAAGTTTCTAATTTGAAGAATTGGGTTCCCATAAACCTTTCAGAATTTATTCTTTTTTTCCAAATTTGTTCTATTGTGCTTCTATTTCGTTTGGGTTAGATCCAATCAGTTTTCTTCCTATTGGAATGCCTTTTTTTAGACTTGTGCCGGACTAGATGTCTATTACCATTTGGAGATTTGCCATTTATCTTGGCAAATTTCCTCTTTAGAAACCTAACATTGTTTAGAAACCTAACATTCTTTTTTTTTTTTTTTTTTTTGCAGAATTAGATCTCTATTACCCTTGGAGATTTGCTCTTTCCTTTGACAATCTTCCGCTTTGGAGATCTAACCTTGCTCTAGATTTGGTGTTTAACATGTGTAGAACCTGATCTCTATTACCTTTGGAGATTGTCCCTTACCTTGGCAAATTTCCTTTCAGAGATCTAACATTTTTGCAGATCTAAAGTTTAATTTTTCTTGCTATCCTAGCAGTTGTTACCCTCAAAAATATATTTCACCTCAGATTTGTGCAAAAATTGGTCTTGACGATATTTGAAGATTTTACTTTGTTCATAACTTCTATCTTGGAAAAGAAAAATTGGATAAGCAATCATTAATTGGTGACATTTTATCAAAAAGATTGGGCACAGTTGTAGATATTTACTTGGACAAATGTTTCATCCTATTTTGACCAAGTCGAGCATGTGTAATATCTATGCCTCAACTTGAGCCGGAGTGTTGGTGTAACTGAGGTTTCCTAATTGGAATAGGATTCCCCTTTAAATCCTCTATATTAATTATATTTTATTATCTTATATTTTCCATATTGATTTCCTATTTGGTGTTAGATTGGTTTCCTAATAAGTCCAAGATTGGTTTATCTACTTGCTTTTCATATTTCATTTCCTATTTAGAGTGGAATTTACTCAGATTGTAATTATAAACACCCCATTGGGGCCTATAAATGAAATAATACCATCGAAGCAATAATTTCTTCAAATTCCAATGCATACACAAAAGTGTAAATAAAAATGTAAGAACAAACAACAAACAAAAATTTAAATGTGAATTTAACAGTTTCTAAAAGATTCAATAAAAACACTTTCAGAGAGAGTTTAAGGAACATACCCATCAGAAGGGAGTCGTGAGCAATAGAAGTTGATGAGAGCAACACTAGAGCTTAGTGTTACAATGGCACCAGTAGATTCAACACGGTAAAATTCCTCATCCAACATTTCTGTTTCAAGTGGCACACAGGGAAGAGAAGCATGAAGTAGGGATTGTTCTCGCATAATATCTCCACTTGCTAAATATTTTTCAACTCTTGAGAGTGTAGAGGCATCCTCACTAGAACAAGAAGAAAATGAAGATCAATAAACTGACCCACCCACGCTCAAATTATAACAGGTAACTAGTTTTCTATGACATAATAGATTTTAAAGATTCTACATCTCATTCATAGAAACTTGCACATTGTGCATATATTATGCCCTAGGCAATTCACATGTATGTTTAGAGGAACTCGAATTTTGATGAAAAGGATTAATACCATGAGAAAAATAGTCACCAACATGGATAGAGATGGATCAATGTGTAAATTTGTGATATGTGAGTCCCACCAAAAACTTGCAACAAAAACATAAATAATTCTAAACTTCAAAGGAAGAACGATAACTGTCCAAATGTTTGAGTTTCGATAAAATTGATATGTACTTGCAATAAACAATGAATAAGTTTTTTGTTTAACTGTAAACTTTAGTGCAATAACTGAACATGGGAGAACAATTTATATGAATAATAAGAATAATTGAAAGCAAATTACAATTATTAGAAGAGAATCTCGGAATGGAGTAGAACACTACCTCTCAACAAATATTAGAAAATCCGAACCCTGCATTCTAGCGCGGCCACGTGACTGTATAAAACTACAAACAGTGTTTGCGGGATCAAATCTTATAACCAAATTACAACCTTGAACATCTAATCCCTCTTCGAGAATCTGGGTTGCAACAATAATGTTAACCTAGTAATGTTGTAGCAGAGCATTGTCAGATGAATGCAATGCATCAGAAAAATAAGTTGACAGGGAGACAAAAGATAGATACCAGGCCATTCCTAAAGGATTCAACGATTCCAATCTGCTTTTTCCTAATCTGAGAATGCAATTCAGACTGGTTCCCTGCCATGTATTCTGTCTTCCAGAAGCTAAGTTGTGGAAGTTGCCCCAACAAACATTGAAGAACAATAGCTGTAATGACCCGTTCAACAAATATTATACATCTCAAATCTTTCACCTGCCTGCATCAAAACCATGTCACAAAATCCACTGGCGTGAACTTCAATAGCACAGCACAAGATTAACCAAAAAAATATTTAACAGACCATCATAAAGAATACTGGTGAGTAAAAACTCCAACTCTTCATTGTAGAATAGGGGCAAAAGAAAAGGCTAAAAATTGATGGGAAATTGTAAGTTTTGCGACATGGAAACTTCAGCTGTTACACCCCCCCCCCCAGACATGTGGTGTCAAAAGGGAGAGGGGGGATGCAAAAAATGTGGAAGAAACACCTGTTGTTTCAAGGAGTTCAGCTGCACCTTATGCTGTAGCTCTATTCCAAAGCTCCATAGAAGGTAAGTAGTGGGATCCGAATAGAGTACAAGTTTCTGCACTCATGACCATGAACCAAAAGATTGAAAACTTTACCTAGGTACCCTATATGGGTCTGGTTTGTTATATCAACAGAACACATTTCTCCAATCCCCAAATTGGAAAATGCAGATAACAAACTCAAGCCCCACATTTATGATGGGTTATGAGACATGCTAAAGGTAACTATGATCTAGAAACTAATATATAGATACAGAAATATGGTTTATAATAGTGTTGTCAAAGCGTCCTAGAGGCGGCCACCTAGGCGGCAAGGCGATTTTTCAACTGCCTTGTTTTGAACCACTTAATTGACGCACTGTTTTTTTTCCCCCCACTTTTTCACCTAAGCGCTACCGCTTTGTCGCCTTATGCGTCTTATTGCCGCCTAGATGCTTAAGCAGCCACTTTTTCGACATTTTGTGCATAATATCTTTTTCCTAACTTTTTTTTTTTAATCAAAATTCTACAAAGCCATATATAAATTTAATAGTTTAGTCATTTTGGAATCGATGCCCAAATTGAAAAGGAACTCCAAGGTCAAAAGTGAGCAGGACCCCATGCCCATCAACAACAGAATGTGAAGCATAAGCCATACTCAACATCGAGAATCAATGAATCATTAAAATGGACAATGACTTAGAAATCAGAATAATGAGATCTATTAATTTATCGTGTTGACCTCTGTTAGTACATAGTCATTGTTATGATGCTTGATGAGATGAACTTATGTTTGTGTTTTTTTTTTTTTGGGATAATTTTTCATAATTATGATTCTTGAATGCTTTCTTTTTTGGATGAATGTGACTACTGAATGTTTGCTTAAATTATTATAGAAATTAGTTGTATTAAAAAGTAGTTGTATTGAAAAATTTTGACCCAACAACTTTGGTTGCCTTATTGCCACTTAGGCTCCACTTTGTCGCCTAATCGCCTAGGCGGATCCCCAATCGCTTTGGTCGCCTTGCCACCTTGACAACCTTGGTTTATAATATGAAAGAATAACCAGGAACACGGAATTTACTTAGGCACTGACCCGTATATAGAGCTCTGATATCATGTCAACCAAAAAGCAGAAAATAGAAAATAGGGAGAGGAAGAGAAGCAGCAGCCAGAAGAGAGGATGTATCGTATTGCATTAAGGTGGATACAACCATTCTAAACCTGTAGAGCTGAATTCCCCATGTCTAAAATATTCAATCCATATATCTAAGGTTAAGAAACCTTCTTAGTCCAATTTGAGTTGGTTCCGTTAAAGATCTTGGAAGATTGGCTCTCATACATTTGAAGCTACATCAAACAAGCTGGGCATGTTAAACATCTATGCTCCAACTTGAGGAATAGGGTTAAGTGAGTCACAAAAAGGCAAAAGAGGAGAGAAGTAAGTCTCAAGTGCTAATCTGCAGAATAGTTTTGGGCCTGTTTCTATGTCCTTCTTGAGCATTTTATTTTTCCTCTCCCTTTTTTCCTTCTTCTTCTCTATTTTCTCCACATATTTCTTATTTATGTACCTACCATGGGCATATAGGAGCTAAAAACTAGGCTCCCTGAAAGAAATTCAATGAATTACCCATATCAACATGAAAATTCAATTGATTGAAGAGCAGACTTTTAAGAAATACTAACTTCATTAAGCAAAAAGAAATTTAAACCTACGTTATCTCTCATACCCTAGCGTAGGATCTATAGAAGTAGTTGGACTTCTTTTAGCTTTGACAGGTTAAACAGGTAAAAGGATTTCTAGAACATTTTATTGTGGAAGAATAAATAATCATTAACAAAAACCATAAAGGGGAAGAGAGAAGGAGAAAATACGAGAGGGAAGGGAAAGAGAGAGGGGGAGGGAAGGAGGAGCAGTGTATAATCTACTAGTAAGGAGCTGCAAATAGGAACCAAGGCCTCAGGTAACAACAAACGTCTGTTGCTTGGGGTATCCAAAATAGGGGGATGGGGCCAAACTGGAGCCTAGAGGAGCAATCAAAGGAGATGCTTTTCAAAACCAAGTACAGAGACACGGGGTTAGTGGTCCATCTCCTAAGGTCGTGCACCCACCATAAGTGATATACAACAGCCCCAAACACCAACTAGCCAGTATAGACACAAATAGAATGGCCAGAGTAGGTTCTCAAGGCCCACAGAGGATCTAGAGCAAAAGCATTGATATGGCGAGAATGGGGCCAGATGGCACTAACAGCTTTCTCCTAGATGGAGTGGAAGAAATGGCATGCCAAAAAGAAGTGTTCTAAATCCTGTAAACCATTCCACCAAAGGATGCAGCCAGGGGCAGCAGAGATATGTTGGTCAATGAGGAAGGCTTGGTAGGGAGATAGTGGTTCAGGGTTCTCCAAGATGGTGGTGTGAAAAGGGTTACGACTTTGAACCAAACCAAGGGGGACCAAGGGGGACCAAGGAGGACCAAGGAGTGGTTCCAAGACTAAGGGGAAGAGAAAAGAGGTGGGTTACCAAATGATCCCGTTAGGAGAGGATTGGTGGAAGGGGGAGGAGGACCAAACCTTTGTGAGACCCGGATCTCAGAAACATTATTGTTGAGAATAAACAAATTTCACAAATGAAGAGATTAAAAGTCATCAAGAACCTGTACTCCAAAAGAGAATCAATGAGACGATCAACCTTTGGAGTTAAAAGGCCAGCATCTATATTTTGTGCAATATTACCTCCAATAGTCCATCCTGCACCTACACAATGAAGGGACAGATTACTTCAAACAACATTGTTCTTTTGCATGGAAAGGTCAACGAGGAGGAAAACTAAATCCACTGGATCTTCAGGGAAACAAAGAACAAAACTGATGAAATAAGGAATAAGAAAAAAAGAAGCCCAGAAAGTATGAAATTACTTGGAATGTATGTCAAGAACAACTGTAATACATCTCGATTAAAATCTTTCACAATCCTGTTATCAATAACATGCTTTCCTCGCAGCCAGGGGAAATTATCTATTTCAGTACATGAAAAAGTTTCGGAAGCCTACAATTTGAAGAACAGAAAATATGAGACACAAAAAGAAAATACCTGTCTGAATAAGAGAGTTATAGCCCAACAAGCCATACAATAAAATTCTATACCTTTAAGGCCAACCAAACACCTAACTGGGTTATACAATACAAAAATGTTGTACAAATTTTCGATATCTTCTTTGACAGAGAAACTTCAAAACAATCATCGAGATGCCATTCTTTCAGGGACTGCAAATGCTGAAATCCAGAAATATAATCAATGCAATAATAGAAGATTTACACATTTGTTATAAAAAACAGTCATAAAACCAGTGAAAAAATAATGATGGTATTTGCATGCGAGCTTCCTTGAAGGAAAATCAAGAGTTAAGTTATAACTTAGCAGATCAGCCTTGATTTGGGCTTCAGATTTCAAATCTAATAAGAAACAATGCACAATTAAGTTAGGATGCTTAATTAAGGTGAAACATATAGATAAAAATGATCATAAGCAATTCTGGGGGAGACAAAGCAGGTTCCTCCAAGATTCAGAAAAGTTGACCAGATCGAACAAAAATTATGTCGACGGAATAACCATAAACCAGAGGAAAGTTTCCTCCGTAAGAAGTTGAGAATCAAATGGCTTAAGCCGTGGGACTCAAACTCCTCTTTCTTCCACCGCTCCCTCAAAGCTTGACACAACTACAACTACATCCCAACCCTCCTCTGCGCTAATGGTGTCTGGACTTGAGATGTTGAAGGTATCAAGAGGGAGGTGCTTGCCTTCTTGCCTTCTCTTATGACTCCCTCCTCCCTCCTCCCCTCCCCCTAATCTGATAAGAAAAAATTATCCCCTCCTCCCTCCTTGATACTGATCTTAACCACATTCAGGGGCAAAACAGGGCCGAGGGTTGCTCCCCAAAACCCTGCGGCCCCTAGTACCACCTGGTGTATTTTGTTCATTTTTGCAAATTTTCATTGAGTCTAAGATAGGGTATAATTGGGTCCATTATTTTTGTGGGAGCCCAGATCTTTTTTTTAATTTTTTCATTTGAGCCTTTATTTTGAAAGTTAATCAAGAGCCCTGAGTTTGTCCACTAGAGTTGTCCTACTCCTTGCAAGAAATCTACATCTACTCTTAGCATTCAAATTGGATTCATCTGGAGTAAGTTATGAAGGTTCCTTGTGTGAGTCAAAGACCTAGTCAGTTAGAAGTTTCAGTTTAATTTGAATTACAAGTTAAGAGTCCTAGTTTGTTTCCTTTCTAAAGTTGAGTCCTATTGTGAGGTCCTTCTTAAAGGCTGCAAATAAGCCTCTCTGGAGTCTGGATTGCAAAGGGCAGCTTATGATTAATGTAATAAAGCTGACAGCCTTGAAATAGAGCTTTTCTGCAGTTTCCATGGAGGGACTTGCAACAGCCTTGAAATAGAGCTTTTCTGCAGTTTCTCTCAAGTCCCAGCATTCTTCTTCAAGTTAAACAGCCCTATTTCAATTTCAAGTACCAGCCCCTTCCCCCTCCTCCCCCCCCGGGGCCCATTTTCCCCCCTCTTCTCTACCACCCGCAACCCTCCCTACCCCTTAGCCCTGATCTTCTGCAACCCCAACCCCTCCCCCTCCACTGTAAGACATCTCCAGCCCCATCCAACCCTCTGACAGCACTAAGAGCCCTTCCCCATTCCATTACCTAGCTCCTTACCCTGCCCAAACCCTAAAGTATCATCCCACCCATTCCCCTCACTTTTTCTTCTTCTTTTCTACTTCTGATACCTGTGGCACTTCTGAAATTTCAGAAAACTAAAATTCAGAAGTGCAGCAAGGAATTGAAGACCTATAGGACCCTATCCTCTTAACCTAAACCTTCTCCTCTTAGAATTAAACCCTACACCCAATCCGTACCTTCAATCCCAAAATCCAGCCCCTCCCACACCTAAAACCTAAAATTCTGCAACTTAGCTTCATAATAGAAACCCTAACCCTAGAAATTTTCAAACCTCAATTGTCAAACCCTAACTCAAAATTATAATACTGAAATTACAAAAGTAGCAAGGTTTAACAATTGAAAACATAAAACCCCAAACCCCTAAGCCTGGAAAACCTACTGTAACCCTAGCCTATCCCTTGCATCCCTAGAATTTGTCCTAAAACCATCCACCGAAGGGTATTTCAGCCTTAAAAGACTGCTGATTCTCAGGGAAGAGGATCCTGGAGTGAACATAGATCTACATCATTATCCCAATCAACTTAATCCTAGATCCTTGTTCACATCAGATACCCTCCTCGCCATTCCCTCGAATGCTGAAATTCTTATTGCCATTAACTCCACAAGCCCAATTAAGTTCCTGGACCAGATGGTTACAGTATGGGTTTCTTTTGAGCCTCCAAGAGTTCTACAAGACAACCTCATCAATAAGGTCTGTAGCTTCTTCTTTAACCCCTCTCAACTTTCATCGGTAACCCAAACCTTCCTCTGTCTCATCCCAAAGAAGCCCAATTCCTCCTCCCTCTTCGATTTTTGGCCCATTTCCCAATACAATCTCCTCCACAAGTTCATTGTCAAAATCCTTGCCACCAAAATTCGACTTGTCATTCCCTCCCTCATTTGCAAAAACTAATTTGCCTTCATTGTAGGTAGGAGTATCGCTAACAACATTTTCTTTTGTGTCAAGATGACCTCTCCTCGCACTCCCTTGCGACCCTCCTAAAACTTGATCTCCTCAAAGCATTCAATTCCATTCATTGTGATATCATCCTTGATGTCCTAGCCTCTATGGGGTACCTCCTCCCCTTTTCTGTTGGATAGAAGCCTATATCACTTCTCCCCACTTCTTTGTTATCACTAATGGCTCCCTTGCTAGCTTCTTCCCCTACCAGGTGGGTTTCTACCAACGTTGTCCCCTTTCCCTCTTTCCTCTTTCCTCTTCTCTCTTTCCCTAGAAGTTCTTACTAAAATCATCCTATCCAATACTGACCAACACCTCACTCCCCCATCCCAAGGCAAAACTCTAAAACTTTCCCATCTTGATCTTGCCTTTGTTGAAGATCATATGTTCTTCAACAAAGCCTCCCGTTCATCTATGTCCTCTATCCTCTCCTCCTTGGCCTCTTCAATTCCCTCTTTGGTCTTCATGTTAATCTATAGAGATCTCTCTTTTTCTTGGTGGGTGTCTCTAGCACAGTCAAAGCCACCTTTACAACTCACAAGCTTCTCCCTTAGTACCTTTCCTATCTCCTACTTGGCTTTCCCCTCACTCTTGGCTTGCTCACTAATCACGGTGGTCTAGATTTCCATCAGAACCACAACAATCTCCACACCCTATCTTCCCCTATTCACAGCCACCTAAATGTCAACATCAACTTCATCCTATGTTAGAACAGCCCAAAAGATGTTGACCACCTCTTCTTCTCCTCTCTCTCCTTTTGGGTGAAAGCCATTATCACCATTTGTCCTACTCCAGATGCTCCTTTGAGTTCTCCAAGGAATGGGTTTGGTTTCCAAGACACTTTGTTAGCCCTTCTACTTGTGATGTGATAAGTATATTGATGTTCAATGCCTCGATCTCTTATGGTGGGAGCCAAACCTTAGAAGATGGACCTCCAACTCCAAAACTCTTGATTTGGAAAGCCATTTGCTTTGATGTTTCTACTAGACTTCTCCCCCCCCCCCCCCCCCAAAAAAAAAAGTTTTTGGATACCAAAGGAACAAGATTATTGTTGTCTCCTGGGGTCAAGGCTCTTCTCTTTTGCTAACTAGTTAATTATAATCCCCCCCCCCCTTCTTTTTCTTTCCCTCTTGTACATTTTCTTCTTCCCCACTGGGATTTTGGTTAATTATTACCCAAAGAAAAAATCCAAAACCAGATTTAGTAGTTGAAATAAACAAAATTAGATCTCCTAATAATATCCAACTAATGTAGGAAAAGCACAAAGAAAGGCATTGGCATATTTTATACGAGCCTTGGTAAGAGATATTGATGTAGCCCAAGTCTGCCCAATCTTCAAGATCCTCTCAAATAGAACAAGCAGCAAATTATGGTTTAAACCCTTGCTGTCTGGGTTGAAATCTCATTGGACAGCAGCTTTTATTTACAACACACACCTTACGGATAGGCCAATTTGAAGCCCAAGTCTTAGGGTTAGGTTTAGGGTAGTCTATGGTTAATTGAGAAAGGAGTTTTAGGGCTCAGCCAGGTTAAGTCTGAGGCTGGAATTAACGAAAAATTACATGCTTTAACAGAGATGTAATTGCAAATTCCAAGTAGTTAGGGTTTGCATGTTTTCAGACTTCTAGGGGAATTCAAACAAGTTAGGGTTTGTATGTTTTCAGGCTTCTAGGTTTAGGCTAGAGATAATTCAGATTCCATTATTTCATAATGTCTGAATTAATCCCTGAAGGCAAGGGTTCAAACTAAGTTTCCTAGTTGGATTAGGACTCTTGGTTATGGTTAAGGTTTGGTCCAGTGGGGGAGAATTTAGGAGGGAAGGTTACTAAGGTTATCAGAATGATGTCCCAAAATTTTGGGACAGATCTAAAGGTTAGATTGCCATAGATCTGACCTTGAATTTAAGTTCTAGGAAAAAGTCTAAAAATTCCAGAATAACTCCAGTAAATTATTATAAAAAGAGAGAGAGAGAGAGGATATGCAGAGGTGAGAAGATGCTAGTCTAGGGTTAGAGGAAGGGAATGGGATTGGGATATGGGCAGGGAATGAGCTTACTTGTGGAAGAAGAGGCTCTTGGACAATTGCAGAAAATTGAAGGTTTCTTGCAGAGAATTGAAGGTCACTGGTTGTGGGGCTCTCTCCCACTGAATCCAAGTCTTCCTTCAATGCTTGTTTTTTCTTCATTTGTTACATAAGCGGATGGCTATATTTATAGCCTTATATTGAAGGAAAATTAAACTAGGACACAGAAAAAGAAAACCAACCTGAACTAAACTTATCGAATCCAATTTGGATTAGAATTTCCTGTTACAACTAGACTTGACTTTCAAAACTAGAAAGGACTCTTGAGTAAGAGATCCTTAGCAAACAGAACTTGTAAAATAAGAACCCAACTTCCAGAAGGAATCCTACTTGGAAATTGGATCCCAACTGGGACTGTTAGACAAGGACTCTATCATAACTCATCAAGGAATGATAGTAGACCTAGGATCCTTGTACGGAATGGATTCTAGCTAAGGGAATCCCTACTTAATCGGGACTCCTAACCAGACTGAGACTCTTCAATAGCTTGACCAAAACAAAACCAAACTCAAAACTAAAAATAGGTATAGACTCCTAACAGCATTCTACATCCAACTAGCCCTACTGGGGCACCAAAAGAGAGGATAAAATGACCAAATACCCCTGGTCAGATTCAGCCAGCTCTTGGTGTTGCATGTCTGTGGGCTGAATTTGGGCCTAAAATATGGTGTGGCCCTGTGGTTAGATAAGATAAATAATGCAACTCTAAAATCCTATTGAAACCAGGTCTAGGAGGTACAAGTAATTTTATTCACATCTCTTAACACCACTACTAAGAAAACTTAGGTCATGTGGTTCTAACTTCTGCCCATATTAGAGGCACCCATTACCCAAATTCATGGCACAAATGAACAAAAGCATGGCTAACATCTGCAAATTGACAGCATCAATAAATCAGTCACATCAACATGTGGTTTTGACATTCCCATGATAACCTTCATCTATTTCATAGTTGCCTCAGCCAGTTAGTAAGTCCTATGTATTTACAACATCAGCATAGATCTGCAATAAGATCAGATTCAAGTGCTCCATTCAAAATTAATAACAGAAAAAGATCTGGATTGAACTTCAGAAATGCCAAACTCTAAAAGTAATTTCTCTTCTCATGTCAAGTACAGAAGATTAGGTTGTTTGGTACATCCAAGGAAAACACAAAGTTAAACCTTAGCGTGACATTATAATATCCAAAGATGAGGACAAAAATTAATGCTTGTCTTTAGCCTTTTTAATTTTTAATTTTTAATTTTAATAAAGATCTCATTATCTAAACAGATCACTTACCTTTTTCTTTAATCCCTCCAAACAATGAGATAAATGACAAATTTGGGGGGAAATGTCCATGCCTTTATAGAACTTCAACTTTGGAGTTGAAAATGGTATAAACTCAGCCAGAACCGATTCATTAGCAACCGTATACACCTGGAACCAAAAAAGAAGGATATGCTAACACCAGTATTCAATGTGAAGTGCCAAAATAGATATTACAATTGTAAAGAACTAAAGATGAACCGATAAATGGAAGGGGAAAGCATAGAAAAGATGATCAGTTTCTTCTGCAGCATTCCAGTCAAGACAACCAAAAGGGGAGACATGGCTCAAAGAGTCAAGGGGGTGTATGAGGAAAGTGTACACTGGGAGGCACTTGATAGGGCACTCCATACTTTGAGCAGTAGGGCGGGGAATGTGGTTCAACATTTTAGCGCGAATGAGATCGGTGGCCAGGAGATCTGATTAGGTCACAAGCTCCATTGGAGCTGAAAAGATCCAAAGTAACAAGATCCCAAATTACATTGTACCCACTACCTTGGGCCCTTCTAGGAATGCAGGGGAGAGCATTTACATAATATAGAAAGTATTAGGATTAGGTATTGCGGGTACTTAGGAAGTAGGAACTAGATTATTTGCTCATGGTTTTAGATCATATTTATCCCTTTTTTTAACTTCTCACCTCCCAAGGGACTAAGGGAGTCATATAATTTAATGAAGGAGTAATCAGTGTGAAAGAGAACACTCTCCAACTCAACACTCTGTCATCCTCTCTCTCTTGCTTTTCTGTTCTCATTTTCTCCTTCCTCCTGCTACTCCCATCTTTCCTCTTTAGTTCTCGTTGTTTTGCATTCCCTACATTCTAACACTGTAACACAGTCGAAGACTGAAGGCATGAGAACTATCCTACTGTTACTCTACTTCTATTTCTCTTTCTTTAGAACCTGAAGCATAAAACGGTTCCAAGAACCATGAGATACACTTGGAATAGGATGATACAAATATCAAAAGGAGATATATGAAGCAACAGGAATTCAAAATACTGTTCAAGACAGTGTTCAGGTGAATAATGAAGATGGGGTAGGGCTCATTTTTCTACTGTTCTAAAGGTACAGTGGGCAGCATGGTGAGAAAGGAGCTGGGCTCGCTAAAGTCATCCAAGGGTGGCTTCCGATCCCCAAGGCCTAAAGAGGTGAGTTAATGGAAAACAACTCATCAAGTCATCCTCTTCCAAGCAGTCTGGTACTTCCAGCTTTGTGTTTTTGCCCTATTTTTGGCTCAAAATGCTTTGTATGGTGAGTTTAGTTGATCTTGGTTGATGGGTTACATCATTTAGGACGTACACATTATCATTGAACGAATGTAAATCATTAATATGTGATTAACTTTCTTCAAATTTTTTATGACTAGTGACTTGTGGGAATTCCCGGGTATTAGGAAGAACTTTTTGGGTGTTGGTCCCCACTTAGTTTAGGAATCATCTCTACTTTCTATGTGTTCTTATGCTATGTTCAAGGCCAGAGGAAGAAGCCAAGGACCATCCTTAGTGAATGACAAGGATTAATTCAGCTGTGACAACTGTGAGAACTACAGTGAGATGCCGGATATTGTATAGCTGTCCCTAGTGTGGATGGCAGCAAGACATGGGAAGGTAAAGCACATACTCGAACAACTGAGGTTGGAGAGTATCTGGCTAGGTCTTTTTCTACACCGACAGCTTCAGGTTCTTCAGCTTCCACCTTAATAGGACTCTACATTTGCTTTTCAACTTCCTTTTGTGGATAACTGAGTGTAAAGCCATTGTACATGTAACAGGCAATTGGGCATATCTCAGTGCAATGACTTCAACTCTATCTGCTCTCCTAGGGGGAAAGTTAGGATTGTTGATGAATCCATTTCTACAAATTTTTTTGTAAGGTGGTTTCCATCTTACCTCTGTCATGCATATTGACTCTGTTCTTCATGTTCCCAAGTTTAAGAGAGACATCTTATCAGTCAATCAGCAAACAAAATCCATGAATTGTAATGGTAATTTTGTTCTTGTGGTACTTTGGTTCCATCTGATAGTATTTTCCAAGATTTGGTGAGAAAGAAGGTCATCGGTAGTGGATGTGAGGAAAAATGGACTCTAGCTTCTTGATCCTGTAACATCCCCTTTACCTACAGCTCAGTCCTACACATGTGGGCCTAGTGAGTCAGTGGCATCATTTGGTTTGTGATGTTGCACACTCAACACCCTAAATCTTCCCCAGATCAAACAAATTTATTTGTATTAGACCAAGCAAAGAACTTCACATTTTATACATTATCAATTGAATACACTAGTCTCATGGAACTTTTTCTCTTCTTTACAAATAAGGTGTTTTGTGCTTCAAAACTATAATTAGCATGTATCCTGAACAGTTAAATGTTTTTCTTCAGTGTAACATGAGTCTCTTAAATACGATTTGGTATGATACATCTCCTAGAAACACCTTTCAGATAGGATATTGATATCAATGTTGAACACTGCTGGCTTAATCCCTGCAATTGCAAAGAGGCTGTCTCCACACCCAGACTGAATCACTTGGTAACAGAGTGTAGCAACCTTACCATTGTACCATAGCCCTACCTCTTCTCACAGAATACTCTAGTTGATTAAATTCAATTACGTATTCAAGTAGTAAATTTTAATATACAGCAAGCAGGTCCTACATTCTGTTGGAGTTAGGTTGGATACAAAGTTGTTTTTTCTAGTATGTAAAGATTTTAGAGTTAAAGAACTCATTTAGCATCTGTTAGTTTCCTAGTTTCCATCTAGTAGTAGGTCCTCTAGATGACATCTAAATGTTGCAAAAGAATAAAGGACTCAAAAGAAGAGATGTGGGGAGAAGGTTTTACAACCAGTGAAGAAGTAGTGGTGTTACGATGTGCGTTAAAGAGATTAGTTCTTCTCCACACATGTATTACTTACATTAATAATATGAAAGAAAATTATAAACACCTCCCTAGGGAGGTAAGAGGCAAATAATGGAAAATACAATACAAAGCAACTAGTTAACAATGCAATTCAACTTTTAATCCCTCTAATGCTGAAGCTCACAATGCTGCTACATTCCATATGAAGCCCTCTAACTAGGCTCTAAGTTTAATGTAATTTGATAAGTCTGTGTACAACCAACTGGAAATAGTTTGATACAAGTAGGTGCATATTTTGCCATAAGAAATTTAGTAGGGCATCCACTCAACATGAGTACAAATATGTAGTATAAATGTAGTTAGCCAGATAATAAAAAAAGTAGATTTACACAACCTTAGAATTCATAAGACTCTCCAACTCCAGAATTTGACTTCCGAAGATGCATTCCAATGCTGGGGCTACACCAAAAGATTACAAGTATGCACACATGCGCACAAGAAAAGGTAGTGAGAGCTTTACAAGAATAATTAATGTAGTGGTGATGATTGGGAGCTGCTTACCAACCTTAACAAACCTTAGTTGAAGTCCAAGGTTAGGGATTTCATATTCAATAAGAAAATTCAGAGGCTAAAAAGAAAGGGTAGAATGAAGAAAGTTTCACATAGCAACACCCAAGACCGATTTTTAAACATATAACCCATCCCACCAATTTTACCTAGGTAGCTAAAAGACAATAATTAATGGTTCAAAGAATATTATTGAGGCCATATCTGATTTACTTCAACTGTGAGGGTAGAAACCCAACCCTCACCCCCACCCCCCCCACCCCCACCCCCCCCCCCCCCCCCCCCAAAAAAAAAAAAAAAGGAAAGAAGAAAAAATTGCAAATCAAGGCTCTCCAACCCTCAATTTTAGCACCCATAATCTGATGCTTAAGTTAAATCTCAAGTCCAAACTGCCACAACCAAAATATAAACAATAAAAACCAGGAAAACAATAAAGCAAACTAGCCACAAGATGTTCCTACCTTTTGACTTTATAGGAGAAGCAGTCATGCCAAATATCCTAGGAAGTTGAGTAGCACCAGAATGTAGTTCCCTGTGATAGAACTCCTGCATAACACATTCATCGACCATGCAACCACAATTTCAGGTAAATCCACATATTAAGAACCAGTCATATTTCAAAGTGGAAGGATTCTACTCAGGCTCAGGACTTCAACCTATGTATGCACCTATTCGCCCTGCTGACCATCATGTTCGTTATGCAATGAAATGCAAGTACCGTGGAGAGAAACATTGCATGAAGGATTCTAGTAGAAGCTCTTCTACACCTTCTAAATGTTTTTCCCATGAATTTGTTGTTTCTAGTATATGGGGTTTAACTTCAAGGTGTTAGAGGGGCTGGCAAGGGCACTGGTCTAAATCAAAAGGAACCTATTTTTCAAATCCCTTAGCTACTTGAGGCCACTCACCTTGGATTTAATGGTTTATCATTAAATCCTTAAATGACCGGACCTGGCACCCAGGGGAATTAGTCGGGCTGAAGCCTGGACAACCTCATTAGCCTGAAAAGAAAAAAGGTGGACGCACAACCTGGCTTGATTGTTATAGAAGTATTTTGCCAACTTGCAGCAACAACTGTGACACTATCACATCCCTATGTGATTGTTGCAAAAGGGACCCAGGGCATCAGGAGAGACAAAAGGTAAATGTTAAAAGACTGCAAACATCAATATATTTTGCTGCACTAAAACTGTCATACACTAATTTTATTCCTTTGTTTGGCCTTAATTGCAAACTTTTCACCTGTTTTTAGTTCCTTTCCTTCCTTAGGAAAACAAGAAAGCTGCTATCTAAACACAAAAAATTGCCAGCAGCAGCTGTTAATGAAAGATAACATAATTTTGACATGTGAATGGAAGGATGTTGTACTCGACTTACAGTCATAATACAAGCATACGGGCTTTTGCCCCTTGCGTTATGGCATTCATCGAAAATTAACAGCTTTATCATCTCTATTTTCAAAAAGCTATGCCTCAAGGCATCAAGAAGGATCTGAGGTGTCATCACAAACAACTGCAAGATATAGAAAAGTGCTCATATATAATGAAGAAAATATCAAATGAGGAACAGATAACATGCAGAAACAGCATCATAAAATAAACAATAACAGATTATTAGAAAAATATTAAAACTAAATATGAACTAAACTAGGATAATAGTATCCCAATTACAGTACTACAAACAAGATTTGTTTCAAGGAGGAAAAGAACAAATTTAAGATTTGTTTCAAGAGAGATCAGTGGAGAAGTGGAGAAGTGGAGAATTAACCACATCTCCCCTAATCTATTGAGGATTCTACCAATCTCTCAAATTGGTAGCATATATGTCATAATGTAATTTGAACTTATTCTTGAGTTTGACTGATCTCTGGCAATAGATAATAGGCAAAAGCTTAAGCCTTCCGACCACATTATACAACTTAAACAAACATAACCAATAAAACCATCCATGAGACGACCGTTATACCATGTATGACATTCAGAATAAAATTTTAGCCAAAAAAGAAAGAAAGAAAGAAAGAACGGCAACCCTTACCTCATATGTTTCAAACTCCTTCTTCCAAGTGGCAGCATCCCAGTAATCTACTCCCATTTCACCCCAATATTTTCCAACTTTCAAGTCTGTGTGTCTCTCCACAACTTTAGCTTGCTGATAATAAAAAACCCAGATGAAATTAAGACTATTTACATTTGTTCCAAAACAAAAAATAATCAAATTCAACGTTTAGACATTTGACAGGAAAATGTGAAGGAAAGTACTTGAGAAACCAAAACAACAGTAGGAACCAAGAAAACAGCAATGAATGGAGATGGTTTTCTCAGATGAAACGCATAGTTCTTTATCAGCATAACTGCTATAAGAGTTTTCCCAGAACCGGTCTCAAGGAAAACAATGGTGTTCTCCTTCATTGCCTTCTCTAAGGCTTCCAGCTGATAACTGCAAGATCAACCAAACAATCTTCAAATTCGAACAAGCTAGAAATAAACAATGCAGTTGAATTGGAAGGGGAAAAACATATATGTAAAAGCCAAGATTGCTACCTTCGAGCGAACGTGAAAGGGTCTGCTTCACTGATCATCATCTGGGTAGTTTGATCTGCAACTCTACCTCTCTTCATTTTGTTCTTGAGAAAGACTATGAGCATTCAAGATACGGCTTCCAGGTGGACAAAGAACCATAGAATCTTGTGTGAATTTATATGACAACAAGGTTGAAAGAAAGCTTAGTGAAGAAGCCATTACTGGAACTGTGGAAAAATGTACGTAAGTGAAGTTAATGATTTGCTTGACAGCAACGTAAGCACAGTCTTCCAGGTCCACTGGACTCATAACTCTGTTTATTAACCGTTAGCCGAGTTGAATCAACGGTGAGATTAACAGAATCTTTTTCTGGTAGAAGATTCTCACAATCCCACTCTGCCTTTCTTGATAGATACAGAATCCACTCACCTGCTAAGGCTTTCGTCAAGCAATTTGCCCTGCTTGGAGGCCAAGCAAAAAACAGTATCTCGAAGGACAAAACAAGCAAAGAAAAGTCAACAGTGTGAAAACTGAAAAGGGAAAGCGACATGTGCGTGATGGGACAGATTATTAGGCAGGAGATCTTCTTTGGATGCATCCCTTCGCGTTGAAGTATAGAAATTATAAGTAATTATGGATAAGGCCAATGAAGGGTTAGTGGAATTGTTGAGAACATTACCTTTCAATGGAGAGATAGTGGAGTGATTGTTGGTTTAATCCTTATCAGCATATGTAATATCTCTATCCCCAATTTACCTATCTATAAAGTGTCTTTGTTGCCAAAAAATAAAAAAATAATTACAGAAATTCAATACACAGTTAGAGAATTGTGTTTTCTTTATATTTCTTTATCATCAATTAGGAGACGCCCTATCTATAATCACTGAGAACAAGTTGAATTAAAAATAAGTCACTTCAGGCTGCATTTGTTTGCTGAAATAAAGGTAGGGTGGGAAAAAATCAGTGGAAAATTTCTTGAAAAAAAATGTAAATTTCTTACTTTTCCCTTAAATCCCAAAATGATAGATTGTTTGGTTGCTTGGGTGGAAAAATGAGAGTCAAGCTTGTCTAATGATGTGACAGCCCAACTTTCTTTTCCACCCCAAGCTATTTTAAAACCCCACATATTTGATGGGACTTTATGGGAAAGTTGAGAAAAATAAAAAGTGGGACTCACCACTATTATTTTTCTACAAAATCCTTTCCTTTCCTTTCTTTGTGGTGTTTTTCTTTTACACATGGGACCCACATATTGTTTTTTTTTTTCACACTCCACCTTTGCAAACAAACGCAGCCCCAATGAAAGATATGTGAGAGAAGCAAAATCCCCTATGCTCGAGAGTAAAAGAAAAACACTAGAAACAGTTATGAGTGTTTAAAATCTATTTTTTGAAACAAATTAACAAGGGAAGGTGGTAGCAAGATATTGGTAGAGGTGGACCTTAAGCATTAGATTTTTAGAATTAGCCATAACTGATGAATTTATTTCACACATAATTTATGAAAATTCAGTATTCTTTATTTTTCATGGACTTTAAACCTACTTCCTCTCCTAGAATTTCTCCGCTACTTACTTGCTTCTTTCATCTGACATTATCCCTCAACCTTTTTTTCACTTATTCCTTTTGAAGTTTTGTTTCATTACAGAAAAAAAAAATTCAAATTAATTGGAGAAATTTTAGGAGCAGTAGTTAGACTATTACAGCTTCTAGGGACCCACCACAAATCAAGTTCCAAGGCACTCTTCACGTAATCCAAAAGCCCCACTGTTCCTAAAGGACTATGTGACATAAATTCTACACTCAAAAAGTAAGATGGGAATAGTATACTATAAGATAAGGATAATCTTGAACATTCATGTAATAGACACATTCTAGACTATTCCTGTAAAATGATTGCTGTTCTTATTAAAGCAATCGGATGAATGAGATAACGATATGAAAAATATTATCCTAACTTTTTTTTCACGTTTCTCACTCTCTGTCCTCTTCCCTCTAATTTCTCTTTTTTTTACTGGTAGAAATAGTCTATATATTAAAGCGTGACCCACGCAAAGCATCGAGATTACATAAATCTAGAAACCTAGGATCCCTCTAATTTTCTCTTCTTATATTAGATCGCAACATAGACATTAAGAAATTACTATAAAAAGAAAAGGTAAATAGTTAAGTAAAATGTAAGATGAATTTTATGAATGTACAACCAATCCATTCTCACGGCCGCTACCTTTTGCTGTTTAGAAATTTTAATAAAATATAAAAATTTTGCTATTGTTATGTATAGAATGTCAAATTCTATAAATACTTCTTCTAAAATTATGTCACTTAAATCCAATCTGCATACCAATTTTACTTTGAAAAACGAAGGCAACAACATCAAAGGTGGTCAATCCAAGGTTGGTAAAGTGGTAAAATCCGTACTTCTCAATTGAGAGGTCATGGGTTCGGTCCACAAAGCTCCCCCAATGATGTAATTGAGGTGCGCGCAAAGTGGCACGGATGAACCTCAGATACCAAAAAAAATTAAAAATCAAAGGTGTTTTTCAAAGAAAAAATTATCATAAACTAATGATTTTCGGCTGATTTTTCTACTTCTTGAAGCAAGAAACACCCATAAACTATTTTTCAGTGGGTTATCAAATGAGTCCTTAGTTTAAAGTTGCTTCCATCATACATTATATTTTCTGTTCATAAATAGTCCATTATAATATAATAAATTACATTTACATTTCCTAAGTTTATAAATTATTCCATTTACATTCTTTATCAATATTTTTCTAATATGTTTACACCTCTTATGTCTAAAATTATGTATCATTTGAAGTCCTATCATTAGAATAATGAAGATTAAGGAATGACTCATCATCTATTGTGTTTTCAAAATTTTCATATTACTTTATAAAAAAAAAATCAAGAAATTAGGATTTTTGTTTGTGGCATTGTGTATTCTAGTTATTTCTCCTCAACTATAGGAAAATTCAATAGCACAAATATATTTTTTAATTTAAACCTATTGCATTAATTACAAGGAACATTTAGAAAGAGCTCAAAGGAGCGTAAACATAATAGTTTAGAAACTCAGGCAATGAATATGTAGTTTTCTCATTATGATAATAGATTATAGATTATAAACAATAACCATTTAGAAACGAGATAGAACCCAAATGTTTTACTTTCCGTTTTTACCAGACAAAAAGGTACCTAAGGTTATAGATCTATTTAATAGGCTCTATTTGATAAGGCTGGGTTTGTTTGTTGGAATAAAGGTGAGGTGGGAAAAAAGGGGTGGGAAAATTATTGAAAAAAGTATAGATTTTTTACTTTTCTTTTAAATCCCAAAATGATACATGTTGGCCTGGGGTGGAAAAGGAGAGACAAGTCCTTGATCAAGGAAACTTGCCAGGAGCCCAACCCCACCCCAGCATTTTAAACCCCACATCTTTGGTGGGACTTGTGGGAAAGTTGGGAAAAGTAAAGTGGGATCCACCCCTATCACTTTTCCACAAAACCCTTTTCCTTCCTTTCCTTCTCCCTCACCCCACTACACATGGGACCCACATGTTTTTTTTTTCCCACCCCTTTTTTCTCACCCCACCTTTACAAACAAACGCTGCCTAAGGGATTTTTAGGCAATGGTTTTGTAAGCAATATTGTAATCTTACTCTAAGGTTTATTTTCTTATCCTATCAAATTGTATGAGCAAACTTCATTCTTGAATAATTTCAGAAATGGAACCTTCATTTGAATATGTGATGAATACACTAGAGCTAGTAAATCCAAATCAAACATGGTTGATCATATTGGAAACAATGCCCACTTTTTACCACTTATATATATATTACTATTCTCGCCAAAAAAAATTGCTTTACAATTGGGTTGTGATAGTCATTTTGCATTTCATGCCCTCTAAGCATTAAAAAATTTATTGTTAAAGTTTGATTCCAAGATTGATCTTTGAAAGAGTGGAGATGACATAGAAATGTCAAGAGAAACTTTAACCATTTCTAAATATTTTCCATCCAAACGCCTCATTTCCCCACTATAGCATTCCACTTCCACCTATAACTCTTTCAAATACCTAATCACTATTTTTTGCTACCTTTTGTTTCAATTGTATTTGAGGTCATGACTGCAAATCTCGGAGGTGGGGTGGTTTCTTGGGCTCCTAGAGCTCTGATGAAGACAAATATATCGTTAGTAATAATTAAAATGGATTTGATGAACTAGATAATTCAAGGTGTTTTGGATAAATTTGTGATAATCTTCAGATCTCTTGATATATTAGAAAGATGAGAAAGAGCATGCCGAGCATCAAGTTTGCATTACAAAGATTGAGAGAGAAGACATTGTATGCAAAGTAACCATTTATTCACGCAATTGGTTATTGCACTTGGTTGAAAAGACAGTAGCATGAAGCTACCATGTGCTGGATTATAATTGAACGCCTCTAAGTCTAAATCCAAGCTAAAGAAGTGACGACCAAAGGCACTTGTCATTGGCCAAGTCCCCATGATTGACGGGTTATGGGGATCGCCTTGAAGCATAATTCTTGTTCGGCGATGGGTAGAATCCTTTCAAACGACTTAAATTCAAGATGGAGTATTGTAAGTGGTAGAGTGGCATTGCTACCACGATCTACTAAGATTCAGCCTTGTGTCACATCAATTCATCCCCCCCTCCTTCTCCCCCTTCGCAATGATAGGAAGAGCCAACATTGTATGATAAAAAGCAAAGTCGTTATAAATGTTTGACTGCCACAAGCCAATTATCCCTATGGTAACTTTTCTAACACCTCTAGCTTCAAATTTGAAGGTCTAAAATATCGATAGGCCATGCTTTCACGGTTTGTATTCATAATGGAAATTAGAATCAAACAAGCTTTCCTGATGGCATCTAGCCTACTGAACCACTTTAATGTCGTCCTTCCTTTCTTGATATACCATACAAGCTTGTCTCTTGCCAAGCTCGTTGACTCATGATGCCTAATGCAACATGCTTATTCACAATGATTCCCAAGTTGATGATCCGTGGAGCCACAAGGGCCCACCACATTTGACGTTATTGTCCCTTTATCCTTTCTGGTACAATTGAGTTCATGTTGAATCACACAATCCACACACTTTAAGTATTATCTCATGTCATCATTCCTGAAACTGGCTCCATTAAAGTTATAAGCTAATAGCTCATTAAGGATCTCAAGTGGGTGAGGCTATCACATCCCCCCAACCGGTACCCAATTATCTGAATACCTTAAGGTGTGATCCACAGCCCCGAAGATCAAGTCTCAAACAATCATCCAACCATTCCACACAATAGTCCAATCATGAGCAAGAATCAATCAATGTATTAATATATTTAAAGAATTAAATCAAAAGTAAGGATCTCAAAACCAATATCAGAGTGCGGAAGTGATGTCAAATAATCAGAGAATCAGAGTGCGAAAGTAATAATAAACCTAACGTATACAACTGAAAGAATAAGGAAAGATCAAAACCATTCTAAATGTCACATTAGGTATGTATCCTTAAGCATAATATAGTTTCTAAATTCAAAAATCTTCATATCGAGGATTGGGTAGATCAACTCGTGAGTCAAGCTAATCTAGGTACACGCAATCGAGACACGAACATTCTTCACCATGAATGTCATAGTTGCCAGAACTTTATATATTGTACGTGATCGATTGTCGGTGTCTCGTATTCATGATCTCGGTAACATCTGTATCTGCAACAAAGTCTAAAACAATATTATCCCTGAAGAGTGAGCTCAAAAGAACTCAGCGAGTAGTTCACATACAAATAACAAATTACAATCCAAATCAAGACATTATATGATGCAATATGATATGAGACAAAATGTAAGAATGCAACTATACTCTAACGGATGCTATTCTCCAATGGCTGACACGCATTAAGATGGAACCAGCCTCCTCTGGGAAGGTATCGTCACTGTGATCTCTCACGGGTTGGTTACCAGTCTTGAGATCCCGGTTAAGGGGTCAAGGCATCCCTCTTGGACTATCACCATGGTTGGGGTTTAGGTCACCACTCTCTCACCACCATTGGTATGAGTACTAGCGCATGTCAGGGTTATACCTATCCTAGTGCAAGTCAACTACTTAGTCACATCATCCTAAGTTCAAATATTTCTCCTCATGCATCTCACAATCTTGGTTCGGTATCCTTCCTTGCTAGTCATCGTATCCTATGGCACCAACCAGATGGGACTACACTGACTCGTAACCTATTGGTCATTCACATATAATGGACAGGAAGCTCTCATGTCATGTCACAATTGGCTACCGATCTTGAGCGTCCATGAGCCCAAGTCTATTATAATGTGACCCTACCAATGAATGGCCCCCACAATGTGGTTGTGTCCTCTCAAGGGTTGGCACCGGTCTTCAGTGCCCAAACCCCATGGGTCACTCGGCATCAATACCCACACTAATAGGGTATGATATGATGGGGTTTCTAACCAAACACAACTATACTTCCTAGTTATGACATCTACTGATCATGAAAATTGCCAAGGGGCATCATAGGATTGTGTCTCATACCACCTCCATTGATGTCCCAAGACAGAAACACTTGAATGGTGCTCCCTAGTTCACAATCACAACCTACATACGCATCACAATATGGTTTCAATCACATTCTCAAGTCACAAATCTTTCCATGTCCAAACAATCACATATTTAACATTTATGCATAACATCATTGATCAACTATATTCTAAAATTATAGAGTCATAGTAATCATTCCTAAACCCTAAACAACAATATATAATCATACACTCATGTTCTATAACGAACAAGAATGTAATTATGGTTATGTGTAAGTGAACGTCCTCACCTTGCTATCGATTCGCAACCTTTGTAAAATAGGTCAAAGAATGAGTTCAAGCTTGTCAAAAAATCCTAATGAAAATATGGTTCAAAGTTAGCAACAACCTTAGAGGTATAGAGTTGGAAAGAGAACAACCAACCAACTTGGCAGTGGGTGGGTTGCTCGGGTGGGTTGCCTGGGGCAACTAGAGCAATCAACCCCACCACCAATTTGACAAAACCTGGCTAGGTCGCCTGAGTGGGTTGCCTGGGGTGACTAGCACAAGCGACCAGAGCTTCTGTGTATGGACAAAATGTGCTCAGATTAATAGAAAACATCTCGTTTGGGTTTCAAACTACTCTGAAATTAAATTGAGAATTATAAAATCATGGTAGGACATTATCTAGCATAGTTTAGAGATCAATCAAGAATGAAATCCTAATGAATCCTATATTAGGTTTTCTTTGAAATCTTACCACAAGATTCACAGAAGAGCTAGAGTGAATGGGGATTCACTCTAGAATAAAGAAGATAGAAGATATAGGTCTGAAATCATAATAGATCATGGTCTAACATAGTTTGGAGATCAAACAAGGCAAAAAGAATGAAAACCTAATGGATCTTATACTAGGTCTTCTTCGAAATCTTACCGTGAGTTCACAGAAGAGCTAGAGTGAATCTCCCTAGAGCAAAGAGGATAGAAGAGATGGGTCATAACAGCAAGTATAGGCCTTCTTTTAGCTCTATATAGTAGGTAGAAACAAGCAAAATAGAAGAACTAGAATGAAGAAGATGAATACTAACCTTTTAGAAAGATAAATGACAATTGGAAACCTTGACGAATACTTCCACACCTTCCTTCACCTTGGAGAGGGTTCTCTTGAGAAGCTTTGATGTTCTCTGACGGCTCTAAAAAAAAAAAAAAAAAAAAAAAAAAAGAAGAAAGGTAAATAGAGCTTAAGAAAACATCAATTCTTCAAAATACCCTTTTCCCCCAAAACTGGTTGGTCACTTAGGGCAACCAGGGCAGGCAACCCTTGGTACTTTTGTTCCAGGAGTGATATTGATGCTCCGAAAACCCTTGTTCCTTCTTGGGTCCTTTACTAAGTTATAGAAGGGTCTTACCTAATTTTTTGGGACCTTTTACTTGTGTCATTATTGTACTCTTAATCTATCTACCAAGTCCGTCAATGTCCGAGATAGATCTTCTTCCATATTCTGATAGAACTCCCAACTTAGCATCATCTCTATCTATTTCCATTGGTTTAGAGTCTAATCCAATTGTTTAATTTGAATGACCCACAATTGCCTTTTTCCTGCACTCCGGGTTTTCGAACCTACAATATGGATTTCTTGAGTAGGGTTTGAGTTTCATAGAAGCGAGTTCAAGAACTCAATTTTTATGGCCCAGGGTTGTTTCTTTGCATCAGATGAACCTCAGTGGGGGCCTTTTAAAAGGTATAGACCATTACTAGTGCATAGAAGGTGATGATATCACACCCCACCCAGCCAGTATTGGAGTCCCAAGGATGAAATTCAAATTTGAATCACCCCAAAATCATATCAAGGATGGGTGATCAAAAGTCTAAATTTCTGACTTTGAATTCTGCCCGAGAAAGGGGCGGTTGATCAGAGTGGTCGATTGACCCAACCAACCGCCTTAACCTACTAGCTAGGTCACAGTGACTGTGTCAGTGTTGCTTTTGCTCCATTTTGATCTCAGTCCTTAATATAACTTCTTAACCCTAATCTAGGTGATCTTTGAGGTCTGCTAGAGTAGTTACTTATGAGGTTTAATACGTTTTTCAGTAGTTTTTCCATTGAGACAGATAAGGTTACAATTGCATGTATGATTGACATGGTGTTATGACAATTTGCCTATCACTATGAACATGCATGTAGCCTTATAACTTAATGTAACGATATCTAGATATGCTTATTTGATAATGACATATTATGGATAATGTTAGATGTATTTAAATTATTTCTTGATCTAGCATGATGTGTTTGGTGCGACTATGATTGAGGATTATCCTTGATGAGTATTCATAGCTTGGGATATCAGGGACTGTGGTGTAGGACACTATTCTCTAATGCCCCTAGCACTATCATGGTTGTTGGTTTACATACCTAAGAAGTTTAGACTGCATGGTTATGAACCCTCACATACTACTACCCTTTTGGCAGGGGTATTGAAGCTGAAAGACCTGTGATAACGGTGACTTGACTCTATTTCATCCAATAGCGGTAGCCAGTTCGCGAGGAGATTCAGTGGTCCACTGTTGATCATGCAATGGTAGGGTTGTATATGTTAGAGTTGGGCTCATAGGTGCCCAATAGGTGGCTTGGGAGTCTTGAGGGGACATGAGAACATCCGACCCAACGGTATGTAGATAACCATAGGGTTAGGGAATGGAGTCCAACAGAAGTAATCAGTCCATGAGGATTCTCATTCCTAGGTGGAGGATACTAGACAGAGTTGGTTGGTGCCATAGGGGAGGTATCTGGACCACATAGTATGTTACCATAGGACCTTGCATTGGTTAGAATCCCCATAATGTGCTAGTACTCATGCCAATGGTTGTGGTGAGAGAGTGTGGACCTAAACCTCAGCCAAGGTTGATTGACAAGGATAGTAGCCCCTTACCCGGGATCCCAACAGAGGTAGCCAGTCCGTGAGAGATTAGAGTGACGAGACTTACCCAGAGGAGGGTTGGTGTTATATCTTAAAGCATGTCTGCCTTATTAGAGACATGCATGGTTAGCTGTTAGATGCATCCATACTTTAGCTTATCACCTTTTCATTTTTACTCATGATGTGTTTGTGATGTTGATGTGTATATGGGATTGTTGCCTTACTACATTTGTCAGAACTCATATTTGTAGATTGTCTCTATTTTTTTCTTCAGATGACTATATAGAAGCGGGAGAAGTTTCCTGTGTATGGGAGAATCCAATGAAGACACTGTGGAGACGTCAATGGGGATTGGTGCTAGACAACACGAAGCCCCATGCTGGTGCATGGAGTGCTCTTATGGCACCTATTGACAGAAAGAGGATCCAAGTGGTTCGTCATTTGGATAGGTTGATGAGAGAGGGTTTTATGACACCTTTAATTGAGAGACTAGAAGAAGGGTGTGCCAAACCTAAGAAAGACAAGAACAATAATTAAATCATGAGATTTTCCTTGCTTCTGCTAAAAACATTCTTTTGGATACTTTTCCTTCGATTCTTTTGTTGAATTACATTTATTACTTTTCATTGGATTTTGG
Organism: Hakea prostrata; assembly: GCF_041222555.1. Classification (NCBI taxonomy): domain Eukaryota; kingdom Viridiplantae; phylum Streptophyta; class Magnoliopsida; order Proteales; family Proteaceae; genus Hakea; species Hakea prostrata. Next base: position 30,151,642 of record NC_142602.1, on the reverse strand, counting down.
ACTCTTTGTTCCTTTACATTAGTTATTGAATTGTTCTTGCTCTTGATTTGGTGTTGTGTATTTATTATTACTTATGGCTAAACTGTGGTTCACACCCACATGTTGTCAGGTGGGTCCGATACCAGCTAGTGGGGTGTGACACCCATCATGTCATTGCACTATCGGTGGGGGTATTGATGCTGAGTGACCCACAACAGCAATGTGAGGTGGCGAGCACCCAAGATCGGTAACCAACCCATAAGGGGACACAACCACATTGTGGGGGCCACTATTTGGTAAGGTTGTATGTGGTGGTAAGGTTGGCCGCATGGGCACTCAAGACCAGTAACCAACCCTTGAGAGGACATGAGAGCTTCGCCCCCCCCCCCCCCATCATATGTGGATGACCAATAGGGTTAAGTGGAGGCATAGTCCGAGTTGGTTGGAGCCATATGATACATTGACTCTAGATAAGGAAGGATACTGAACCAAGTGCTTGGTGCTTGGTGCTTGGGGGAGGTATCTAAACCTAGAATGATGTGATTGAGTAGATGATTCACATTGGGCTAGGTATTACCTTGACATACACTAGTGCTCATGCCAATGGTTGTGGTGAGAGAGTGGCTCTAATCCCCAGCCATAGTTAATGAGAGGATTATTATCCTTGTACCTTGGTCGTGACATTGAGTTAGGTTGGAGTTGTTGGGGTGTGTGTGAGACTACCTAAGGGAGGCTGGTGTTGTATCTTAATGTGTGTGTACCTTAATAGAGACTTGCATTAGTTAGATTAATAGGAGCATTATGTCATTGTAATGCATATCATACCATATTATCATATATTTTCTTATGTTTTGAATGATGGATTTGTATATTTGAATTACTCGTTGAGTTCTTTTGAACTCATCCCTCATGGAATGTTGTTATAGACTTTGTTGCAGATCAATATGTTTTGACATTTCAAGATCACAGAACATCGATGACCGATGCGTAGGAAGTACCAGATCACTGGAGTGACGACATGCACGGTGACACGTGTGCATGTCTTAACTATGCATACAAAGATTAATCCTATGCTTAGGAGGACAGAGACTATCCAAGAAACTAAGACCTTTGAGTTTCATATTTATCATTTAATTAAAGACACTTACTTAATGTAAACTTTAGGAGATTTGACATCTTTTCTTTCCAGTCTCCTTTTCATTTTTGGGACAGATGTTATACTAGTTTTGACTTCACTTCTGCATTGTTTGAGATCCCTTCGATTATTCTTGATACTTAATATAATTTAAATATTTGATTATTTTATTGATTATTGCTCACGATTATTTTATGATGTGGAGTGGTATGTGATTTAACATGAAACTGAACTTGTGACTATGGATCACTCCCTTAGATATTTAGGTGGATTGAATACTAGATGGGTGGATGTGACACCATGCAGCCGGTTTGGACTTACTCAAATATCCATGTTGTGATCCATTACCACAAAATCATGATTGACAGCCAATCCATAACCCCACACACACCCATGGCATAATCAAAAGAACAAGGGTAAAAAGGTATCAAGTATAATGTTATTGTAGTTATTCAATATAAATTCAAAGTCAGCGTTAAAGTCAAAGTTAAAGTTAAGTTAAATTAGCAAAAGCCTAAAAGGGTTATCATAGAAATGCACTTCAATTGTGCTTGTTTCCTCTTATATTTTATTGGGTGTTATACGTTGCTTTAGTTTTCAGTTATCACATGAGTTTTTGTCCCACCTTGCTTATTGTGTTATTCATACAAGGTTCGTTATGCTTCATTTATTTTCTTGGTTTCTAGTACATAGGTGTACCAATTATTCACTCTAGTTTTGTTGGGTCAATTCAGGATCTATGACCCAAGATGCTCTATTACTGTGTATCATGGTTAGGGTTGTATAATAAACCTTTGCTCCAATACTACATTTGTCACACCTCACCCAGTTGGTAATGGACTTACCCAAATACCCGTGGATGTGATCCATAGTCACAAAGGATCAAGTCTACATTCAATCCACAACCAATCCACACAATAATATAATCCAAGAGCAAGAATAAAAGTAGACTTGTCAAATGCCGTAATTAAAGATGTTACGAAAGCCTATGAAGTATATTGTATCAAAAGTGAAGGAAATGGAAAGTAAGTTTAGTACAAGTTCTCAATTTCTAGAATGAAGTGATAAATACCCCAATGAAAAGTCTTTACATCCCTAAAAATACTCAGGTGGTTGTCAAAAGGGTTGAGTGCCATTAGGGATCTTAATGGATTTAATTCGGCTCAAATATGGTAATATCCGAATCCCATTACTAAACACATTATCTGAATTCGAATCCAATATCCATCGGATATGTATATTTTTAATCAAATTCAAATTTGTTTATTTAATTGAATTTTTGGTTAATATCTAATCCGACTTCAAAGTAATCGAATGGATAAAAATATCCAAATATAGTTCGAATATCCGACATCCAATTAGAGTAACTATTGGTACTTTAATGTAATTTGTTACTATTAATGAATATTGATGAAGGGATAATGATGTATTCCCCAAAATTAAACTTTAATCGGACACGGATATTAGATACAAATAGTATCTATCAAGTATCTAATCGAATAAGATAATATCCTACAAAAAATTGGCATATCCGAATTCGAGTCTAATTATTAATTGGATCATTTGAATTCGAATCCAAATTCAAAAAAAAATCAAATTCGGATGCTCTTAAACATATAGGAATCGAATTTGAATTTTTGACTATCCATTTACACCCCTAAGTGCCACATGAACACTCCAAGCATGGACACACATCACAGTGAGCCTCAATATCTTCCATAATAGGTAGGTCGTGTGACTCTAACAGTATCGAGTACTCTTTGAATTGTGGGGTCCTCATAACCTATAATACAATCTAAAAAAGGGTTTCCACGAGGGATGAGCTAATGAACTTAGCAAGATCAACAATATCATATATCCACACATTTAACACATGTATGAAGTACGGAATGTAATGTAATTGTAGATGCAATGCAAGGATGATCCTATGAATCTAATCGTGCTAGTCTTTATCTATGTAAATACGCATTAAGATACAATACTAGCATCCGATAGGAAGTCTTAGACAAGACCCAACAGCTCCAACTAACTTGGAATCACGGCCAAGATATAGGGATAATAATCCAATCAATGATCGTGGCTGAGTTATAGGGCCACACTCTCTCACCACGACCATTAGTATGAGAACTAGCGTGTATTAGGGAATGACTTGGCCCAATTCAAACAATCATTTACTCAATTATTTCATACTAGGTTCGCATACCCTTCCTATGGCACCAACCAACTTGGTTAGGTATATTTGCCTGTTAGAGAATGTCAATCCTTACGGAATGTCTACCGCTTGTCGAAAAGCACTCGTGACCTTATGGTTATCCACATATGATAGGACAAACACTCCCATGCCTCTCACAAGATGACTACCAACTGTTGGGTGCCCATGGGCCCAACCTCTATTATAAGCAAACCTACCATGAATGACACGTGGTCTGTTTGTGTCTCCTCATGGGATGGTTACCAACTGTTGGACGTCCACAACCCAACACCGCTATCACGAGTCACTCGGCCTCAATACCGATGTTGATAGGGAAACAACATGATAATGGAATTCTAGCCAACATCTAAAAACCTAAAACAATGCACATAGGATCTATATGATATGCAAAGGTACCAAGGGCAATGGGAAAACCCACAAACCCAAGTAGATAATATTCATGAATGCAATATACCACCCATTCCCATCATATCCTAACATATTAAAGTATTGATAATTGAAATGAGATAATAAAGATATCAAATTAATGTAGATCCAGCATGTTACCCATGCATGCATGCTCTACAACATCAGTCCATACATATAAAGACATGCTAGATACAATAGCATATAGTAGAGCATGAATTAAACACACTTATATACAAGATTGTATCCCTCACCTGATGAGAGTTTAAGACCTTCCAAAGAATCCAAGAAGTCCACAATTAGTAGGCTAACATGCTACCCGAACCCTAGAAAATACATGGGTTCCATTAGAGATTGGGTTAAGATCGAAACGAGACAGACATCAAACATGGCCAATTGACCAGACCCAAATAGGGGTGGTTGGTCAACCTACCAAGGGCGGTCAACCGCTTCCAGATGACCTCCCCTGACTATGAATAACACTCAAGCCTCTCCCTTATCCGCATCGACTCTCCTGTTCTGGTGGGTTTCGGGGACAATCAAGGACAATGAGCTCATCCCCAAATCATGCTCTACAACCCCCAACTAATCCCCGTTTCAAACACCCCCAAATCCCAACACTTTTTAGAGTTAGGGTTTCTCTAAGATAATCTCTACGAAAGAAAAAAGAAGAGAAAAAAAAGCAATATGAAGAGATGAAGAACTCATTTAATGTGTTAGAACCAATTGGGGGCATAAGAACATTTTCTTCCCACCAAACCACAACTACCAACATCAATCTCACCAACCAAACAATAAATGAATCAAAGAGAATGAATGGGATAGTGATGCGTCCAAAATCTGCTAAGCCCTTAGATCTCCTCGTGATGACCTGCAAAACGAAAGCGTCAGATGTGGCCCGACCGCGGGGGTCGGGAGTCCACCTCTGAAGGCTAAGTCATTTGATGAACTTAATCACAAACGGCTCTGCTAGAAGCACAGAGCTAAGGAATAAAGAACTGGGAAAGGTGATCTAGATCGTAAGCCTTTGAAAGTTTACGTCTACCAGTATGTATCTGAATCTGAGTCCCTCACCTCGTATGGCAGTGAGGTTTATATAGAGTGTACCTTCGAATCTCCTTCGTTGGATGCACTTGAGCCTTCCTCGGGTAGTCGTTGGATCTTAACAGTTAGATCCGTTGAGCGATAGACTTCTACTAATTTGGACTAGTAGAGGACTCCTGAGATAACCTTTAGGTTATGCGATGATTATCCATTCGATAATGATTAGCCGCAGCCGTCAATTTGAGTCTGCCATCATTAGGGTAATTAACCTAATTCATAAGTTGAATTAGGGCGTGCTTGTAGCTGAATAAGTTTTCTTCCTCAGCAAGCCATCTTCTGGATCCGGTTCGCTCGGGAGCGAGTCGATTCCCTCTGTCTCGACCGGGGTCGAGGGTCAACCAGGTATGAACCCGGTTCGATCATATTTTCTCCATATCACGAGCCCCCCAGACCAAGCATTCGATCGATCCCGAGGGCTTGGTTTTTAACTGGGTTCTTTGTCAGGCAATAGTCTCTGCGTGTTCCATTAAATGTCATATCACATTTAATGCGGTGGTCACTTTTCCTCGAGCGTTGTGAGGGTAAGGCCACATGTCTCCTTGCAGTCGATCTGTCGTGGCTCACGCAATCCAAGCGACGGTTTCCGAACGCTTGTTTGGGATTTGTGAGTTCAAACTTTCAAAACGTCTTCTAATCTCAATCGTTGATTTTGAATCAATCTCGATCGTTCAGATTCCCGAACACTCGTGCGGGTGCTTTTAAAAGCGGTTCATTGTCTTCGTAGGTTTCATTCTTCCTATCCGGAATTTGAACCTTTGTCGTCTGCTTCGCGCCTTCCTGCTCTTAAGCTTTTGCCTCACTGAATCAGTAAGTTTACTGGTCTTTTTCTTTTTGTACCTTACTGAAACAAGTAATGGCGGATAATAGGGTTTCTCTGGTATCCAATTTTAGTAATAGTAGTGGTAATGAAGCTTTTGCTTCTCCTCCTTCCGAACAATCGGATAGTGATAACAAAACCCTAACTGTCCTCTGGCGCAAGTTTGCTGAAGTTTCTCAAAAAGGTTTAGAGAGAAAAACCGAAACACCTTCTGTCTTTCCTGAGTCTGGATCTTCCAAGACTTCTAGGATAACTGCCGAGTCTTCTAGGCAGCCTCAAACTTCCAGGTCCGATGGCGGGCCTGGCTCTGTTCCCTCCATTTTCAAGAAGGAAACCCTTCTTTCAGCGATCCAAGATTTTGATTTTCCTTCCTCTTATCAGATTAGGGCTCCCCATCCTGATGAGAGGGTTGATTCAACCCTTTCGGGTGAATTTTCTCTGTACATAGATGCACTGGAAAGCGGGGTTCGCTTTCCCTTTTTTAATCCTTTGTTCTCGAGATTCTTGAATCATTGGGACATTTGTCCCGGAATGCTCCTTCCCAATAGCTGGCGTCTCATCGTCGGCTTCTTGGGTTTGTGTTTTGAACTTGGCATTACGCCATCTCTTTCTCTGTTTGTGCATTTTCATGTTCTTTCTATCTCCCATCCTTCCGGATGGGTTTTTCTATCCAAACGCAATAAGGCTGAACTTGATTGGAGGGGCAACATCCTTGTCAAAGGAACTTGCCCTTCTAACCACAAAAGATGGCGCTAACGATACTTTTTCTGTCGAGCGCCTCCATTGGATCTTAACTTCCCGACCACCTGGAGGCGGTGTACTTCTTCTTCTGAGAATAACCGAGGCCTACCCTTATCCAAAGAAGACGAGGCGGCCATCAGGAAGATCAAATCCATTCCATGGTATCAAGAGATACATGGATTGAGGTGGAGTATAATTCCATTCTTCAGTACTGGGGCTTGGCTCATTGTGAGCTTCTAACCATCATCTTTTAATTTTACTGAAGTGATACGTCTTCAATTCTGACTTTTGCTCTTCTTTGCAGTGCCTCCAAGAATGAACCCCGAGAACCTGCGAGTGAAGGCCGCTAGGGCCGTTGTGACAGCCGAGCAACGATCGCCTAGAGCCTTGACTGTTGATCAAGAGGCTTCTGTTCCCTCTCCCGACCCCTCTTATAGGGGTATCAGGAATATCAGGCCCGTGGCTGATGCTTCGGGTAAAGGGAAGAAGCCAATGGTGGAGAGGTCTAATGTCTCCTCCTTCACCCGAACCAAAAGGAGGCATGATACAGTTGATGCTTCCTCCCACAAAAAATCCAAAAATTCTGCGGATTGTGAGGAGGTCTTCACCCCCCAGTGGACCCTGAAGTTGACCGACAGGGTGACACAGGATCCTGAGAAAGCTGCAGAGTGGAGCTCCCTCAGTCTTGTTCCTTCTAATCGCTAGGAATTTGAAACCCTGGACGACGTTGCCCTTGTTAGTCAATCCACAAGGTACCGGTCTTCTATCAACACATGGAAGCATTGAGCCGGGTTGGCCGCAACAGCTCCTTGCTGCAGACCTGTGAAGAGAATTTGGCCAAAGCCAATTCTGAGATAGACCGGCTGACTGTAGCTGCCGAGGAGCAGCAAAGAAAGCATGAGGAAGAAGTGATCTCCCTCAAGGAGGCCCTTGATGCTTCGAAGGCTCGTGCTGTTGCTGCCGAGCGCGAGGCCAAAAAGCAAAAAGAAGCTGCCACGTTGTTTGGTGACAGACTTGAATTTAAATGTATAGAGAACAAAGAATACTTGAAGTTGGCGATTCCCAGCAAGCCCGAGCACATCAAGCCAGAGCTTCGGAAGGATTGTGTTCGGAAATACCTGAACAGCGAACCTTTCTCCCAGCTATTGGGTGCTTACAACGTCCAAGCTTATCGCTTGGGGCAGAATGACGTTTGGGAGCGAATTCTCGCATCAATCCCTTCCTTCGATACTGCTCCCTTTCGTGAGGTGTGCCATAAAGAGGTCTTCGGGAAATTAGGCATGGATCTCCCAGACTGGGCTCGGGAAGAAGATGATCCTTTTCCAGCTGACCCACAATATGAGGCATATCTGGCTGACGAGCCGGCACTTCCAGAGGAAAAGTCACAAGCCGAGTCACAAGCTGCTACTAAAGAGGACTCTGACAATGTTAATCTTGAGGAAGGCTCTTCTCAGGATCCTGAGAAAAGTCCTCCTGACCAAGGCTCCTCGGGCAACAATGAAGAAGAGGCTTAGGGAGTTATCTTTTTTTTTTTTTTTTTTTTTGTAAAGATTGACCTCCTTGCTAATGAATAGACACTTCTTTTTCATGTTGGCCTTACTATTTCCTCGTCTCCTGCTGAAATCTTGTCTTGAATAAAATATAAATGATAAAACTTATCACTTAACTTCACATTCTTCGACGAATAATAATCTTGTAGAGATATTATAAAGATACATTTTGGAAAGATGCATTAATCTTCCCCACTCCTTCATTTACTACAAAGTCCGCACGTTTCCCTTCTGGTATCCGCGAAGTCCAAACGTTTCCTTGCTTTAGTATACCATTCACTGTTTCCAATGAATCGGTAATACATCCATTATCACAATGGCGGTGCGACGATTGGAGGTATCCCTGCATCGGGTGCTCGCCTCCACATGTTTCCATGTGGCCTCCCTACGACGGTTGATCTTGCTTGTTACGGATTTCGAAGCGTCATTTCGATCTGGGCCATTGGTTGTCTTTAGCTCTCAACCGTCGTCTTAATACCTGAGGCTATTTAAAGCCTTCGTGGGTACTCTCCATCTATCCTGCTATCTGCAAGTTAGATTTGCTAAAGCGACATTCCATCCTCCTGCTTGCTTCCATATTCCTCGTACTCCAACAATAACTCTATCAACTTTTGAACAGGTGAGTTTTTTGATTACTCATCTCTTTCCCCCTTTCCCCCTGAGTAAACTACACAGTAGAAGTACTTGGGGTTTAGTTAATCGGGTTTGGGTATTTGACAGAGAACTAGGGTTTTCCCTTGTTGCTGTTGTTGTTGGATATCTGTACTGATACGGTTTTTCCGTTTATATAGTGGCTCCCAGGATCAACCCGAACTTTATCAGAGCAAAATCTTGTAAGAAAATCGTTCCGTCGGCGGTGGTTGGGGCCAATGAGGTGGTTTCAGCTAGTGAATCCTCCAAGCGTAAGGCGACTACTATTGGTGAATCTTCAAGTTAGATTCCCACAGTTTCTATTGATGCCGTCCCTACGCCTCTTCCGCCCGAAGTGATCGCTCGTTTTTCCCAGGAAGATCTTGATCACTCCGTTGTTGATGGCGCTGCTGACGCCCCTGCTGCTGAGACCGTTGGTGCACCCCCGAAGGAGACTCTTCGGGCATCTGAGGCAACTATGTTGGCGTCTGATGAAGGCGTGGTCCCAGCAGTTGCTGCTCCTATTTCCAATTTCAGTGCTTGTTTGGCATCCTCCTCCTCTCCTTTGGAGTTGGAGGATTTTGCCACCAGGAAGCGTCGTCGGGTGACAAGTGATGCAGCTCATCCTTCTTTTGGTGTAGCTCATCCTTCTCATCCTTCACCCGAATTAGTGTCAAACGAGTTTGACAGAGCGTTGGAATGGTGTACTGCTGCTCGAATGACTTCTGAGAGCGCAGTTCTTTCCAAGCTTCCAGATGAAGTCTTTATGAAGTCACTGGTGATGTAAGTCTTTCTTCATTATCTTTTGATTCTAAAATATTACTCTTCTGCTCCTTTTTAACTCAGAAGTTGTTTGCAGGAGTCTTACTGGTAACTTCCACAACCAAGTGGAAGCAGCCTCTAGGCTCAATAGGTTGAGCAATAAAGTTTCCAGGCTTCGGGAAATCTCTGAAGCTAAAGATGCTGAGATTGCTCGCCTTAGGAAACTTGCTTGGGAGTTTGCAGGAGAAAAAAATTCAGTGATCGATTGTCTTCGGTCAGACTTGGATGATGCCAGGGAGAAGATTTCTGGACCTAGAGCGAGGAGTTGGAAAGTCAGGAGCCAAAGGATCTGAAACGTTACCCCAAAGGCAAGCTGTCGTTCCTTTGCCCGAATCCCTTCCAACTGATGTTCGCAGAGCCTGCGTCTTCAAGTATTTACACAGTAAGCCCTTTGTTGATATGCTGAATGCTTATAACTTGTAGGCGTACCGGGATGGTGAGAACGAAGTTTGGGAATCAATATTAAGGAAGGATCCTCATTTTGATACGACTCCCTACAGTGCTGTTTGCCATCCTGAAGTATTTACCAAACTGGGCCTTCCTCCTCTTGACTGGACCAAAAATAAGATTGATCCTCCACCTTCTGATCCAGATATTATGCATTATCTGGAAGATTCTCCTGTTTATTCTCCCTTGGAAGGATTCAATTATGACGAGCTCGCCTTGAATGCAAGATTGGTCGAAGACCATACTTCTCTTGGACAAGCTGGACAAAGAGTATGAAATTGCAGAGGATTTTATACATACTGAAATGTTTTTTGTAATCCTCATTTCTCCTTGAATCCATACCAATGATTGATTCATGTGTTTGTTCTAGCAAAGTTGTGCCGATCTTGTATGACTTCTTAATGATCATCGATGATGAATTTCTTTTTGGACCGAAGATTGTATCCAGCTCTTGTAATCTTATGTTTGATGTTGAGACCGGCCTCTTCTGGTCTTTTGAAGAAATAAGAAATTAACTTCATCTTGAACTTTGCTAGCCACTTGAATCACTGTTGTACTAGGTCTTAGTTGTTTAGAACAATGCCTTTACTTAAAGATTTCCGGAGAAATACAATAAGCCTGAGAAGGAACTCACTTGGGTTTTAGACCGATGCCTTTACTTAAGGATTTCCGGAGAAATACAATAAGTCTGAGAAGTAACTCACTCGGGCTTTAAACCGATGCCTTTACTTAAGGATTTCCGGAGAAATACAATAAGTCTGAGAAGGGACTCACTCGGGTTTTAAACTGATGCCTTTACTTAAGGATTTTCGGAGAAATACAATAAGTCTGAGAAGGAACTCACTCGGGTTTTAAACCGATGCCTTTACTTAAGGATAATTCGAAAATTCAATTAGTCTTGAAGGAACTTACTCGGGTTTCAAACCGATGCCTTGCAGAAGGAACTCACTCGGATTTTCATCCGATGCCTCAACTTAAGAGATTCCAAAAAAATTCCATAAGTGTTGAAGGACCCACACGAATTTTCATCCGATGCCTTATAGTTGAATCTTGTTCTTGAATGTGGTGTATGATGCCCCCCAATCAAAAGATAATTTGTTGAAAGCCAAAAATTGCAATGGTTGAGTTGAAAATGTTTACATCACGAACAAAATTGAAATCATCATCAAGGATAAAAATTTTTGAGATGCCTGGCATTCCACAAACGATCCAACTCTTTCTGGGAGTTGATGTTCTTCAGCTTGTAAGCTCCTGAACCAACTGGTTTTACAACCATATAAGGTCCTTCCCAGGAAGGGTCCAATTTTCTTTGGTGACGTGGGTCGGAAGCTAAGGTGTTTCTCAACACCAAATCTCCAGCTAAATACCGACGATTCTTCACTCGAGTATTATAATGAGACGCTATCCTTCTTTGATAATGTTGAGTTCGTGCTATTGCCTTTGCCCGAACTTCGTCCAACAAATCAAGACTATCGAGCAGTCCTTGCTCGTTTGCTTTTTCCTCGAACTCTCGATCTCGTAATGTCCCCGTCATTATCTCCACCGGTGCCAATGCTTCGGATCCATATGCTAACTTGAATGGAGTTTCTCCTGTGGGTGTTCGAACCGTAGTTCTATAGGCCCACAGTACATTATGAAGTTCTTCGACCCAAGAAGCCTTGTCAGCTTCGAGTCTTCTCTTTATTCCTTCCAGTAGAGTTAGGTTAGTAACCTCTACTTGTCCATTGCTCTGGGGGTATGCCACTGAGGACAAACGATGCTCGATCATATATGTTCCGCAAAATTGCTCAAATTGCGGACAGTCGAACTGAGTACCATGGTGAGTGACGATAATCTTTGGAATCCCAAAGCGATATATGATTGACTCAAGCACAAATTTCTCCACTTTTTTCTCAATAATTGCTGCCAGTGCACTCGCTTCAACCCATTTCGTGAAGTAATCAATTGCTACTATCAGATATTCCCGTCCGCCTGACGCCTTGGTGAATTTACCCATGATATCAATTCCCCACATCGCAAAGGGAATGGGATCTAGAATTGAAGTCAGGGTTTCCGCCGGGCGCTTCGACACTGTAGCATGAATTTGACAGTTGCCACATCGACGAACATACTCCATAGCAGCGTCTTGGATCTTAGGCCAATATAACCCAAGTCTTAGAATTTTGTGGGCCAGGGCTCGTCCACCCATGTGAGCCCCACAAGTTCCTTCATGAACCTCAGCCAAAGCTGACTTTGCTCCTTCGGGGCCTATACATCTCATAAGGGGTCCAGAATAAGATCTTTAGTATAGTCTCCCATTCTGAATGACAAATCTCGCCGATCGTATCTTGGTCAACCTTGCCTCTTTCGGATCCTCAGGTAATTTGTCATCTCTCAGATACTCAATTATCGGATCCATCCAACAACGCTCTGCTTCAATATAAGAAATTTCTTTCTCATGATAACTTGGAAATGTTATCTCTTCAATATAGACCGAAGGGTCTAGATTTTTTTCTTTGGCATTGGCTAGTCGGGATAGCTCATCTACCACTGAATTTTCAGTCCTCGAAATCTGAGATATCTTCAAATTCCGAAATTGGTTTTGAAATGCCTGCACTATCTCTTGATATTTTTGCAAACGTGGTTCTTTAATACCATACTCCCCCTGGACTTGGTTGACTATAAGTTGAGAGTCACTATAAATAGTAACATCTGCTATAGACAATGCTTTTGACAACTGAAGTCCAGCTATCAAAGTCTCATATTCTGCTTCGTTATTACTTGCTCCGAATGCAAACCTCAAAGCATATCGAATAATAAATCCTGCTGGACTTTTCAATAGAATTCCAGCTCCTGCTCCATCTTTATTACTCGAACCATCCACATATGCCTCCCAAGTGGTTGGTATAATGGGATCCTCAATGGTGGACTCCACTGGTGCAGTAGTTTCTACTACAAAATTGGCTAACGCCTGAGCCTTGATTGCCGTTCTGGGCTTAAAGCTCACCTGGAACTCGCTGAGTTCAACTGACCAGGACACCATCCTTCCAGATAAATCAGGTTTATTAAGAACTTTACTGAGAGGAAAAGTTGTAAATACCTCAATTGGATGAGCCTGAAAGTATGGCCTTAGCTTCCTGGCGGCCATCATGAGAGCCGAGCACTCGCTTCTCAATCTACGAATATCGTGTCTCCGCATCTAGCAATACGTGGCTCACATAGTAAATCGGCCACTGTTTTTTATCTTTCTCACGAACAAGTACTGCACTGACCGCTGAAAGGGACGTCGCTAGATATAGCTGTAATATTTCCCCCTTCTCTGGTCGGGACAAGATTGGCGGTTGTCCAAGTGCTTCTTTTTTAACTCCTCGAAAGCCATCTGGCATTCTTCGGTCCATTTTGCCTCCTTGTTGCCCCTCAAATCTTTGAGTGCCTTGAAGAATGGCAAACACTTTTCTCTAGACTTGGAGATGATCGATTCAAAGCGGCAACTCTCCCTGTTAAACACTGCAAATCACAAACAGTTTTGGGAGCCTCCATATCAATCAGAGCCTGTATTTTGGTAGGATTAGCCTCAATACCTCTCTGTGACACCATGAAGCCCAAAAATTTGCCCGAGGAAACTCCAAAGGCGCACTTTTCTGGATTCAGCTTCATTTGATATTTTCGCAGTACTGAGAATACCTCAGTCAAATCTGCAATATGATTTGCTTTTGTAAAGCTCTTCACTAGCATGTCGTCAACATAAGCTTCAACATTCTTTCCTATCAGATCTTTAAAAATCTTGTTGACGACCCTCTGATATGTAGCTCTTGCGTTCTTCAGGCCAAATGACATGACTTTATAGTAGTAGCTTTCACGATCAGTCATGAAAGCTGTAAACTTCTCATCTTCCTTATTCATAAGGATCTGATTATACTCTGAGTAGGCATCCATGAAACTTAGAGTTTCATATCCTGCAGTCACATCTATCAAGAGGTCAATCCGAGGCAACGGATAGCAATCTTTAGGGAAAGCTTTGTTGAGACCTGTGTAATCTGTACACATTCTCCACTTCCCATTCGCCTTTTTTTACCATTACCACGTTAGCTAACCAAGTTGGGCATTCAATTGGTTAGTCGTTGGATCTTAACAGTTAGATCCGTTGAGCGATAGACTTCTACTAATTTGGACTAGTAGAGGACTCCTGAGATAACCTTTAGGTTATGCGATGATTATTCGTTCGATAATGATTAGCCGCAGCCGTCAATTTGAGTCTGCTATCATTAGGGTAATTAACCTAATTCATAAGTTGAATTAGGGCGTGCTTGTAGCTGAATAAGTTTTCTTCCTCAGCAAGCCATCTTTTGGATCCGGTTCGCTCGGGAGCGAGTTGATTCCCTCTGTCTCGACCGGGGTAGAGGGTCGAACCAGGTATGAACCCGGTTCGATCATATTTTCTTCATATTAGATAGTGAGAAGAGTAGTTTTTACCTTAATGGCACCCGCCAATGCTTTATTCGGTCTTCAACACGCAAGATTCGCCAACTTTCTCACTAACTCCCAAACTCTCACTCCTCCTAGAGCTCCTAGCCTCCTAACACAATATAAAATTCATTGTTGAGGCAATTAGGCTAATAAAAAAAGGGTTCCTAGGACAAATCCTCATTTTGCCCTTGCAGAAATTGACCAACTGCTTAGGGGTCGCGGTCAATCAACCGACCAACCGCCACCTCAATTGGGTTCATCCGGAACACTTGTCTAACTTTGTAGAACAAGATGACAGCTTTTACCTAGGCTTGGAGGCCTTCCAACCTCGTTTTCCGTGGGTGAGAAATCCATATCCAAGTTTGTCTGGGTTTGTCATAAACCTTCTTCCAAAGTCCTTTATAGTGACCGAATCACCATCTCCATCATCTGTGTCCATGGATTCCAATCCCGCTCCAATGGTCATAATTTGGTTGGCCCACAACTCTCTTCCACTAGCACTTTGGGTTCTAGGACTTGCGAGTTAGGTTCTCGGGTTAGGATTTTAGGGGACTTCATAGTTGGTGTGGAGAAAAGTTGCTCTTTGACTATAGGATTAGAAGCACCCCATGGGTGAGTGCAACAATTTCTATCACAAAAAACACAACAAAATGCCAATTATTGCTCATACTCGAACACCAATCATTCTCAACAAAGAAATAGAACATAAAGAATATCTAGTGCATGTAAACCCTTATAAGGAGAAATCAACGGGCTTCAGAACTTTATTGTGAGGTTAGCAACTTAGCATAGTAGTATTGTTGTGCACAACTAAGTCAATGATCTGTCACATAATCATAATCATGAGTTATCGTCGAAGAACTATCGCACCACACCCAACTGGATCAAAATTACATTCAATTACTCAAAATAGACCACATGCTTCAAAGGAGACTCAAAAGAAATGAAAAGCTCACATTGAATATAACAAACATAAGCGATTGAGATTCATTTTCAATAGATAGATAGATAGATAAAAAATATATAAAAAAAACAAAACAAAAAAAACAAAAAAACAAAAAAACAAAAAAACAAAAAAACAAAAAACAAAAAACAAAAAACAAAAATTGGTTCTATAAATGAAAGCAAACACACACAAAGCTGTTTATTTTGGCAAAACGCAAAAAGAAAAATCATGCCAAAGACTGCCTAAGAAAACCACGAACATTGGCAAGCAATCATAATAGACACCCCAAATAGGTTGTGGTCTCTTCCTTTCTTTGGGCTTCTACTTTATTATTTCTCTTCCTTCTTAAGAGCAGTACCCATTGAGGTTCTACCATTTTTACAGTAATCATCTTCTTTCTAGTGTGAATGCAGCTTTTGATCCAGCAAGCGATTTGACATAAGCAGAAGGCAAAGCAAGTATGTTCTTAGCTTTGCTAACATATGCCTTCTTGGTGAAGTTGTCATAGTCACTAGCTGCAGTTTCGTCCAGTATTTTCTGGTACCATAGCAAATAAGACCATACCTACAACGATTTCATTAATGTTTCTCTTAGATCATGCATGAAGCTCCTTTAAAACCTAGCAATCATCGTGAAATGAAAAGATGGTGTTAGCTTCTTCTGAAGACTGTACTGATCTACACAATATTGGGTTCATGAGGAATTACATATATGTTGAAGAAATTAAAGTTCTATAAAATTCAAGAACTTTGCTGTTACAGACCATCTACTTGAAGAACTAAGCTCTGAAACTC
Source organism: Hakea prostrata (assembly GCF_041222555.1). Taxonomy (NCBI): domain Eukaryota; kingdom Viridiplantae; phylum Streptophyta; class Magnoliopsida; order Proteales; family Proteaceae; genus Hakea; species Hakea prostrata. The sequence continues at coordinate 30,135,614 of NC_142602.1, read as the reverse complement.
CTTCCTCTGCTTCTTTGAAGTAGATTCGTGTTTTCTTTATTTGACTTTTCATGAAATCCCTCCATTTGTCTGTGACCTTCTCTACAAATATATCCTCATCTGAAAGCCCTGCCTGAGTTAGCTCGTCTTGTGGTAGATAAATTCTTCCTCTTCTTGCACTGAAGCAAGGAGACTTGTAAGAATTATTACAAAAGATCATGCGTTTCTTTGAGGTCATTGAACCAGCAAGTTGAAATAATATTCAGAAGAGGAGTATGCTTTTTAAAATGGTCTCAAGAATCAGAATTAGATTGATCAAATAACCCAATCCATATCAGTAATGGTGGCAACTAGTCTATTCTATAGTCTATGGTAGGAAAAGACATATATGCAAGTTCAAACTAACTCTTCTCCAACATCTATGAGTATGTTGGCTAGCTGATTTGGAATTGCTAATGCCAAGGCAGCAGTATACACACTCTTCATTGTTGGCTATGACTTAGGATCAATGCCCACAACAGGGAGTCATTAATGCTATTAATAGTAGTGGGTGGGTCCCACTACAATTTGCACCATAGGTGGCGGCAAGACAGTTATATAGTCTAAGATGACTACTCCTCTATTTAATTGAGTTTAAACAGGACTTTAATGTTCCCTCCCTAAGATGAGTCTAAGGAAAACCCTAATTGGAATTAGGGTTGAGGGAAAACATTATAAATAAAGGGATGGGAAACCAAACAGAAACACACATGATTTAGAATACTCTCCCATGCTCTATGAATTCTCCAAGCTAATCCTAAACCTCCATCACTGTGGTTCGCCGATTTGGAAGCGTGGAAATAACCTATAGAGTTCACAAGCTGAAGGGAAAGTGAATGGAAAGAGGCACCTCCAGTGTCTAGATCCATTAAAGAACATCACTAAGGTAAAGGATCTAGAATTCTTCCTTTCATTGATTTAGTTTTACAAATGCAATAGATCTAGTTGCCTAGTAAGAGTAGAGATAGAGTACATAAGTTCATGTATTTGGGCTTCTAGATATTGATCCTCATACCTGTCCTTAAATGGCTGATTGTCAATAGTGTTGGAATTTATTAATATAAATTAATAAATTAAATGCCCAAGGGCAAATATGGAAAATCACTTTTAGGGCGGTTACAAAATATAGGGTTATATATTTGTAACTACCGCATTACTTGAGAGTAAGTGTGTGATTCATTCGTACAAGAGTTTTCCAGAAACACGGTTCTCATCTCTCTCTCCCTCTCTCCTAGAAAAGCAGGAAAGAGTTCCTTGCTTTAGATTACTCTTCCATCCTTTCCACACGGCATTTGGGTTGTGGAAATTATTCCCTTTCCTAGTGATTGTGGAATCACCCCGGTAGAGCTTTGGTGGTGAAACGAGAACGTGGATCCCGATTTACTTCCGCTGCATATACTTCATATTTGGGAAAGCGAATCCAAGTAATGATCTTTCCCTTTATCAATTATGGAATTGAAAATTACATGGAGTATTACCTAGATTGGCATTAGAGCCTAAGGTTCCCATGGTTCTTTGTTTCTCCCCATTGTTTATTTTCATTGTATGGATCCAATGGGAGGATCAAGGGTTTATGGAAACCCACGGAGAATCCTGGGTTTAATATGAAACCCATGGGAAATTGATAGGTTTTTTAGAAACCCTTATATTCTGGTTTGGATCCGAGTGGGAGGATCCTTGTGAATTTCCCTAATGAAGTTTTGCATGAATTGATATCCATGATAATTATTTATGTTTAATATTTATTGTTGGATTTTTTTTGTGTGTTTTTGGATGATTTTGTGGAAGAAAAAATGTGTTTTTCCGTTTTTTTGAAAAAATCTCGTTCAAGAAAAAATTGTGAAAAATGCTGTTTTTGGTCACGGGACCGACGGCGCCGTCCGGGCCGACAAACCACAAGACCGGACAGATTTTCCGCGGGGAGACGGCAACCATCGAGTTGCAGAAAACCAGACGGATTACCTGATGGAGAGCCGTCTCAGAATCCGTCTGAGAGTCTATCTAGTTTTGAATGTGTTTCTATTTACTGGACGTCAATGGCTTGACAATCTATGTGATGTTTGGGCATTAAGGGCATAATGGGGCCTAGTGGGAGCTAATGAGGTAGAAGTGTTCTGTGTGAACCACCTCATAGCATTAACATGATTGCATGTTTTATTTTAATAAGATTGTTTTTAATTATGGGTCTATCAATCATGTTTCTTGCATAGAATGAAACTAGTGTATAAGTCTATGTGGGTTTGCATGAGAATTTGATTGAATGTTTGTTAGCATCTCTTTTGGTTTAAATGCTTACCCCATAGGTTGACTATGCTAGTGTGATTTGTTGTTGCTTGTGTTGTGTTTTATACTAGAATAGTTGAACTCATCCTTGTATGTAATGTCTCTAGAATAAATGGTTGCTACAGAAAGCATAGTTGCTGACCTCACTAAAGGAGATAAGCTGAATGAGAGGAACTATGACCTCTGGCACCGAAAGGTGCAATATTTCCTGGAAGAGCAAGATATGATGGAAACAATAAACCAAACCATGAACCCACCTGAGGAAGGTACCACTGCACAACATCGCAGGGACCTTGAGACATACAATGCTTGGAAGAGGAAAGACTGGGTAGCTAGGATTACAATCTTGAGCTCCATGAGGGATGACCTGATGCTTCGGTTTGAGAAGCATAGGACTGCAAAGTCTTTGTGGGAGGCTATGAAGTTTCAGTACGGAGGGACTTCCACCACAAGAGGCCGCCAGCTCGGACTCACTTTTGACGGTTATAAAATGCGCCAGGGTCACACCATGAGGCAGCATATAACCATCATGTCTAACATGATTAGTGAGTTGAGCGCATGTGGGGGCCAAAAGACTGATGAGGAGCAAGTCTCCGCAGTCATTAGGTCATTGCCAAAGACTTGGGAGCATATGAAGATCTTCTTGACTCATGCTGATGATGTCAAATCTTTTGATCAAGCTGCCAAGCACCTTGAGCTAGAGGAGGATCGGATGTTGGCCGATGCCCCTCAAACTAAAGTACTTGCTACTGAATCTAGCACTAGTAAGGGTGCAGGCTTCAAGAGCAAAAGAGATAAAGCTCAACCTCAGCGGTCCAAGCAAAGTAACCAAGGTGGGAACAAAAACAAGAGTGGCCCCAAGCGTTCAAGGGGGACTAGTGCTGGCAAGAAGAAATCACCTTTGATTTGGTTCAAGTGCTGAAAGCTTGGTCATTTTGCTCGTGATTGCACTAAGCAGGAGGTATGTACTGTGTGTTATACCTCATCTTGAGATGTAACAAGTTCTACTATGCTTGCTGAACTAAATCCTTTGTGGATTGTTGATTCAGGTGTGATAGAACACATAACAAGGGAACGCTCGAGCTTCGTGGAATACCATCGTATTCCAAGAGGAAGCAGGAGAATAACGATGGGGAACAGTTCAAGTGTCGAGGTTCATGGCATAGGCACATGCATATTAGTTTTGCAAGGTGGCCGGCGCCTTACTCCATGATGTGTCGTGTATCGACGATCGGCGGAATCTTGTTTCTGTTATTTATCTTTTGAAACATGGTTTTAGAGTTGTATTTGAAAACAATTCTTTTGTTTTGTATCTAGGTGATACAATTTATGGTTATGGTTTTCTTAATAATGGTTTTATTGTATTGGATACAATTGATAATTTATCTAATCCTAGTAATGCTTTTGTTTGCCAAAATATTGTGTGTATTGATTCTAATTTGTGGCATGCTAGACTAGGACATGTTGGTATAGATAGGATGAACAGGTTGGCAAGAGAAGGTCTCTTAGGCCAAGGTTCACTATCTGATTTGCAACCTGTGAATCATGTCTAGTAGGAAAAGCAACTAGAAAACCATTTTAAAAAGGCTTTGAGAGCCTCTCTTCCTTTAGAATTTATCCATTCAGATGTGTGTGGACCCATGAATGTGCATACTAGAAAAGGATAGGCTTATTTCATCACATTCATAGATGACTATACACGGTATGGTCACATTTATCTAATCTCTCATAAGTCTCTAGAATGTTTTAAGAAATTCATGAGCTTGGTTGAGAATCAGTTAGATAAAAAGATTAAAACTCTTAGAACGATAGAGGTAGAGAGTATCTCTCCGATATGTTCAAAGGGTTGTGTGATGAAAAGGGGATATCTAGTCAACTTACTATTCCAGGGATTCCACAGCAAAATGGGGTTGCTAAGAGGAGAAATAGAACCTTGCTAGACATGGTGAGATCCATGATGGCGCAGGAAAATCTACCCATCTGTTATTGGAGAGATGCTTTGCTGACTATGGCCTATATCCTCAATAGAGTTCCAAGCAAATCGGTTCCTTCCACACCATATGAGTTGTGGATCGGAAGGAAGCCAGATTTGAGTTACTTGCGCGCATGGGGATGTGCAGCATATGTTCACTCTACTTCTCACCAATATGGAAAGCTTGGACCCAAAGGAAGAAAGTGTATCTTTGTGAGATATTCTGAACCCTTAAAGGGCCATGTCTTCATTGGACTAGATGAGAATGAGAGGAGAACGGAACTTGAGTCTAGGGATGCAACATTCTTGGAGAATGATTTTCCATCTCTTTCAGGAATTAATATAGAATCATCAGAATTCTTTGAGATACAAGATAGTGGTCTTGTCACTCCAAGGATTCAGATTCTGGATAATGAACCTGGGGTTCATCCAGAAGATCCTAGTGGGAGTGGGAGTGTAGATGTGATAGCTACCTCAAAGGATGAACAATCTGACATGCACTTGCGTCGTAGTGGGCGCGGGCTAGTTCCTCATCGACGTTTCGACATAGAGGATGAAGCCTACATGGTAACTCCTAAAGAGATCGACTGTGAGATGACTTCAGTCGATGAGCATGAATCGAAGAGTGTGCAGGAAGCTCTTGCGGGGTCAAGCTCAAAGGAATGGTTGAAAGCAATAGAGGAAGAGTTGGAGTCGATGAAAGTTAACCATGTCTGGGACTTGGTTGATTTGCCGCCGGGTCGAAAGGAAATTGGGAACAAGTGGGTTCTCAATATCAAGAGAAAGGCGGATGGATCTATTGAGAGATTCAAGGCTCGTTTAGTGGCTAAGGGCTACACCCAACGAGAAGGCGTTGATTATAAGGAAACTTTTCCCCCTGTGGTTAGGTTTGCCTCAATCCGCCTCATACTAGCCATTGTTGCTCAGTTGGACTTGGAGCTTTATCAGATGGATGTAAAAACTACTTTTCTCAATGGAGAACTTGAGGAAGAGATCTGGATGGATCAACCTCAAGGCTTTGAAGCTAATGGACTTAAGCGCAAAGTGTGCAAGCTTAAGAAGTCCATATATGGCTTAAAGCAAGCATCTAGACAGTGGAATGTGCGCTTCCACCAAGCTATGATGGAAAATGGGTTTTCCTTGCTTGAGGAAGACCATTGTGTTTACACCAAGAGATTTGATGGTAATTATGTCATTCTGACACTGTACGTAGATGACATACTTATGGCTAGCAATAGCAAGGAGCTATTGGAAACTATTAAGAAATGGTTGTCCTCCGTATTTGATATGAAGGACATGGGTGAAGTAAGCTATGTGCTTGGTGTCAAGATTGTCAGAAATAGGCAAAAGAGATTACTGGGTTTATCTCAAAAGACCTATATTGACAATGTCTTGACAAGATACCAGATGCACAACTGCAAACCAATTGATACTCCAGTGGAGAAGGGTTTGCATTTGAGCCTTGATATGGGTCCTAAGACTCCAGAGGAGAAAACCAAGATGGAAAGAGTTCCATATTCCAGTGCAGTGGGTAGCCTTATGTACACTATGATGTGCACTAGGCCGGATATTTGTTTTGCAGTGGGTTTGGTTAGTCGGTACCAATCAAACCCAGACATAGAGCACTGGAAAGCAGTCGAGAGGATATTGAGATATCTCAGAGGAACGAGTAACTACATGTTGTGTTACCAAGGATTAGATTTGCGGTTGGTTGGCTATAGCAACGCTGATTGGGCTGGAGACATAGATGAGCGCAAATCAACCTCTGGATATGCTTTCTTGCTAAATGGCGGGGCCATTTCGTGGTGTAGCAAGAAGCAGACTTGTATATCCCTCTTGACCATAGAAGCAGAGTATGTGGCATGCACAGCTGCGGTTCAAGAGGCCTGTTTGGTTGAGGAGATTCCTTCGACATACTGGAATTGTGATGACATCCAAAGAGGCTGCCCTTGTCTACTGTGATAGTACGGCAGCTCTTAGCTATGTCAAGGACCCAAGTATCATGGGAAGACCAAACATATACAGTTGAGATATCACTTTGTTAGAGACATTATATCAAGGAAGAAAGTTATACTTAAGCACATATCTACTAGTCAGATGGTAGCTGACCCTCTTACCAAACCTATAGCCAAGGATGTTTTTATTTCTCATGTAAAATCCTGGGCTTCGAGATTGTGACTTCTTTTGTCCTGAAACTTTCTTATTATTGAGTAATATGAGTTCATTCCAGCATTTATTTTATCACTTTCGTGTGATTGTGTTTCTTCTAGCATAAAACAAGATATGTCAATAGGCAAGAGAATGGCTCACTCACACGAGCATTCGCCTCTGGCGCCTTGGAGGCTAGCAGAGATGAGATGGATTGTGAATGGCTTTGTGTAGGTCAATTCATAATCATGATGTCGCCTTGATTTGGAATCAAGATGAGTTTCTCTATTGCGAAGAGAATCGACATGAATGTTCCCACTATTCATGTTGCCTATAAGAGCCAGTGCGAGTACTTTATGTGGCGCTAGGGTGGCGACAATAAAGAAACTTAGGTTATGAGCAAGAGGTTGCAACTAGACTAAGACCTGTATGGTGTTAAGATGGACATACGTTCTATTGTATATAGAATGCTCCACCACAGCATGTATATCATACTATGTGTGCTTAGCGATCATTGGAAATGAGAGGATGGATCCCTGCTCCTCTCATTGTGTGAGTCCTGGACTTTATGGTCCGTTAGTGTTCTTAGTGACTTTTGACGACATCATGAAATGAAGGGTTGATGTGGCTAATTTGGGGTGTTACCTATGGTCATGATAGATTCAACCTAAAGGGGCACTACAAGGAAAGGAGTCAATCCTAAGTGTAGTGATGGTCTGAGGCGAAAGGAAAGGTTTGATTCAACTGCATCCTAAAAGTGTTTGCTGGCACCAACTGTATGTGTTACAGTAGTGAGCATTTTAAAGACAAGAAGGTGATCTCTCAGAGGGATCGAGATACATTTAGTCTGGTGAGTTTGAATAAACCTAAGACACTATGGTATACTAATACTTATTTAATATGTTTCTTTGAGTGATGTGATATTCCGGCGTTCCGGGAAGGTTTCTAGTTTGGGGCTCACGTGTGCAGGTATATCACTGGTCGCACAACCCGTTTTGTCAGGATGACTTGTGGATGTTAGTGTCTAGGACACAAGTGGTCTATGTATCTGGGATACATAGCGAAGAGATCAATATATATGTATATCTGGGATATACATGTGTGTCTGGGACACATTGAGAGATTTGCCCTTGTGCAACTGGGAGATGTTGGAATTTATTAATATAATTAATAAATTAAATGCCCAAGGGCAAATCTAGAAAATCACTTTTAGTGCGGTTACAAAATATAGGGTTATATATTTGTAACCACCACATTACTTGAGAGTAAGAGTGTGATTCATTCGTATGAGAGTTTTCCAGAAACGGCGGTTCTCATCTCTCTCTCGCTCTCTCCTAGAAAAGCAGGAAAGAGTTCCTTCCTTTAGATCACTCTTCCATCCTTTCCACACCGCATTTGGGTTGTGGACATTATTCCCTTTCCTAGTGATTGTGGAATCACCCCGGTAGAGCTTTGGTGGTGGAACGAGAACGTGGATCCAGATTTACTTCCGCTACATATGCTTCATATTTTGGAAAGCGAATCCAGGTAAGGATATTTCCCTTTATCAATTATGGAATTGAAAAGTACATGGAGTATTACCTTCAAATAGGAAATCTAGCAACAATATCTAACAAAGCAAATATCCACACTATAAATGGTGTGTTGTACTTAAATAATAGTTCAAGCAAATAGCCACACTACCGACATTTCAAATAAATAAGACAAATCAAATCTAGCAACACCCATTCAAATTAAGGAAACCCTACTGGAGGTTTCCTTTTAAAGTCTATGATGTATAATGTTAGAAATCATACACTTTGAATCAAATTAGTCGCAACGGTTACAGGAGAAACTAAAAAGAAGTGGAAAAAGAAGAGAGAAAACAAACCAGCAAGGAGAAGCAATTCCCTACAATTCTAGACCTCCTCACTAGAATCGCATGCTTTTTCTATTTATAAACTAGCCTTTAGAGATACATACTTGGAGGACAAGTAACTTCTTTATAAAATAGAAACTAAGTAGCAAAAAGGAGACACTAGACTTCCTAAAAGATCGGTTCAGGAAAGGAAAGAATAATGAAATAGGAAGTAACTAAATAGGAAACTTCAGAACTTCAAAGTGACTTCATGAACTTGCACACCAAGAAACCACTAACTCTTATTTGTGCACCAAGTATTCTTCTCTAAAAATAGAAACTCAATTACTTGAACGCCAAGGTTGCTCAATTCTCAACACTCCCCCTCAAGATGAAGTACACACAATGAAAACTCTAGCTTTGATAAGAATAAACTTGAAAGGCAACACTAATCTTGAAAGATATAGCAACAATAGATGCCGATAGTATTTCGCTTAGGAGATAATCAACAGCAACCTAAGTAAATAATCTTTATGTTAAATGAACCATCCAACAATGAGAATAATTGACGGTGGTGAAAATGAACCGTATCCATAAGTATAGCCCCAACAATTACATAAAGCACACTATCCAAATAATGCCAAAAGTAAGGAGGAATCTCTATACATAAAGATAAAATTTGAGCCAAAAGCCACATATCAGAAGTAGGTAAGGATCAATTCCAATGTTACACAAGTAAATAAGGTGCAACTCCAATGTCCCCACAAAAAGGTAAAGTGTAGCTCCAAATGTCCATACAAGCTCTCAACAAGAAGGCAAGTAGTAGGTGAAATATGGGTAGGTAGCCAATGGAAGGATAGTGGAGTGGTTGAGAACCTCACCTCTCGGGGGATTGTGGGTTCAATCCGCTGGATTGTGGGTTCAATCCTTACCAGCGGCATATGTAATATCCCCATCCCCAATTTCCATATATATAAAGCGCCTTTGTTACCATAAAATATGGGTAGGTAGAAAGTAGTATAGGTTATTCTTGACTAAGTAGGTAGGTAAAAGATAGTATTGGTTATTGTGGATCAAGTAGGTAAGTAAAAGACAATATAGGTTACTGTAGACCAAGTAGGTAAGGTAGTATGGGTTACCACAGACTAAGTAAGCAGGTAAAGATGTACAAGTCACTACAAACCAAGTAGGTATATAATGGTAATATAGGTTACTATGAGCCAAGTAGAGAGGTATATGCAATGAACGAAAGTTCGTTCATCTCGCCGATATCTTGGATAAATATCATTGCGTTGGGGCAAGCTCATCTATAGCAAATCATGTGTAGATAGGGCAATCTTTGTTTTGTCCAATCTCCATAAATAGGTCAGATTGGATTGCTTGGAGAGTCTCATAGCTTACTTTGCAAGTGGAAAGGCGAGGATTTAGTTGAACAGGGAAGGGGAAAATGGCAATCAGAGTCTCTTCTCATCGTTTGATTTGTCTGCTCTTGGTTTCAGTAATCCTTGAAATTTTTACTATCGCACATGGGCGCCTTCTCGTCGAAAAGAAACCCGACCCTAATAATGCTGCTGCTAGTGCTCGGTGGCTGGTCTCGAAGAATTCATGGGGGGTCTTGAGGTACTGTTCCGTTCAGTAATTCCTTTCATTTCTGTGGCCTATGTTTTTTATTCTCTGCTTTCTCAATTGTGTGGTGTTTTCTTCAATTGAAGCTACTGTTGCTGTTGAATTAGTCTCCAATCCTCGGTTACAGAGCAGGTCAAAGAGAAACTAGAAACAAAGCCATCAAAGGTGTAGAAAGCCGCTGCTAAGAAAGAGAGACAATAACAAGAAACAGAACAGAGAGCCGGATTTCATCAGATATCGGCGATTGGTGATATAATGGCGACTACTGGATTTCTTCTCTTTCTTTCTTTCTTTCTTTCTTCTCCTTCAACGATCCGGCCATTTTCTTGTGATTCCCCGGGAAATCAACGATTTTCCGGCACTTTTTTCTCTGTATCGCCGGAAAATTGATGATTTTCCGGCAATATTAAACTAATCTCGTTTCACCCCCTAGTTTTGGTTCGCCAGAGGGCGATATCACCGAATTTCGACGATAAAATGTTCCGTGGGTGTATGTATTGTTATAGAATACCATATCTTGGGAGGACAAAGATGTTCGCAAATTAAATCCTTAAACACACTTCAAGTAAATATAGAATAAGTCTCCACTCTCCCCTTCACGTGTGTATTACATGTGGACAATTAATGACAACCATATCCAGCATAGAAAGATCCCAAGCAAGAATTTTCAATGAGACTTTTTTGGTAGATATAATCTTCATTCCTCTAGCAAGTCTTAATCCAAGAAACAATGTCCAAACTCTCCTCATGGTAGATTTAAGATAATGGCAACATTGTAATAAAATAGAATCTTTCAAGAGATTGTTGATAAATAAAATAAAATAATTGAAGATCTACAAATATCCCAAAATTGAAATGAGACTAACATAAATGTAATTAGAGAAAATCTCCAGGAGGAAACATAGACAAAAGCCAAAGGGTAGACTTGGAAGGGGAAAGAAGTCTATGGCATCATGTAAATAACTTGGAAGTATGGGTAATAAATAGAGAAGGGATTTCCCATATATTTAATAACAAGTGAAATAAATGATAGGTCCCTTTATTTCATTACTATTATATCAATTCCTTTGTATTTTAATGAGGCTAACTAGTTGTTTTTTTGGAATTTTATTATATGGACGGATTAGAGCGTTTTGGATATCAAGTTTAGAAAAAGAGTGGTTTAAAATTGTATGCCACATTTTTAAATCAAATGAAAACTGAACCAAATCAAAGAACCAGGCCCAAAGCTGGAGGATTTGATTATATCCAAATCTTGAGGATTTTTGTAAAATGTCTCAATTCAACAACCAATGATTTCATTTCCTCTTTTCGATCGGACATCTAAAAAACAAGTTGAATTGGAAAGTAACTACATTGGAACATTGCATTGAAAGGAGAATGGAAACAACCAAACAGGTAAGGAGGAAGAATGGAAACCATTGCATAGACATGAAGGAAAATGGAAACAACTGAATTTGGAAGAATTGTAATGCTACAAGAGAACAATGGAAATGACAAAATTGGAAAGGACTCAAAATTGGCAGGAAACCTTTATAAGAAGGAAGGCATTTTTGGAAATTAGAGAACACACACCACACAACAAGAGGAGGCCACAGTTCTAAGGAAGAAAGGGCATGATGTTTTCTTTTTTTCATTTCTTTATTCTTCTTCCCCATTTCTACTTTATTCTGTCTTTCAATCAAGATTAATAGAAGTTTGATTTTCAACAATTGTGAGACTCTGGGTAATTAGTTTTCTTCTTTAATTCTCGGGTATTTATATATTGTTCATTATGTTCTTGGATTAATTCTTAGACAAGAGGCCTATTGTGTGATGTTAATTCAATAGTTATTCAATTTGAATAGTTATTTATTGGTTTTCTCTTATATAAGTGACAAATAGCATATTCAAATGGGTAATCAATGGCCTAGAGAGTTTGCTATGAGAATGTATGTCTTAGTTTAAATAAACAAGGCTTTTCCGGGTTATTGGATAGGGATCGGGTCTATAATATTTGAAGTGATTAATAGCCATAACTCAAAGGACAAATCCGAAGGTTATGTTTATTGATTAGGGAAATAACTCAAAGGACGGATCTAAAGGTTGCCGAGAAAGTATGGAAAGATTGTTTTTAGAGGGCTACTTCTCAATGACCATAACCAATCTATTGGAAATTAAAATTTTTGTCTTTGAGTCAATGATCAATTGAGGGAGTCAATACTTAAATTAATTATTGATTGAAAGTTTTGTTACTCTAGTTTTTTTGTTAATTACTTAACCCTTTGTTTGTTTTATTCATTCTTTAGTTTCTCGATTCAAGGAAATGGTTTGAAAATTGAGAGATGTTGGACATGACCTTTCTGATGAACAATAGATCAATGCCTTGATAAGGACCAGGGGCCTAATTCATGGGCACCAATGAAACAAGTCCTTGCTCAACTTGAGAGCATCAAGACATATGTTGTCTAGCTCAACACCTTGAGATGGAACATAGCTCCTAGAGGTGACTCGCACCACTGCTCTTATTGCTCAAGCAAGTACATGTAAGGGAAAATGGCTCAAGCGTCAAGGACTTAAAAGAGGGAATTAGGAGGGTACCAGGAACTCGGCATCTTGGGGAGGAATGGATAAACAAAAATGTGGAAAGCGTGGGGGTAAGAAAGATATGTCCAAAGTCACGTGCTATCACTGTCAAAAAAAGGAACACCTTGCTTGTGATTGCATTGAGTCAAAGAAGGTACTATCTTTCTTTTTTTTTTCCCTTGTACCTTTATGAGTGCGCATGTTATGGTTGCCCTAACATAGTCATATTGGATTGTTGATACAAGAGCAACCAAGAACTTCACACACGAAAGAGGCAGTTTCCTAAATTATCGCCAACTGTGGCTGGGTATGCATAGAATCTACATGGGGAAACAACGCCAATATTGAAGTTCAAGGGATTGGAGCAATCCAACTTAGCTTACAAATGGGCCACATATTGATTCACCATGATGTACTCTATGCACTAGCCATGATGCATAATTTAGTTTCAGTTTCAGCACTTTTAAGTTTTGGATATTCTTTCATGTACTTTGGATATGTTATTTGATGGGGTCATATGGGGCCACTACACTCTTGACATTGGATTTTTAAAATTGGATTTGATTCTGGTTATCTCTAATTCTTCTTCTTTAATTGTTAACAATAATATGGAATATGTAATATGGCATGCAAGGTTAAGCCACATTGGGAGGGACAGGATGTCACGATTAGCTAAAGTAGGCCTTTTATGCTCATTCGCTAAAGTAGACATGCACATATGTGAGCTTTGTTTGGCTGGAAAAGCCCATCGGAAGCCTTTTGATAATGTACCCAAATCAACTCAACCATTAGAGTTAGTTCATTATGACATCTATGGACCCATGAATGTGAAGGCTAGACATGAAGCCTCCTATTTTCTCACTTTTATAGATGATTATTCGTGATATGGTTATGCTTAGTTGATCGCTCACTATCATGCAGCATTAGATTGCTTCAAACACTTTTTGACAGAGGTTGAGAATCAATTAGGCAAGAATCTAAAAGTTCTGCAAACTAACTATAAACATCATTATTTATTTGAACAATTTAAAGAATTGTGTGAAGAAAAAGAAATTGTGAGATAGTTGACTATTGCAAGCACTCCACAACAAAATGGTGTTGTAGAGAGAAGGAACAAAACTCTATTGGACATGTTTAGATCCATGATGGTGCAAGCCAACCTCCCAATTAGTTTTTGGGGGGATGCACTTGAGACTGCAGCCTATATCCTAAATAGAGTTCAATCTTAATCAATGCCATCTAAACCCTATGAACTATGGAAAGGTATTAAGCCTATTTTAGGACATTTACGACCATGGGTGTGAAATCCCACCTAACCCTTTCCGGAAATCCATAGTGTATATCCGAAGACCCGAAGTTGAGGTAGAAGACAGATGTGGGCCATCCAAATTTGAACCCATTAGGTCTGACCTAGAACCGTTGGAGGTAGATGATGAAGATCCCAGTATGGAAACCTCGAGTGAGTTTGAAAGAAGATGTGATTGCAATGATGTTGGACTAGAAAGGTGAACCATGAATACAATGATGATACCCTTAAGAGGTCCTATAGAACCAGGTATGTGAAACCCGGCCCTAACCTTAACCCGGATACTCTATTGTTTGTAGGTCCAAAGACCCAAAGTAGAAGTGAAAGTCAACTATGGGCCATATCACTAGAAGACATGGTGTTCAACTCCGAACCCATGGAGATTGACGATGATGCCCCATACTTGAAGACCTTGTTGGATTTGGAAAAGAGACTACGCTTTGATGAAGAGAAGATTAGTTGATGACCTTAGAGCTTGGTTGGACATGATTTGAAGGCATTCCTCCATGCTAGGTGAGTTATAGTTCATGTTGTGAGAAGCTCATTTGATTCCAATAAGAGATAGGCCCTCAATTCCTTGATTCAGGCTTTCCTATTAGCATGGGTCGACTAGGTCAATCGACCCAAGGAGATAGAATCTGTGCAAGATCTTATGTTTAGGTCTATGTTGCTATATTTATATAGGACTTCGTATTTTTAGTTTCCCTTGCCTCCAAAACACCTAGAGAATGAAGGAAACTCCTCTCCAAGCCTCCATTAGTGTGGAAGAAGATCAACTCTTGCAACTTTCAAGTTTCCTCTCTTGTTCTTCAATCAAAGGTTAGTAATCACTCTAATATGGTATTGATCTACTCTTACTATGATTTATTTTCTATACTGAGATTATGAAGAAGATGTTGCATCCTTGCAATCATCTCTTCTACAATCTCCATTCATTCTTTCATGCTATGATCTTCATATTCAATCTTAACCATGAATCTTATGTTTTCTTTATGAATCTATGATCATACTCTTATTATGATTTCTCTAGCATTATAGATGCATCTTCATGATTATTCATACTCTAGTTCTTCTCTTGAATTCATATCTTGTTTTCATTGAAAACTATGTTTTCTACCAAATTAGAAAGTATGATTCTAAATTAGTAAGTATTGGTTTTTATCGTTGTTTGATGTCTAACATATGCTAGTTAGTCTTAGATTACTGTGTTAGACATTCCCTCCAAGTTTCATAGCATTTCGGATCTTGTAGAATAGGTTTCGGATAAAAAATCAGATTTTGGATGTATCTGTTCACTGGGTCAACTGCTTGGGTCGATTGGACCAATTGCCCAGCTAGTCTTCCCAGAATGACAGTATGGGATTTCTTCGTCTGTTTCGATTCATTTGATGCTTATTCTTTTAGGACTGCTTCCTAATGGTTGTATGATGTTTATATAGGGTTTGTTTGCTAACTTTGGATCCATTCTTTTGCATCCGGAATATTTCCGGAATATCTTCGAATCTATTTAAGGTAAGTACAGTTGTTACCATATTAACATAGATTGCGTGAATCCTAGTTTCTAAATTGGGAAACACCTAGATTTGCTACTGATGTTGTAATTTCTATTATGATATGAATGTTGTAAGTACAGTAGGATCTTACTTTCATATTTCTTTTATGTACTTGATCATGTATGAACATTTACTCATGTATGTTGCTTATTCAATTGAGTTTGTCTTTATGTACTCTTTCATATGATAAGATATCAGTTGTGTACGTTATGACTGAATTGGGATTGTGATTGATTAAGTATGATTTGGGATTGGGGAATGTCGTTTTGACATTTTTGTCCTTGGACATCAGTGGGAATAGTATGGGATATTTTCGATGGTGCCCTTCGACACTTTCCGGATTATTGGTTGTTGTACCTAAGGCTATCTAGCGATGTTTGGCTAGGATATCCCTGTTATATCAGACCCAATTCGGAAGGGTATTGAGACCGAATGACCCATGGTAGCAATGGGGATTCATGGGCGCTCAAGACTAGTAGCCAACCCGTGAGAGGACATGAATCACATTGTGGGGGCCATTCATTGATATGGTTGCATTTAGTAGACTTGGGCTCATGGGCGCTCAAGATCGGTAGCCAACCCGTGAGAGGACATAAGAGCTTCCTGTCTATTATTTGTGGATGATCAATAGGGTTGATGAGTCCGTAGTCCGGGTGTCACATCCACCTAGCCAGGATCCTATCTGGCATACCCAGGAATGTGATCCACAGCCCGAGGATCAAGGATCGAGCGGCCATGCCTCCCACATACACGATAACATAATCACGAACAATATAATCAATGTTTTAAACAAGTAATAATTAGATCAAAATGGAGAAGAAAAGATAGTCAAATCAGAGTGCGGAAAATTATAAGGTATCAAGTGCATATAAAGGAAATTCCCAAAAGAGAGGGAGAGTGATCAGCAGTCACTCCCTCAGTTGCAGTGGAAAGTGGTTGATTAAGTTAAATTACAAACCATATCAAAGAGTAAATCCATAAAAGTTACATGACAAATCCAAGTTCTAGAATGACAAAAAGGGCCTAAGCTAGGGTCTCCTCCGTCTTGTATAAAGTATCCTCGTATGTGTACACAAAGGAAACCAAGCATGGCCTCTCCCAAAACAAGGTCGGGCTAACTCTAGTATGGAGGATAATCACCCTCGGCACCTTCACCACAATATTAATAATAGCCAGGACCTTCACCGTAGTATGAGGGATCTTGCGCCGCCTCATAGTAGAAGCCATCAATGTCTTTGGTACTTACAGATATGTCTAACAAAACATTGCACAAAAGGAAATGAGTTCAAAGAACTCAGCAAGGCAAGTCATTACACCATACACAAATCATATGATACAAGTCACAATATGATGCAAGATGATATGAGACAATAATGCAATATGATTCTAACTCTAAGTATGCTAGTCTCTAAGGTAGACATGCTTTAAGGCATAGCACCATACTTCTTTGGGTCGTCTATCACTCCCCCTCAATCATACATGATATCTTGGGTCTGCCAGGGTAATTGGGTAAAGTCCTCATCAGAAACCATGGTTGGGGATCAGGTCACCACTCTCTCACATTACCATTGGTATAAGTATTGACGCATGTTACGGCAAAGCCTAGCCCAATGCAACTCATCTACTCAGTCATATCATGTTAGATCCAGATACTTCCCCTATGGCACCAACCAACTCGATTCCATATCCTTCACACTAGAGTCAGCGTATCCTATGGCTACAACCAACTCGGACTACAGACTCATCAACCCTATTGGTCATTCAAAAATAGTAAATGGGAAGCTCTCACGTCCTCTCCCGGGTTGGTTACCGGTCTTGAGCGCCCGTGAGCCTAAGTTTAGCTATTTGCAACCCTACCAATAAATGGCCGCTAACGGGTATCCATAGTATGATCTATGTCCTCTCACGGAGTGGTTACCGGTCTTGAGCGCCCATCAAATCACACTATTACCATGGGTTGTTCGGTCTCAATACCCTTCCAATTTGGGTCTGATACAACAAGGATAACCCTAGCCATACATCTAGACAATCCTATGTATGTCATCCAATAACCCGGGAAAGCGTCGGTTGACACCTTCGGAGAACATCCCATATTATTCCCTCTGATATCCAAGGACATAAGTGTCGGTAGGACACTTCCCAATCCCAAGTCATACTTAGTCATTCACAAGCTCAATCTCATCATATCATACATGATTAATAATTCATTATATAAACAAAGGCATAGTATAACATGATTAATCATATATGTAATCATAAAGAATAATTAAGCATGATATTCCGAATGACATGTAACATATTATTACTGATATAAAATGCACACAACAATCATACATGGCTAAGGAATACATTAATGAGGTATATCTACTAAGTTTCCAAAGTAGAAGAAGATTTGCATAATCAGCGTACTTGGGGTAACAACCGTCCTTACCTTAATCGAGTTGGAAATAATACCAAGAATCACCAAGAATAGCCCAAAAGTTAGTGTTTGTACCCTAGACAACATATAATCAACATTAGAGAAGAAAACAATCGAATCGGAGGTCAAACGAAGCAATTCGGCCAAAGATAGAGTTGCTGTCATATCTTGGTCGACTGGCTGGTCGACTGTCAGTCGACCAAGCAGTCGACCAAAGTAAATAGTAACAGGCAGAAATGGAGACTTGGCCCGAAATTGATCTTCCGATGCTCCAATCGATATGAAACTTGGAGGGCATGATTATGGCAATATGGGGACACTACACACTAAATATTATCACGATCCAACGGTCCAATTGTGAATACCCAAATTGAAACCCTATGTTCTATATGCTAAACATCAAGGATTGAATTGGAATTGATTGCAATAGCAAGAATTGATGGGGAATCAATTAAGGGGATGAAAAGAACTAAATTAGAATCATGAATCAATAGTAATTCAAACCTAGCATACATCTACACCTCAGTTTGAATTAAAGAATAGGTTGAAATGAAAGAAATCATGGGCTTGTAATGTAGGTGAACATAATCATAGCAAGAATGAAGTGAGATTGATGGAAATGAATGGGGAAGCTCATGGCCAAGTGTTTGCAAGGTTGCAGCACTTCAGCCATGGTCCAAAGAGTATAAATTAATAGGAGATTGAGTAGATTAGAAGAAGAATAAGAGAATCCATACCTTGGAGTGATGATTGAAATGGAAAACCAATGATTGGAGCCAATAATCTTCACAAACACCAAGAGATGGCCTAGGGAATGTCGCTCCTTGTTCTCTAGAGTGCCAATGATCAAGGTAGACCTTCATTCACAAGTTCCAAAAAGGTAGGGTCAAAATGGTCAAGATTTTTGTGATTTTGAATTAAAAGCGCTAGTCGACAGTCGAGGCACGACCAAGCAGTCGACCAAGGCTGACAGCAAACTTAGAGCATGGATTTGGAAGGCCAGACTGATCCGAATTGAGTTGGGTTTTATCCTACAAGTCAATCAACAAGTCTAGTTTCAAGAAATACCTTTGGATTGAGCACGGGAGTTTAATAGGTGCTTCAACTAATTCAATCTCCTTCGATGCGCAGATTTTCACTAAACACTGACAATGTGCTCAAGTAAGGGGCATCACTGTCAATGTCCATAGGCTCTGGATCAAACACCGAATCTTCAACTATGAGAGCCCACAAGTCTCTTCTACTCCACTTCGGGTCTTCGGACCTACAACATCACAAAATCCGGGCCAGGTTAGGGTTAG
The DNA here is from genome assembly GCF_041222555.1 of Hakea prostrata. Classification (NCBI taxonomy): domain Eukaryota; kingdom Viridiplantae; phylum Streptophyta; class Magnoliopsida; order Proteales; family Proteaceae; genus Hakea; species Hakea prostrata. Next base: position 30,116,586 of record NC_142602.1, on the reverse strand, counting down.
GATAAGGCCGGATTTTACACCGGGACTATGGTGACTCTAGTGTGAAGGATACCGGAAATGATCACTTGGTGCGAGGAATGGACTTATCATGATCTTAGTTGATATAACCAAGTAGATGACTTGCATTTGGCTAGGCTTTACCTGACATGTGCCAATACTTAGACCAAATGGTGATGTGAGAGAGAGGTGACCTAAACCCTAGCCATGGAATGTCCAAGAGGGATGCAAGACCCAATTACCACCGACAATGCCCAAGATGCCTAGATGGCTGAGGGAGAGTGAATGACCTTCCTATGGTGTTATAACTTAAAGCATGTTTACCTATAGAGACCAGCATACATAGAGTTAGACTCATACATGCATTGTCTATCTCATTACATATTGCATCATACTATGTTTCTGCTATCATGTTATTTATGTTGTTATGGAATAGCTTGCCTTGCTGAGTTCTCTTGAACTCACTCCTTTCATACAAATATCTTTTGTTAGATTATCCTACAGGTATAGATGACTATGAAGGCCAATACGAGGAAGTGCAAGCTGAAGAAGCGTACTACATGCAAGGTGTTGGCAATTATGAAGATCTCGGTGATGATCCCTCGAGTGATCATGCCACGTACCATGATTAGCCCTACCGTGGAGTGGGAGTGTTTGAGCTTAATTTCTGAAGTTTATCTTTACGAAGACGTTCTTTATAAAGTAGAATAAACTCTAGCTTAGTTTGATTGCTTTCTTCTTTCTTTTCTTTTGGAACCGGTTGTAATCTTCTTTTGACTTTCGAACTACATTCCACTATATCCGTGGAGTGAGATTCCGCCTCACTCTACATTTTGATTATATATATATATATATATATAATATTGATGGCCTTGGTTTAGTCTTGTTCTTGATTATATTATTGTGAATGTGGGATGTTGATTTCCTCGGTACTGATCTTCGAGGCTGTGGATCACACACTCGGGAATGCCAAGTAGGGTACCGGCTGGGTGGATGTGACAAGGTAAGACCCTTTCTTAAATTGGAAGAAGACCCAAGTGGAACTTGTGGCTTTCAGAGACCAAAGGACCAATTTGACCAAGGGGGCATTGCTTGGTCAATTGCTTAGGAGCGACCAAAGCTGGCCAGGGACAAAATTGTCTATTTTGGAAAAAATTAGGTTTTCGGAGCTCTATATATTCAAACTTCGATCTAATTAGTATCACTTCATCTCTATGCTATTGGAGAATGTGAGAAGAACCCTAGAGCTCTCTCTTCAAAGTCAATGAAGATCCCCAAGCATCCGTAGGAGTTTCTCAGTCGAATTCTCTTCTACAAGGTTAGTATTCACATCTATTCTCTCTAGATCTACTTTCTCTGTTGTTTCAACCCATTGTTGTGATTGTGAGGAAGGTCTTACACTACCTGTAATGACCTAATCTTTGATCCTCATAGTCTTAGAGTGAATCCCCCATTCACTCTACTCTTCCCGTGGACAACACGGTGTGATTTCGGTATTAAACCTAGTATAATCTTTATGATCTAAATTCTACTTGTATTGTTGGACCTCTAACCTATAATAGATCTATTCTTAAGTGCATTTTTCGACCATGATCTACTATTTTCTTATCTCTAGAATGAATCCCCGTTCATTCTAGTCTATCCGTGAAATCTAAGGATCAATTTCGAATTAAGCCTATTATGTGATTCGATAGATTTCTACTCCAATGACCATGTTAGATTTTTGGATCATGCTAGATAGTCTTAGTATGTTATTTTAGAATATTTCTATTAATTTTGGAGTGTTCCGATGTCGAACGAAGAGTTTTCAGACCAATTTTGGAGTTTGTTGTCCATACACAACAGGCTTGGTCGCCTAGCTTTGGTCACCCCAGGCAACCAAAGATCAAGCAAACAAAGGGTGTCCTCACAACAACTTTTCTCTATTTTGCCTCCGTTTCATCTCCGATCATTACGGTTTGTTCTTTATGTTCTATACATGTTTGTTTAAGGTTACTTTGGTGATTTTGGACTTGCCCTTTGATCTCTTTCTCGAAGATTATGAAATGAATATAAGGTGAGTACGATCACTCAAAATTGACATAATTGAATTTATTGTTTTGATAGAAATTGTATGAATGATTTAACTACTATCTTAGGACTTGTTTATTATTGTTCTACCTCTATAATTACAGTATGTTATTCATGATGTGATTTACATATTTATATTGAATGTGAATTGATGGGATTGTGAGTTGGACCTTGTTATGATATTTATGGAATCATTATGTGATGTAATTGCCTAAGTTGTGATTATAGAATGAGAAATTTCCTTTAGGCGTTTCTGACTCGGGACACCAGTGAAGGTGGTATGGGACACTTTCCTATGGTGCCCCTTGGCGCTTTCCATGATTACTAGTTGACATACTTAGGGCATGTCTAGTAGTGTTTGGCTAGGAAAACCCTGTCATATCTGACCCTATCGAAAAAGGTATTGAGGCCGAGTGACCCATGGCAGCAATGGGGATTTGTGGATGCTCAAGACCAGTAACCAACCCTTGAGAGGACACGAATCACATTATGGAGGCCATTCATTGGTAGGGTCACACATAATAAGCCTAGGCTCATGGGCACCCAAGAATGCAAGATGCATGACGGGACACGAGAGCTTCCCGTTTATTATATGTGGATGACCAATAAGGTTAAGAGTCTATGTAGCTGAGAGGGAGATGGTAACTCTAGGGGGAAGGATATAGGAAAGGATTGCGAGAGGTGAGAATGGACGTATCTAACCCTAAGTAGATGTGACTCAATAGAGGACTATGCATTGGGCTAAGTTTAACCTTGACACGCGCCAATACTCATACCAATGGTGGAGTGAGAGAGTGGTGACCTAAACCCCAACCATAGAATGTCCGAGAAGGACGCCTTGACTCAATTACTGTGGAGAACCCAAAAGACATACTTAATAGCCATGAGGGAAGAGTGACTGAGACTGCACAAAGGAGTTTGGTGTTCTATCATAATGTGTGTCTTCCACTAGAGACCAAAGCATATATAGAATTATAAGCATACTTGCATATTGTTTCATATCATTTTCATTCATGCCTTATTGTTTTGCTTGAGATTGTGACTATTATAGTTGTTAATTGTGTTTGAACTGCTTGTTAAGTTCTTTTGAGCTCACCCTTCGGGGAACATGTTTTCTTTAGATTGTGTTGCAAGTACTGATGACTATGAGATCCCAAACTACGAGGCCATGGCGTGTGACTCGTATAGTTTCCAAGATACTGGCGATTGCAAACATAACTTTGAAGATATCCCGTGTGAGGACGAAGCGTACCAAAATTAACCGGATCTTGGAGCTAGAGTGTCCCGTACTGGAGACGGAGACATTTGAGTGTAGATACCGTTTGATGGATATATATACTCATCTTGTTTAGTTTATAGACCTCTCTAATCTTTCAGTTGTAATATTTTAAAGATTCGATCTACCTTCCGCATTGATTTTAGAATATATTTTCACTATACTCTATACTCTTATTTTGTTTTATTCCGCATTCTGATATTCTTTTTGTGATCCTTTTGAGATCCATACCTGATTGTTTATTAAATTACTTTAATACAATGATTTGTTCTTGTTCTTGATTATATTATTGTGTTATGTGGGTATATGGTCGCCCTAAACTTGATCTTCGGGTTGTGGGATCACACATTTGGGTATTCCAAATAGGGTACCGACTTGAGGGATGTGACAATGGGTTTTTGATGGGTATGTTCATACGGAACATACCCCTTCTCATAAGTATGGAAAGTTAGGATCTAGAGCTAAGAAATGAATCTTTGTGAGGTATTCTAATAGCTTTAAGAGATACATTATGTTTGGTGAACACCCTAGTGGAGGTATGACAAAAATTGAGTCATATGATGTCAAATTTCTAGAAGCATATTACCTAGTTTATCTGATGTGCATAGGGATCTTGACCTCTATAAGATGGAGGAGGATCACAACATACCAAATCCTCTTGGTGAGGGTGGGGATAGAGTATACATCCTGTAATTGTCAAAGATGATATTGATAATAGTGCACCAAGTGGGAGCACACCTTTAGACTGTGAACTTAGTGGGAGTGTATCTAATGGAGACACACGCATAAACCACTGTGATCTCAATGCATAGAAGCACAAGAGGACACATTCCCCGTCATCGATTTGGAGATTGAAGGGGATGCCCTTCTGTGTGCCCTACTTGATGAGGAGGAGCCTACATTATCCCATGCTAAAGATAAATGGTTGCCTACTATAGAAGATAAATTGAGTTCAATGGAAAAGAACCAAGTCTAGGAGTTAGTTGATCCTCCACCTAATTGCAAAACTATTGGGAACAAATGGGTTTTGAAGGTTATGCGTAAGGCCGATGGATAAATTAACAAATATAAGACACAAATTGTGGTGAAAGGCTACACCCAAAGAAAGGGTGTGGATTATAATGAGACATTCTCCCCTATGGTGAGGATAGCATCCATTCGCCTCATATTGTCCATTGTGGCAAGATTAGATATAGAACTCCTTCAAATGGACGTTAAAACGAAATAGTGGGTTTTGAGGCCAAGGGACATGAGTGCAAGTTTGCTACCCTAAACATTCTATATATGACCTCAAACAAGTGTCCAGGCAATGGTATTTTAGATTTTACCATGTCATAACTTCGAATGGCATTGAGGTGATTGAAGAAGACCATTATGTGTATATAAAATAATCCAAGAAAGATTCTTAGTTCTCTTGGATGCCGATGATATCCTTTTAGCAAGGAATGACATTGATATAATTGTCACCACTAAAGAGTGGATGTCCTCCACATTTGAGATGAAGGACATGGGTGAAGCTAACTTTGTGTTAGGCATCAAGACAATGAGGAATTGCTCAAAGAATTTTATTGGTTTGTCTCAAATAACTTAGAAAAAATCCTTGAATGATTCCACATGCAATCGCAGCTCCAAGCCCATTGACACACTAAGGGAGAAAACGTGCAGATTGAGCCTAGATAAATGCCCTAAGAATGAAGAAGAGAAAAATCAAATGTCAATAGTACCCTATGCTTTTGCGGTTGGTAGTATGATGTATGCGATGATGTGTATGCATCTAGATATTTGCTATGTTGTTTGGATGGTTAGTCCTTAGTAACCCAAGACCTATCCATTGGCAAGCAAGAAAAGGATTTTCCATTACCTACATAGGATGACATATCTCATGCTCACTTTTAGTGGATTAGATTTGAGATTGAGAGGTTATAGTGATGTTGCTGACTGCAAGACATGTGAAAGTCTACCTCAGGCTATGTTTTTGTCCTTGGAGGTGGAGCTATGACTTGGAGTAGCAAGAAGCAAACCTGCATTGCTTTGTCCATGATGGAAGCTGAGTATGTTGTGTGCTCATCAGTTGTTCAAGAGGCAATTTGGCTTAGAAGATTCTTAAGAAGTCTCGGCCTTTGCATGCTGAGATGATGTGGTGTTGCTACACATTGATAGTATGTTAGCTTTGTGTTTTTCCAAGGATGCTAAGTTCCATGGAAAAGCCAAACACATAGAGATCCACTACCACTTTGTTCGGGATATGATTGCAAAAGGAAGAAGTTGTCTTAAAGCACATCTCCACATCGAACATGGTGGCTAACCCATTGACTAAGCCTATACTTGAGGGATGTATTCCTATCACATGTTAGAAGCCTGGTTGTTGGGGGGGGGGTGGTTTCTTTCTTTTTTGTGTTTTTTTCCTCCCCCCCCCCCCTTTGGAAACACCCCCCCCCCAACAACAAAAAAAACCCAACCACCCCCCCCCCCCCCCACCCCTTAAAAAAAAAAATAAAACACCATCCCCCAATTTTTCCCCCCCCCCCCCCCCCCCCCCCCCCCCCCCCCCCCCCCCCCCCCCCCGCTTCGGGGGGAGGGGGTTGGTTGTTAGACGTGGATGATGTTTCTTTCTTTTTTTAAGACATCTTCTTTTGTACATAATGAAATCACTTATTTTTATATGTATATATGACGCATGTTTATGATGAGTTAGTATATTTTAAAAAGATGTCACCAAGTGTAGAATTAACCCACTCACATAGGTATGCCTTGGCGCTTGTGGATAGCGAGCAAGATGAACTGATGGGCTTGTAAGGCTTTAAGGGGCTTTCAAACTAATGAGAGGCACCTTAGTTGGGACTAAGATGAGACCTCAATGGTCCAAGAGAGAACCATCACATTTCTATGTTGCCTATGTTAGAGCCAAGTGTGAATCTTTTATAGTTGGTCATTGAGTGACTAATGTAAAAGAAGATCAGGTTAAGCGCTTGAGGTAGTGAGTAAACCAAGATTTGTATGGCAGTTTTTTCCTTTCTTATATGACAAACCCATTTTAGTGGGAGTTATGCCATAGCATGCTTGTTTGTTGCATGTGCCGAAGTCAACCGATGATGAGAGTGACTAAATGGATCTCTGCTTCGTCACTATGTGAGCCATTAGGATCTCATTTTTTTTTTTATCCTATTTGTACCCTTCACCTTAGACTATGCCATGAAGAGGACACCCAATGATGCTACTTTAGTTTGTTCCTTAGGATCAGGGATGATGCAGTCTTGCCAAGGCAAGACTGGAAAAGTAGTTGGGAATAATCCAAATGGCATGAGGGCTTTGGAAAAACTTTTCATTCTATACCCTACACTGATGTGACTCATTGCCCAGGTGAGTTGTCATCTGGACAAAGTCATGAGTACATCATATGAAGATTGTTCACACCGCACACTATGAGGGATTGAAAGTGTGGAATTGGGTATTGTTGAATTGTTTAGGGTGTAATGAGATAATTCCGAGTGATGTGCCATGTTGGTTAGATGGAGACTAATATAGCACTCCTACCTTAGATACATCTCTTAGGTCACAATTTCCATTTTTGCATTAAAAGGATTAGAGTTGATGAGAGCATTTGGATAGCTTCATCACCTTGTGGCTAGTGGGAGATGTTAATCATAGTGGGTGGAACCCACTACACTTTGCGCCCAAGGTGACGGCAAAATGGTTATGTATTCCTAGATATCCACTCCTTTGTTTGGTTGAGTCTAAGCAGGACTCTAATATTGTTTTCCATCGTTTAGCTAAGTCTAAGTGAGACTTTAATCAAGGAATTAGGATTGAGGGAAAGAATATTATAAATAGAGGGATGAAATATGAAACAAATGATGGAAAAATTTGAATACTCTCTCTTGCTCTTTCTATGACTTCTCTTAGGAAAGAAATTAATCCCAAACCTACCTCACTGTGGTTCACTAATTTGGAAGCATGAAAATAATTTATAGAGTACGAGAAGGCAGATCAACAGAACGGTTATAGACAGGCTTAGTAGCTGCGATTTAACTTGTTTGACACAAAATCGCTTTGCAAATTTAAAAGCACCCTGTGTGGATATAGTAGACTTTTGGGTGGACCCCTAAGCCCATCACTCACTGAAACCCGGGAATCCTCCCTCTTTAGGAGTCATTTCCAGTCTCGATCAATTGAATCTGATTGAGCGCCTGTCATGGTCGTTCGCATGCATTCATCTCAAAAGAAAGGGAAGAGAGGGAATGCCTCTTTGTATCTAGCCCTTAGGTACACATACAAGTCCTACGACACAAGAGCGGGATTCTCTAAAAAGCCAAGGTCGTGGGTGGCCAAGAGGGCCCACTTGGAGACTTGGGATCTCAGCAAGAAATGCGAAGGTTGCAACTAAAGTAGTTCTATACCCACCAGACTTTAGTACCAAGCATAAGTCTCTGTGGGCGGATACAGATTTACCATAAGCCAAGTCGGCTAAAGTCTCGCTTCGCTCATATGATTTATGGCTTTTATCTCCACCCACAGCCTGCTTTAGTGCTTTCGAGGTCAAGTACCAAATTAGATCCCAACTCTACCAAGGTTTACCCAACCTAGCTCTGCCTTGATTAGCAATACGGGCTTAGCTTGCAACATATAATGTAATACAGGGCAGGCAGGGCTGGACCCAGCCAAGGCCTCACCGCCAGCCAGTCCTGCCAGGGCCAGGGAAATGGCAAATCCCCAATGTTTTCCAGGGGCCAGGCGCAGCACTGTTCAGCATCAGGCTCAGGGAGGGCTTCCGCTGGCTGTTATTATTTTTTACTTTTTATACGATATGAGTGTATGAATATTTTTAAAGAGTACTGCAGTGTCACTAGATAATGAGTCTTTGTGTTTTGATAATGGAGCAATTTCTGGCTAGAATCTTCGCAGTAATGACAAATTTCATTCCCAAAATGATTGAAATATGCATTCTATTCTAAGAATTGGAAAGTAAGGATCTGGAGGAGCAACAGGCATGGGAATAAAGCACAACACAGACACTGCTGTATTGACAAACAATAGTTGGTTAGCCTCATTGAGTTTCAACACCAAGATCATCTTTTCCAGTTATCCATCCACCCAAATTGTGATGAAAGACAAAGATTGAAGGAAGCAATTCTAGAGAAATTGGAGTTGAAAAGAAATCAGTCTGATTCTGAATCTCCTTCAAATGCCATTGCTGGGGAGAAAGGCAGCAAATCTGATGGTGGCTTCCCACTAGTATACTGTTGCACAACTAAAACTGATGCTTTAGTTGAGAGATCTGCAGATGCTAACAGGTTTCCCACTGGCCCCAATTCAGGGAATTCATAGTTTTTATCAAAAGCAGCTGCTGTCACTCCCTCAGGTCTTCGTCCCACCAAAAACAGGTTGCAATGATTGAACTCCCCAATGACACTAATGATTTCTGCAGCATTTCTAATGATCCTCTTTTCGTAATTCACTGAATTTTCATTTTGAGTCTTCTTCTGGAATTCGGTTAGGAAAACATTGTCATCTGACTTACCTCTAGTGTCAGAATCACCATTAACATCAACCACAACAATTTCTTCAACTGATTCAAGCTCTATCAAGAAGTGCAGGACTGTCAGATTAATACCAGGGTGCTCCGCCATGCGTGCTCCATATGCAAGTGCCTCACGGTCATCACATCCTCCAAAAAACAGGACAGTTATGTAAGAAGAAACGTCACTAGCAGATACATGTGTCGTCCCACCAAAGCCACGGTCAATGAGGATCCCAACTGAGCATGGTGACTGCTCGAGGACTCTCTGGTTCACCCACCTGAACTCAGTTCGAGTTGTTTCCATTGTACCATCAACTCTTTGGTGCTTGTGGAAAGGAAGAATCACCATAGCTACTCTCTTCCTCTCAGCACTTGTGCAGATGTCCTCATGAATGCTGGACATGGCTGAGATGGCAGTCATAGGCCTCACAGAAACTCGGCTCAGCTGCTGGAAAGCCTGAAATGCAACCACAACATGGTCGGAGTCTGTCCGCTTCCCCTTATTCCAGAAGGGCAACCCATTTTTCCTTGCTTTGTGTACCATGAGAATTGCTGATGGTCTCTCAGATAGTTCCATGAGGTGCATACAATACACACAAAGCTCTTCCCGCTTGTCAGTGCCACGGGAAGCTTCAATGAGGTTTATTAATGTTGGTATATTATTTGTACTATGGAAACAAGCCAGAATCCGAAGCTGAGACCTTGGATCTTTCCTCTTTATTGTTCTGTGCTTGTAATTAACCTTGCTCATTTTTGCTGGCTTATATACTGCCATGACAAGAGGGGTTGTGATGAAGGTTGTGAAAAGAGCCATCAGAACCATGATTGCGAAAGTCTGATCATTCAACACCTTCAGTAGCCAATAGAAAAGGAGAACTGTGTCAGTATAATTGCACTGCAAAGCAAAGATGACAATAGGCTGTTCCACTCACAGGGCCCATTCTAAGAATTGGGTTATGGATTATTTATACATAAGCTCCTATTCATGGGATCGCTGTGTCCAGTGCTATGTGGAATAGTTATGCCATTAAAAGTAAATGTGATAAAAGCAGAAAAAAATTCCTCTTACCTTTCTATCTTTGCCAATGTTGAGGACAATAAGTTCCACCAGGCCTTTAGTGTTCATGAGGAAACCTAATGCAAGAGCCTCACGATAAGGTACCCTGCAAAGAAGAGCGACCACAACAGTGCCAACAATCTTCCCAAAACAAGCAGTACATATCACCAAGACCAGGAGACCCCAGGATTGAGACCCTTGAATGGTGGCTATATTGGTTTTTAAACCACTTGAAACAAAATACAAAGGAAGAAAGAGTCCAGTTACAAGATCTTCAACTTTTTCAACCAAAGCACCAGCAAAGGGTCCATCTTTTGGAACTAAAATGCCAAGAACAAAGGCCCCAAAGAGGGCATGGATTCCAATAGCATCCGTGACAAACCCAGCTGCAAGAACAGCTGCTAAGGTAGCACAAATGTATAATTCATTCACAGGTTCACCTTCATCACAATGCCTGGCCATCCATTTGAAAACTGGTGGAAATATTAATATGCAGCAAATGACAAAAATAACCCCAGCTAAAAGGACCCAGAAAGAAACAATTGGAGAACGGCCAGTGCTAGACAAAGCAACTGCAAGAGCTAGTAAGATCCAAGCAGCAATGTCATTGACTGCTGCAGCTGACATGGCCACTCGGCCTACATCAGTAGTCAGGAGCTTGAGTTCAGCTAATATTCGGGCTAAGACAGGGAAGGCAGTTATTGAGAGTGCAACACCCATGAAGACAAGAAATGGGGGTCCAGGCACCCCCTTGGAAATTGTTTTCTGGAGGACAAATGATGTACCCACTCCTAAGACAAAGGGAACACTGATCCCTGCAATGGCAATGACCAAGGCTTTCTTCCCAGTTCTACGAAGAGACTTCGGATCTAGCTCTAGGCCAACAAGGAACAGAAAGAAAAGGAGACCAAGGTTGGCTAAAGTATCAAGCACAGTGAGGCTTCTGGCTGGAAAAACTGAGTGCAGGAAGGGCTTGTAACGACCAAGAGCTGATGGCCCAAGCAGTACTCCTCCCTGCCAAAATAACATAAGAAAACTTTTAAGATTCTCTTCCAGAAAGAACAAAAAAAATTGGATCAGTTACATATATTAAATTTGTACTCTGCTGTAGGAAAATGCAATTGCATTCATCCAAAAAAAAATGAGTTGCAGGTATTGAATGCAGAATGCCAATGTAGCCCTAATGGTGAGGTTCTAATGAAACCCTTCAGCCGCAATATGTGATATTTTAATCATTTCAGTATCGTTACGTCACATATTCAGAGAACCAGAGAATTGGGCAGCAGGATCTTGGAGTGGGTCAAGCTGTCTTTATTTCTCTCACTTTGACACTTGCATGGAGCTCTTAAGCAGCGCCACAATGCCACAAGTTGCAACAACAAAAGCTAAAAAGATTTTGTTCATATGATTCCCATCAAAATAAACTAATTGTAAATGTAACAACATCTATGATGAAGAAATTAATGGTTTGGGTCTTGAGAAGGAATTCAGTCATATAGTGGAACACGGACTTCTTATTACGATAAAAAAAATAAAAATAAAAGGAGATTAGTGGTGTTTTTTCTATAATATATTTGAGGACAAAAATAAGAGCATTTAAAAGAACACTTACAACAATCTCTGCAATGACACGGGGTTGTCTCAGTGGCCTTAGGAGATAAGCAAGGCTCCTTGTGAGAGCGAGCACAAGACATATCTGAAGAATGGCAAGAGGGAGTGCAAAATCCAAAGGATTATCCCCCTGGAAAATTCCATTAGAAGTAGCCTTTGTTGGAGGTGGACAAACATTTCCTGTTGTAGTATTTGAAGCCATTTCACCAAGTTAGCTTCAAAAATGCCAACTTTGCACTTTGGGCCCTGCAAAGAATAGATTTAGATGTTGGATCCATGAATGAAACTATGCAACTGAGCTGCACTGTCCTAAGTCAAATAGTGATGCATTTCTGTCCTTCATGAATCACATTTATACATCACGTTTGCAAAGAGAAGCTTACGGATCTGCATGAATGTTCATCCAAGACAAGAGTCTACTACTCAAGATAAAGTTGGAGACAACATGACTGAGTATTTTGGTTAGTAATTCCTTAGATCCAGTTTGAGAAGTGTCTTACAACGTCCAGGAAGATTGGATAGGTTTCACTAAAACTATCAAGCATGGGTTAGGTTACAGAAACCTGACTAGGTTAAGCAAGTAGGTGCAACTTGGAGTGACCTACGTGGTAATCAGGTAATTCGCAACGATAGTCTTCTAAGGAATCCAATCCAATTTGATAATCGAAGCGGTCCAAAAACATAAGCACAAGACCATAACAATTCACAATTAGTAATCACATAGATAATAAAATGCAAAGCATGCTGGAAGAAAATTTTAATGAGAACATAAAGAAGTAAACAGAAAAGACAAAGGGGGTGGGGGTGGAGAATGGGTGTTGGGGGGATAACTATAAAAGCACAGATCATCCCTGGGCAACAAACATGCAGGATTCAACCAAGTTGGCCAGTAAGGTAAAATTAAAATACAGAGTAAACTTAGCCAAATCAGCACCAAGCTGTAATGGAAGAAATACTGATGGGAACTGAAATGGGAAATGAAAGGCTAAGTTATTCAATGTTTGCAGCAAGCTTTTGAGCTTAAAAGCTTGTAAAGCCTGCATGTGTGACTTTTCTGTGATAAAATTTATGCTTTTTCATTTTAATTTAGATTCTAAGTTGTAAGGTTATGTTTGAAAACAAGTTTTATTTTAGTTTCATTAGTTTATGAACCAAAAGGTTCCTATTTTTGTTGCAGCAGAGGTCTCAATGACTTAATTCCTGGTACTGAATCCATTAGTTAGTTATAGGATTGATGTGCTATAATGGTGGATCCCTGTAATTATCCTACATAAGTATTTCTCTTCCATTCTCATGTACTCTTCTAATAACTTAGCAAGCATATACCCTTTTGAGCATCTTATAAACCTAAGGAATTGAATTTTCCTACAGCCAAGGTGAAGGGAAATCCCTTGACCAGTCTTCCAGATGTGCAGGAGAGGGTCTCAAGCAATAGTGGGGGCTAAAGGTGTATGCTCAACCACTCATAACTAAGAGGATGTTTTAGGATGGTGGCTGAACCCTTCCCACATTGTGAAGGAAATCTTTCTCCTAAACCTAACATCTGCATTTCAATTTTCAATTCAACAACTTACAAACTCTTCATTAATTAATGCTGAACACAAATATGTCCAACTTACCAGTAAAACCATGACCCATATACCAGTTGAATTCTTTACCTTTTCCTTCAGAACAACCTGCTATCTTAGTAACACCTCTTGAACAGAAAGAGGAATTCTATCCACAATGACGTCCTATATTTCCACTCCTAATCCAATATGCTAGCCAATTCAATTCTTGATCATCTCCTTGTATATTTGTTGGAAGTGATGCTCCAAATAAATAAAAAAACCCTCTCTCAGTATGGAATATTTGAATCAAAGAACTTAAGGGTTGGAAGGCTAAGGACAGGAATTGTGGAAGTGCTTTGAGTCCTCATGGGTGGCTGAAGGACAAGGTCGCCACACTAGAAGAAGTCATAGGCAGGCGAATTGATGCTTATGTAGATGCTATGAAAAATAATGAATTTTGTTTCCCCAACATTCTCACTGTTCTGTTTCGTGCTATGCTTATTTAGAAATCAGCATGACAACTTCTTTCTCCCTATTACCACCACTTCTTCAAGCATGGATAGGCGGGTAGGCTAAGTATTTAATCCCGTAAGCAAAGCACCTCAGCAGTTCACAACACTTGAAGTTGCAGAGGGAGATTAGGAAAGATCTGCTCTCTCAAAAACATATGAGCTATTACTGTCACCACTCTCACCTCCTTAGGCTACAAAATAGCCAAATATGATTCTTTTCCTTCTTTGGGTTCTGAGTGCCAAATGGTGCAATCCTATTGGATTGTACATCAAGACTAATTACTAAAGCTTTATGCTAATTTTACCATAATTTGCCAATAAGGATACCTTAGTAAGATAATAACTGAAAAACCCATAATGATAGCAAACAAGAGTGTATCCACATTACAATCACATAACGAACCTCACAGAGGCATGGCTTTAATTTAGTGTTACCACCCTAGGTCACTGAAAACACAACTGGTTGGACAACAAAAAATGCAAAGAAAACATTTATAAATATATATTATAACTATTCTAAGTAATAAAAATTTTAGATTCTTTGCAAAAAATCTACAAGTAAAGTACTTGAGCTTAGAATTTCTCCCAAGACAACTGGTTGGACAACAAAAAATGCAACAAAAAATTTATAAATATATAATATAACTATTATAAGTTATAAATTTATAGATTCTTTGCAAACAATCTACAGTTAAAGTACTGAGCTAAGAATTTCTCCCGATCAAATTAAAGATTCTCTCAAGATATTCTCTCCTAGTATCGTAAATGGATTCCTTATAATTGTTACCTTCAGTGATGGTAAAACACTGAAACCAGAATAGAGATGTATAGCCAGTCAAATTAAGGCATGAACCATATGTACATTGAGGTATACAATATTGATCTGTAACAATAAGGACCTCTCAGGTTTAGGGACAACACACAAGAACTCTGTTACATAAAATATCCAACAGTATATGGTGTTCTAAGTGACTGAGTCTGATTCACAAACAATGCAAAAACTATAAGAACAAAGAACACGACTCCTTCCTAGTTGAGGACACTTTGAGGTCTTATCTCAGGACATCCAATCGCCATATAAAATATAAACACGAGTTAATAAAAATTAAACAATTTATTTTGGATTTGAAGGACATCATATCTACTAGTACCAGCCTACCATTTCAGCAACATCTCTCAAACATTAAGAGAATTCACCTGTCCGATCCCAAACCAAATCTGCTTGTCTAATCCACATTTCAAGTTTCATCATTGACTTTGTTCTACTTATTTCACTTTGTTGATCAATTAGGAAAAAACATTTTCCTATCATCCATAGATAGATTAAAAAAATATGACCAACCAATTCAAACTCTACAAACCTAACTGGATGTATGGCCACCACATTAAGCTATCCAGGTTATATTCAAGAAGGTTAAGAGATCAACACTTTAAGCTGTGTGTATTGGCAACCACCCACAAGAGAGATGCTTCACAATGCATACAAGGAAAGGCTTACATCGTCAGGAAAGGAAGACAGAGTAAGAGATTATGAGAAGACATGTACTAGTAGGTAAAAGAGGTATTGGTGCAAAAGCTCTCATTAGAAAATCATCAATACTTTTACTTTGTCATTGCTTAGGTCATCTACTTTGGTTGAAATTTGACATACAAACGGGTACCTTGGAGTTAGCCTAAAAAATTTCAACCTAATCCAGCATGCCATATGTCATATACTTGTGCTTGGGCAAACCTTTGCGCTCTAGGTTACGTGTATCTTGAAAATTCCCTGTTATACAAGGTGGGAGGTAAATTTCTGCCAGTTAGCTGTTTTTGGTAGAAACCAAGCATTTAAATTTGGGAACAAGGATTAAAATGCTCCCTCAGGAACCCTCGAATCAGCAAACTCAGATTTGTAACTTAGTGAACAAGTCCAAAAGATCCTAGAACCATTCTCTCCAGAATAGTCAGAATCAGTATGACAGGCAGATTTCAATCTTCAAAAGATCTGATTGACTAATTCCAATAGTTACTTCAACGAGTGAGGTAGAAATAGAAAGATAGTTTTAGAACCCAGACCCTCAAATAGTTTTAGAACACAGTCCTCAAAACCTTTGACAAATAGCAAGTGACAGACCATATATCCCAAGGAAAAAAGCAAAGGAATTCAACCACGACCATTAAAATGAACACAACTAGTGAGTTCACCCAAACCTTCTCCCCCTTCCCCCCAAAGGAGAAAAAAAAAAAAAGAAGAAGAAAGAAAGAAAATGAATCTGTGATCGGTTTACCATAAAGATTCATGGGTAGAAGACCCACGCCACCGAAAGAACTCCGATTCTGATTTCATTAAACCACCACATTACTTTCTCACTTTTGCATTTCAACTTTCTTTGGAACGAAAAAAGCCCATAAAATTTGTGATGAAACCAAATCACGATCAACAACAATCTGGGTTTCTGAAATCCAACACTTTCAATTACTGATTGCTTATTTTTATGTTAAAAGCTAATTCAGTTTTAAGGGTTGAGCGTTGTAGAAAGATTAACTGGGTACCCGAGTGTAATACTAACCAAGCCACCTAAAGAACTCTAATTTCAATATCCTATAAACACCACAGTACGTTTCCACTACTGCATTTCACTTTATCTGGAGAAAACAGAGACCCATGAAAATTGTGATGAAACCAAATCACAGCTATAAAGAACAATAACAATCTGGGTTTCTGAAACCCATCACTTCCAATTACTAACTGTTTATTTTTCCGTTAAAATGTAATGAACGAAACAGAAAGATTAAAATGGGTACCTGATTGTTGATACCAACAAAGCCTGTGCGAAACAATAACACAGGTGACTGCCGCTCCGAAAAGCTCGTAACTGATGATTATATCTCTTAAATCAGCTTTTATTTTGATCGTCTCAGTGGATAAGGACTCCCTTTATGGAATGATATTTCCAAGCTGCAATCCAATGTCATCAATGAATTCCAAGCTGTAATCAATCCAATGCAATCAATGAATTCCATGGGAATCGTCAGGTGTTTTTAAATTTCCAAACAGTGGGTTAAGTTTCCATACCAAGATAAAGAGAGAATTCTAAATCTTTGGTGACAAGTGGAACTCTGGTAGGCAAGGTCAACAACTAAGGCTCTACAATCAAAGGTGGGCTCTACTAATACCAGAAAGGTATTTTGACTTTTGCTTTCAAATACATGGTGGAATACAGACCGTTAGATGGAAATAACAGGAGGTCGAGATGACCAAAAATCCCTATTCAACGAATTCTCTAATCCTGAAACTTTTTTTTTTTTTTTCATATTTTTTAACCCCATAATCGCCGAAAAAAAAAAGTAATTTTATATGATTACTCAAATCTAGGGCTATTTATCCAATAGTTAGAATTACTCCATCATACTAATGCTCAAAAAGTATTTAAAAAAATTACGTGGTTATCTACATTTAAGTTCAATTTACAAAAATACCCATTCAATATTTTAATTAGCAAAGCTAAATAAAATTGACTTTGTATTTACAAAACTAATCAAAATAGTAATTCTTCCTCCCATTTAGACATTTTTACCTTTAAAGTTATATTAGATAATTGTTGTTGCATAATCCTGATCGTCCAATCAACTGGAAGTATTTGCAAGAATGTGCTCGACTGGTTGAGTTGCACCTCCGATGATCAAGCAATAAAATAGTAATAGTAGCATCTCTACTCAGTGTACATCTCTCTTTTGTCTGCATGCCTTTTTATAAGGTTCTTTAGGTTTCATAATGTTTGAGTCCGTCTCAAACTGGAAACTTACTTAGACTCCTATGTTGACTCTAGTTGTTGAATCTATCTTCGGTCAATTAAAGTTAAAATGAAACTCTTCTTCGATCATGAATCCTTATATAGGATAAATATTACCCATATACTATTTGAACCAGTTTGGAACCGACCATAACCTGGTCGCCAACTTGGTCGGACCGAAACAAGTTCTGTCGGTTTATATTTTCTTTATCAATAACTATGAAAATAATGTGAGTGAATATTTTTATTTTATTTTTATTTATTTATTTATTATTTTTTTGGGAAGTTGAGGTTCATAGGGTGGATATCTCTTTGAATTGAAACTCAAGTTTAACTCTTCATGTAATTTTTTCAAATTTATTTTAGAGAGATTATGTAATTATCTACAATTGCATTTATGTTACCAAAAATAACTATGCATTGCTTCAATTAACAAAATAGGGTGTTCAAAACTAGTCAAAACTATGTTTTTTTTTTTTTTTTTTTGTCCTTTTGAATATCTCCATCTTTTTTTTGTGTATTTTTACCGAAGTCCTTTATTTTTACACCACTCTCTAGCCTTCTTAGAATTGTACTTCCTATTGAAAGATCTCATTCCCAGATTTCTATGTTTTGTAGGAGTCAAATAATTTGAATCTTCAAGTCAGAAAGGAAGCAAATTTTAGGGCTTGTTTGGTTATATGAATCCAGAGATTTCAAATCTCTAGATTCATGAATCTGAGAATTATACTCGTTTGGTTACAAAAATCTCTAGATTCATGAAATCTAGAGATTCACCTTTTTATACTAAAAATATGAATCTGTAGATTTCTCTAGATTCATGAAATCTAGAGATTCACCTTTTACACTAAAAATATGAATAGATTTATGGTAAAGGGTGAAATTCAAAGATTTCAAAAAAGCTACACATTTGCACATTCACAAAAATCACGCGGATCAAATAGTTTTTTAGGATGAATCCACAGATTTCATTCCACAACAAAATATTTAATTTTATAAATTATGATTCCATATATTTGAAATCTCTAGATATTTGAAATCTCCAGACTCATGTAACCAAACAAACCCTTTAAAGAATCCAAATTTTCAGATTGTCAAACTGAAATCTGTATCAAAATAAACTCGATTTGGAAAGATGGTAAACAGATTGTACAAAGAATTAAATAACTTTAGTTAAGAATCACAATCTTCACTACTGCACATGTCTTTTTTTATGACAGAATAAATGCACAAACCTAAGAAATAGAGAAGCTCAATTGATGAATGGCCCAAGTTTTCTCTTCTTTTTTGGAAATATTTTTTGATTATCTTCCTTTCACTCAAAAGGCTTTCTTTCCCGAATTATAATCATTGATTTTCTTTTTTTAATTCCTAAATTTTTTTATTCCTATTAATAGCAATTTAAATCTCATTTAAAATTTCAACGATTGATTTTATGGATTTCTATGAATAGCAATTCAAATTTTAAGTTTTATCAGTTCAATGTTTAGAATTTAGAGTTCAGACATTGATTTTATTAGATCTAGATGTAATCATGATCATTGATTTTTTTTTCTTCTTAATTTATGAAAATTGACTATTTTTTCCATATTTAGTTAATAGACTTCAAATCTATTTTTTTTCCTACAATTTCTTTTTTGACCTTCTTTTTTTCATGATTTTTTAAAGCTTTAAATGGTAACAAATCTAATCCTACAATTTTAGCCACTATATTTATTTTAATATATTTTTTATAATTTTTGTTATTTATATTTTAATCTTCCTATTAATTTACCTGAATTTTTAATGTGAGCCCTATGTCAGAATATAATAAAATAATTCAGTGATTTTAGTCACTATATTTTATTTCAATATATTTTTTTTATAATTTATTGTTATTTATATTTTAATCCTCCTATTAATTTACCTGAATTTTTAATGTGAGCCCCACGTCAAAATATAATAAAATAATTCAGAGGTGGGACCCAAAATGATTTCCGTATGGGCCCATATAATATGTATGGCGAAAAGGCGTTAATGCTCATCCGATAGAGAAATGATCCCGACTCATTATTCACATCCTCCAATGTTCAAATCTCGCTCTACCCTGTTTTCTTTTATGGTAAATTTAGGCTTGGCATGCACATTACTGCATGTAAAAATAATACCATATTTTATCAAAAAGAAATGAATATAGGCATATCTTCCCAAATCCACCCTTTTCATTGCTTGATCCACAAAAATTAATGGCTTGCCCAACCTTCTTTATTCCTTTTTCTTTTGGGACGAATATTATACCAAAAAAGAGAATTAAGATTAGGTTGGCATTTCATATAAGAGAGTCGATTCATTGGGCCATTAAATTGGTTCTCTTACCAAAAAAAACAAAAGCCATTAAATTCGTTTCGCTTTCATTCTCATCCCATAGTGAGGCAATAAATCAATATTAGTTGATAAAGGAAAAATAAAGCTAGCTAAGACCAATTCGGTTGAACCTGAATCAGTTCGATTAGACCGACCAGGCCGGACCAATTCGAACCGGCCAAGATAATCGACCAAGGCGGACCAATCCGAATCAGCCAAGATAAGGTCGGCGGAATAGCAAGGTAAATTCCAAGAAGGCTTGAAGCCAAGGAAACAGTATTCAATAAGAATTTAACTACTTGCATTTGAGTAGGATTCAATTACTAAGATTCATATCGCAGAATGACTGATATTGAGTCCCAGTCAAACTCAGATACAGAAAAGTTATAAAAATGTATGAGAACACAAGAGAAATGTACGCTGAATAGAACTATTATTATTTGAATTCTTATTGTTCATTACTTTCTTGTCTTCCTTAGTCGGATTCCTAACTAGATCGTAGAAGGTGAAAATTCGACCTCCACGGTCGAGCTCACATTATTGCAGGTTGAACCAGTTGAAGGGACGAACAGAATTGTGCAGCAACATTAGTCATGTTGCTTTTTTTAATTAGTACTAGTAAAAGTGTCACGTGCAATGAACGAGGTATTTATCAATCACCATGTATTGGCCATGGAAGTTTAATGGTCTATGCATAAGTGGACTTGTTAACAACAGCTTAGGTTGGAATTTGAAATAAATTTATCTTTTAAATTTGTGATTTTGATTAAATGTTTTTAATACAGTTTCTTCTTCTCAATTAACATTTTTTGGTTTCTGGG
Source organism: Hakea prostrata (assembly GCF_041222555.1). Classification (NCBI taxonomy): domain Eukaryota; kingdom Viridiplantae; phylum Streptophyta; class Magnoliopsida; order Proteales; family Proteaceae; genus Hakea; species Hakea prostrata. The sequence goes on along the minus strand of NC_142602.1, from coordinate 30,096,055 downwards.
AGAAATTCTTCATATTCTTTTAATTATTAATGAATTTTCGAAAAATGAGAAAGGGAGAAACTAAGAATTAAATTGATTTAAATAATTTTAAAAATGTTAATTGACCATTATAGACATCATTTATTACTAATACAAATGTATAATTGATTGACTACAGATGGTATTGGAGGGAAACAAAATGTACCCGTGTCCCTTGAGTTCATACTTTTATAATAATAGGATGATAGTATGATAGTATGTAGTATGATGGTTGTACTAAAAAAAAAGTATAAGGAGTAAGAGAGAGCACAGTGTGAAAACTGGAACTTTCATGGCATCAACATAAAAATTTCATGGCTTGTTCATCTCGTGAAAAGGGTAGAACTGGAGGTAAAGTCTAGAGTTTGAGTTGTTGAATCACACTCTTGGGGGTTGTTTGAGACCATAAAAATCAAGACAAACAACATATGGTATGTGGTGAAGGAGAACAACTAGGATATCAATCAAAGTATATGAATTCGAGTTTCCATTGGAGAGTTATTAACAGAATTGAGCAAGAAGGCAAGAGTAGGTAAGGGTAGGGACACGTTTTTCGGTTTTTGTATTTTTCTTTTCAACCCATTTATAAATAGAAATAGACTATATAAATTGTATCAAACACTATCAAAAACATGTATTACTAAAGGGACAATGTGT